>NC_138203.1:138933023-138965523 GCF_964194415.1 Vipera berus | reverse complement strand
CTTGAGAAACTATTTCAAATAATCCCCCCCCCTCAAAGACCCCCAATTTTTATGTACAGCCAGCGTATATCTTAGCCTCACCCAACGTAAACTCTGCTTCTTACAGCCATTAAATATATAACCAAAGAGTTTTGAAGATAAACCATAGTATCTGGCAAGTCCACATTAAACAAAAAGGACAGATGGAAACTTTCATTGGCATGGATAAGACATACCGAAGAAGAATACCCATCGACAGTTAACTCCAGCCAAGTAACAGTCTGCTCAGATGACATAAACTGAGAGCCCCACGTTCAATGGGCAACCTGAAAGGTGGTTACACTCTCTAGCTCAGGTGTGTACCTGGAATCCCCACCAATCACTTCTCTGAAATTGTTCTATATTGTATATTTAGGAAGAGCACCACTCACCAACTTTGTTGCCAAATACCCTTATAGCTCAGTCAGGGGAGCAGTGCAATTTATGTTGAAGTACCTTTTTGCTGAGTCAAAATGGAAGAGAAGCCTATTCCTGTGGCTGTGAGAAAGAGCTCCTAGTTTCATAAATTCCAATGGCAGTTCAATTAAAAACCAGCTTGCCTCCAGAGAAGATCTATTGCATATATTAGGTTTTTCTGGTAATAAGTGATTTGATAATTACAGATTATTCAAATACGCAATCTGATCCAATTAGGGAATTGTGATGAAAAATGCCGGCATATTCTCCCTTGATAAAATAGAGTTATACATAGTAATTTACTTCTACACCCTATTTCTGATCAGAATGAACACTCAAGGCAACTTAAAACAGCACATAAAATACAGAAGGCATAAAATAAAAAACAAGTACATTAACACATGCATAATAAAATCGCTGATGTTGAAAGGACAGGCTAAAGAGATGTGTTTTGGAGAGAAGAAACTAAATGTAGCAATCGAGAGAGGATATTCCATTGGCTGAGGGTGATGAGGGAGAAAGTCTTCTCCCATCTGCTCCATTCATGGGACTTTGAAAGCAGGGGCGTTATAAAAGACACCCCTCTCCTGTAGTTCTTATATAAGCCAAGCAGGTTGGTAATGGGAGAAAAAAACCTTCAAATGGTCAGCCATTTAGAGTTTTAAAAGATCGCCACGTTCCTTGGACTTAGTTGAGAAGGCATAATGAACTGGCTGTCATCTTGAAGTAGGACAAATTTCTGTCTTAGGAGGAGGTCTAGGACTATAGAGTTGAATGCGGGTGCAGCAAAACAGAGAGTCTCAATTAATAGTACGTGGACCACAAGTAACACTCAAAAGTCATCTAGGTCAGGGGTCCCCAACCTGTGGGCTGTGGCCTGGTAGTGTGCCGTGGGCTGCTGGCTACCGGGCCATAAGACAGGCTGGCCAGTGTGCGCACGTGTGCACGCGCACACCCCTACTTGTGCTAGTGCCGCAGCCGCAGGGTGCGAAAACAGGATGCCGCAATGCACGGTGCAAAAACGGGCCAACACCACACTTTGGGGTGAAGAAATAGGGAGCTGTACACGAGAACAGGGCAGGGCTAGTGAGTATCACGCAAGCGCTAGCCCTGCTCCATTTGTGTCACATGCATGCTTGCGGCCCTGTGTGTGTGTGCATGCGCGCGCGTATAAAATACTTCCCCCTCCCTTTCCCTCTGGTCCGCCAACCAAGAAAGGTTGGTGACCTCTGATCTAGGTAGATCCCAGGATTTAATCACAAAAATTTAATTCTTTAAAACTTGGCATAAATGATGAATATAAACAGAACGTCTGTACGCTTGCCTGGATTTTTTGCAATTTGCTTAAGTTGCTCTTGGACATTGCCCAACTAGTGCTAAAGGCATCCCCTTGGGTGTTTACTAGATAATTATGTCTATGGAGATTCTCAGTCATCCAGGCCATGGTTGTCCCAAAGGTGCTTTTTTTCAAGAGGCAACTGGACTTTCTTGTTTTTCTTTGAAGACGTTCCGCTTCTCATCCAAGAAGCTTCTTCAGCTCTTCTTCAGAGCTGAAGAAGCTTCTTGGATAAGAAGCGGAACGCCTTCAAAGAAAAATAAAGGAAGTCCACTTGCCTCTTGAAAAAAGCACCGTCAGGACTAGATAATTATGGTATTGTCCCATAACGCTGCAGCTATGGGAGTTGCTTTGCTTACTGATCTATTTCCAAATGCAGTTCAAGAGTCTGGCTTTATAGACAAAGCTCTGTTTCAGGGGGGACAAACTGGCGGCCCACGGGCCAGAAGTGTCACATACTGGCCACGCCCACCTTGGCTCTGCAAAGGCAAAAAAAGTCACGATACATCACGGTACGTCATGTGACGCAATCGAGTTTGACACCCCTGCTCTATCTGGTTTGAGCTTGGTGACCTAAAGGTAAAGGTTCCCCCGCACATGCGTGCTAGTCGTTTCCGACTCTAGGGGCCGGTGCTTATCTCCGTTTCAAAGCCGAAGAGCCAGCGCTTGTCCGAGGACATCTCCGTGGTCATGTGGCCGGCATGACTAGACGCCAAAGGCGCACGGAACGCTGTTACCTTCCCACCGTAGTGGTCCCTATTTTTCTACTTGCATTTTTTACGTGCTTTCGAACTGCTGGGTTGGCACAAGCTGGGACGAGTAACAGGCGCTCACTCTGTTACGCGGCACTCGGGATTTGACCCGCCAAACTGCCAACCTTCTGATTGACAGGCTCAGCGTCCTAACCCACTGAGCCACCACGTCCCTTTTTCAGGTGAGCTCTCTTTGCCTAATTTGGGAGACTAGGGAGCATCGTCTGAAGGTTCCTGCTATCAGAAGGCTGGAAAAGCAGGTTGCAGTGTATGCCTCCCAGCATACACAAAGGACAGCACAGCAGGAGGCTGATGGTGCAGATCAGCAGAGGGGTTGGACAGCTCCGGGCGATAACTGCTCACTCAGGATAAGCCTAATGAGTTAAGCTGTTGACAGCCCCAGGCATGGTCAGCCTGGTGGGAAGCCAGGATCTACACCCATTGTCACCTGCACTGGCAGGAAGCCCAGGTTTGAACTGATTGGATGCCATCCACCTGGGCAGGTACAAATAGATGCCAGGCTTTCCTGTTTCCCCAGTTCGTTCTGTTCAGAATAAACTCATCTTTACCCCAGCTCTTTGTCCGTCTCTTTGTGAAGCACGCGACTTTACACAGGTATTCTTGGTGGCTGCTTTCCTCTTTTGCAAAAGCTTTTCCCTGAGGCAAAAATGCCCCCTCTTTTCTTATGGACTTCCTTATTTTTTCCCAAAGGCCTTTGATAATTAGTGGCTAGAGGAAGATCTATGCCATTATTGCCAGTTATTGCTACCACTTTATTGTTTTTCATTATATTGTTTGTTATATTGTGCTTGGCAGGATACACTGCTGAGAGCCCCTGGAGTGTGGCAGTTTATAAATGTTATACACACATAAATCAAAATAAATAAACCCATCCCTCTTGAAAACAGTGGGCTTTTTGTTGCTAAGCAGGAAGAAGCCTTTATTCCTTGACCAAGTGATAGACGGGATTTAACACGAGAAAATTTGGGAATTACCACAGAGGTTCTTTCATCTCATTGCATCACTTGGCAAGAGTGGATCTTATGACTGCTTGTCTCAAAATGCAAGTGCAATTTAGGGGGCCACCAGATGTTCCTGATCCACAAGTGGAGGAAAATCAATATTTACAGACAGGGTCGTTTAATACAAAAAGAAAAGGAATGGTGTCCCATGTACAGTAAGTGGCACATGAGCCTGCTAGGGGAACTTAATGCTCTTTGACTAGCAGTGGCAGCCATAGCTGATTGTATGCAAAAGGGAAAGGTCCCAGAGATCCTTCTGAATTCAATCCGTGTACTTTTATGTAGTGTAGCCATTAAAGACAAGCAACATCTCTGCCTCAAAACTGATCAGAAAAGAGCCTGCTTTTCTAAAAGAGATTCTTCTCTTCCATGCACAATCTGGAGACAGTCATGTCCATCTAACTTTGAACAACTATATGAACTGCTGAGACAATAGATACCAGTGGACTTCTTCAGCATATTCTTCAGGCTATGAATAACTGTTGATACACTATCCTATCTTCCTTGCTGGCTTCCTTCCCTTTGTTGAAAGAAAAATCAGGTCCAGTTCCAAGCCGGGAGTAAGACACTTGAAATAAAATGGAGGTTAAGATGCTGGAAATAAAATGGAGGCTGTTTAGGAAATAAGGTTTCTGTTTATTGATGAGCAAAACCACCAATAGCATATAGTTCTGGGACAGCTGACAAAATGGAGTTGAGAGTGGGTGGGTTTTTATATCTTCCTTGGGCTTTGTATTCGAGATTCCTGTTTCTTGTGAAATGTACTTTGACCTGTGCTTGAGTGTGCCCTTTTGGTATTCTAATTATTGTAGCCTGGCTCCTATTGTGTCTGGGAGGTCCTGTCCTGTCCTTGGAGCTGGGTGGGGAATGTAGATTTTTGGAGTCTTTGTTTTTCTAATCCCATCAGCTCAAGCCTTCTGTAGGGGCTGTGGCTGAAGGCGTTTTGCTTATGAATTGGTGGCCCAATCTTTGTGAATGGATTACAAAATCTCCACTTCTAAAGATTAGCCTCTGCTTGAGGCAGAAAGACTGGGGCTGATTCTGCCTTTTTTTCTCCATTTCTTCTCTAGGGGAAATATTCTATCCTGCCTTTTTTAACATTCACCCAAACATTTCATTCTCTTGGGGGTGGGGGGTGCTGACTTCCTACAGCTTCCTTCCCGTACCCCCATCTCTCCATCCCAGGAACAGGAAATTTGTAACTAGGATTTCTACTCAGCTCATGAAAAAAGGTATACCAATTTCTCTGTTTAGCTGAAATAAATCAGTCTAGGGCAGAACTTTCTTCAGTCACACCTTTTGAAGATTCTATGACTGAAATTTAGAGGCAGGGAATATAAAGACAAGAACTATAATATAAGTTGTAACATCCTCTCCCCAAAAAGTAGAAGGAAAAGAAAGGGGGAAATCCTTGCTTATTTTGTGCCTTTGGGGCCAATATGCTGACTCTGTAAACCAATATGCTGACTCTGTAAACTGTGAAGTGGTATATAAGTCTAAGTGCTGTTGCTATTGCTTTGCCTCACCTATTACAGGTCTTGGCCTTCCCCCATAAGTATTAAATGCTTAATAAGTGCTTAATTAAGCAATTTTTTAAAAAAATCCCATTTATCTCCCGCCCTTCTCTGAAGACTTAGGGCGGCTTACAATTTAAAGCACAAATCAATGTGCTTAGCAATAGCCTTCATTCTATGTATATGCCTGCTTATTAGGCTTTTCGCCCCTTCCCAGGCGGCATCATTACAAAGTCAGCTTATTGCCCCCAACAATCTGGGTCCTCATTTTACCTACCTCGGAAGGATGGAAGGCTGAGTCAACCTTGAGCCTGGTGGGATGCGAACCTGCACTAATTGCAGGCAGCTGGTGTTACTTAAGGAGGCATTAGCCCACTGCTCCACCAAGGCACTTATTAAGTGCTCATCAAAAATTTCCTATCTATGGTATTGGATTAGTTTTATTCCGATGTTCTGTTAGCTAATTAGTGGTTCTTCCTTGGAATTTCCTGATTGATGTTAGATTGCTTCTAACATCACCCAATCACATGTATGTATACATTTATGTATACTGGTCCTCTCCTAATTTATATAAATGCAGCAAGGCAGAAGCACCTAGCTAGTCCTGGCAGATTTTAGAAAGCTAAGCAGGATCAAGTCTGGTTAGCACTTTTATGGGCAAATATCTAGAAATCTCAAGGCCATGCTCTAAACTGGGAACTCAAGACACATTATCAAGCAAGAACAAATGTCTTTTACATGGATGCCAAGAAAACCTCACAGATGCATCCATGAAGTCAGTAGTGGACGAGGGAGACTTTGCTTTCTAGTTTACATTTTATCTAATCATTTTTTCCAAGCTGTTCCAAGCAAACTCCTAGGTTGGTATGGAGTGCCTACTCTGTAGGGAGAAAAGTCCCAGTTTCAATCCAATAGATTATGGTAAGCAAATGAGCAGTTCTGATGGCCTAGTGATGAAGATGCTCACCTCCTGCTTGGAAGATTGAGAGTAGTGGCAGATACTTCTTTCTTACATAAAGAAAATACATCTGCTGCGAACTGCACATGGGCATCAAGAAGGGCATCCGGCCAGTAAATGCTCAGCTCCACTCAGTCGCACTGACCCTACCCTGAATTAAGGGACTACAGCAGGGGTAGGCAACCTTGGCTCTTTTATGACTCGTGGACTTTAACTCCCAGAATTCCTGAGCCAGCATGGCTCAGCTTGGAAACCTCTCTCTTTCCCCTCAGCATGGCTGGCTCAGGAATTCTGGGAGTTGAAGTCCACGGGTCATAAAAGAGCCAAGGTTGCCTACCCCTGGACTACATGGTTGTAAAAAAGAAGTTATGATTAACAAAATAATTTTATTTGGAGAAGTCTACCAGACAGTGTCAGCACAGTGAGTGGTCTGGTTCAGAACATAACTATTTTCCATGTCCTTCCTATGCTCATCCTTGTTAGCTTTTCTGGGTATTTCCGGCTTGATATCCTAATATTTGATTCTGCCCTCCTTTCCATTAAGAAATGTTTAAACAACCACAAGTCCTAGCTGCCCAAATGCTGCAACCTTTAAAGCAGGGGTCTTCAAACTTGGCCCTTTTATGACTTGTGGACTTCAACTCCCAGAATTCCTCAGCCAGGCACGCATGCCTGGCTGAGGAATTCTGGGAGTTGAAGTCCACAAGTCATAAAAGGGCCAAGTTTTGAAGACCCCTGCCTTAAATGGTATCTTCTTTTGGACATAAATCGAAATCCATCTGGAGTTGCTCTTCTACAAATCAAACCAAATAATTATATAACTTTAAAAAACAAAAACCCGTAATTGTGCTCTGCAAATTGCTCTCTGTAATCCAAACCTCTGAACTCTTATCAACCTACACATTTCAGAAGAACTGTTACTGGGAGCCATCTCCCTTGCACTTCGGTGCCCAGAAGCAGAACAAGCTCGGATACTTTTGTCTGACAAACAAAAACCAAGACAGACATGGAATTCACAGATCTTCTGGTTAGTAAACTTAAAAGTGTTCACGTCAAGCTTTAATATATCCTTACTGCCTAATTGCCTCCACCTGCTGTTCAACCATCACTAATTAGCTTGGGTACTGAACCTTTTAGATTCCCTGTCAAAATCCCTTGCCTGAGTAAAAGTAAGATCAGCTCTCACTCTTCCTGGAATCATCCAAGAAATAATTGGCCAAATGTTTGGGGTTCCTTGACCTAACCCATTGCCAGGCTCCTGCTGGAAACTAGAAGACGGTGAGTTCTAGTTCTGACTTGGTTCTAGTTCTGCACGAAGCCAGCTAGGTGATCTTGGGCCAGTCCCTCTCTCTTAGCCCTAGGAAAAAATGCAAGGGCAAACCACCTCTGAAAAAAAAAATCATGTCAAGAAAACTGCAGGGACTAATACAGGTACTTACCAGGAGTCAAAAACTGCCTCGAAGGCAGAAATAATAATAATTTTAAAAATGTCACAAACGGAACTGTGCATCTTCCAATCCTTCCTACTTTTTTCCAATATATCACATCAATTCTCCTGCTACCGAGTCCTAATATGCAGGACTTTTAAGAGATTGTTAGTTTGATCCTTTGGAAAGGAACAAATAACGGAGCAATGTAACAGTATGTGGGGACAAACTCGGGAGACAGGGCAAAGAGACACAGCCAAGTGAATGGTCAGATAAAAGGCAAGTAAGCCCCCAGCAGAAATCTGGGCAGGGCAAGAGTGTTTGGGGTGTAAAGGGGACAAGGGAGAGAAATACTTTCAGACTTGCAACTAAGATGATTAAAGGCCTTGTGAGGTACATAATAAATGTATATGTTATCATTTTTCATAATATAGAATAGTTTGTATTTTATAAAAAAAACTATTTAGACCCAGTATTTTAAGGTATAACCACATAGCCAAAGTGCAGCCATATTTAACTTTGCTAAAGTGATGATGTACAAAACTTTTGGTTTGAAGCAGGCATTAGTTACATTGCACAGACAGGCAAGGGAACAGGGCTGAAACATTGCTATCATCCCGCTTAGACAAACAGGCTCCTATGGTGAGCTGAGTTGGTTGAATGTCACGCACGTGAAAAGGGAAAGATGAAAGGTAAAACAAAGGAGAATGATTAATAGTACAGCTGCAGTGGCTAATAATCTTACTAGGTGGTCAGAAAGCATGTGACCAGACTGGACCTATCAACTGGGTCTGGAAAAGAAGGATGTGGGGTATTCTACAGGACAGGATATAAAGGTTTATGCTGAACTAATCTGGGTGTTTGCCTTTTACTTGCAGGTAGAAGGATCCACCAGCCTTTGCAAATGCTTCAATAAAAGGTTTTTTTTCCCAACGCTCTTGGAGTTGAACTTTATTCCTCGCCACCTGGAGACTAAAACATATGAAGAATGGTTGCAGGAGTTGGGTATGGCAGTCTAGAGAAAAGAAAGACTAGGGGGGACATGATAGCAGTACTCCAGTATTTGAGGGGCTGCCACAAAGAGGAGGGGGGGGGTCAACTTATTACCAAAACACCCGTAGGCAGGACAAAAAGCAATGGATGGAAACTAATCAAGGAGAGAAGTAACCTGGAACAGCTTGCCTTCAGACATTGTGGGTGCTTCATCACTTGAGGTTTTTAAGAAGGGAATGGACAGCCACTTGTCTGAAATGGTATAGGGCAGGGGTAGGCAACCTCGGCTCTTTTATGACTTGTGGACTTCAACTCCCAGAATTCCAGAGCCAGCTGGTGTTGGCTTTCATAGGCATCTATTTCTTCCCAAGAAACTAGGCTGTTGTAATGTATCAGCACAGTATATGTATATATCCAAACAGTGTGCCCTTTTGCAATTGACAGGTGGAATTTTTGTCATTGCGCAAATTTTCTAGGTGCTGCCCAAGATTTTTGGGTATGGCACCAATGTCTCAATAACTGCTATAGCAAGTTTATGCCATAATCCTTTTCGATTTACAAATTACGATACTATGTCATGTCCAATTCTTTGTTTCTTTATTATGGCTGCAGATCTATTTTTTACTTTCTTGCTCCCCCCCCCCTTACATTTGGTACCACTTTGACTGACAAAGAATCTGAACCCCTTTTGTTACATTTTGATGGATTCCAACATCTCAGTTGCAGTTGGCCTTCCCCTATGAATCAACAAAGCTTTGATTGCTTTTAAGTTTGACCTTGCATCTGATCTCAGATTGTGGGAAACAGTCCCTCTCCAGTTCAGGATCTCAGCAATGATATGTCTAGATAAACTCTTTTGGTAGAAGTAGAATTCCTAATAATGTCCCCATTAGGTCTCAAAGAATCCCTTGAACCAAGAAAGCACAAGCGTATTAGCATGGTAGCACATGTGAAATACTGAATAGCCAAGAAGCCTCGATCAGTGGTGTCATCCTGTAAAATGGAAACTTGCAAAGAACTTCTCGGTGTCCAAATATTGTTGCCCCTAGTAGCCAAGCCTCCTTGCTGGCATTGCTCAAGCCCTAGTATTCTTCTGTTTTCATTGGTGACAAAATGAATGTACATAGACTGCAGAAATCCAGATGACCATAGAGGGCAATAAAAAGTTTTCTGAATCTCTCTGCTGACATCAAGTGGTCATCTGGTTTTTTACAACCCAGAAATTGGAAGCCTTAATTATAATTTATGACCGAGTGGCAGCCCGTCTCCAACTCAGGCCCCTCTTAAGAGTGGATGCTGGAATGTGGTTCCTGCGATATTTTTCTAAATGTCCCCGTAGTGCCATAAAAGCCAGTTATAAAGAAAATAAGGACCTGTTTGAACAATAAAACCAATGTACATGATCTAATTAAATGGCATAATAAAATTAGGAAATAAATGCACAAAGCATGAAAACCCATTCCTTGAAAAGTGAATCAAATGGGCTCCTTTAAAAGAGAGAATGTCACTTGCCTGGGAAGCGGCAGGGTTTTTGTTCACTTATAGGCACAGCGGCGGCAGCTGCAACAGCCAGCCAGCCATGCTCGTATTTTAGTTCTGCCTTCCCTCTGGGGGGAAATTAAAAAGCAACAGGCACAGAAAGAACATTCATGCTGCAAAAATGATTGCACAGGGCAGAGCAGGCTGAATAAAGACTGTTGATTGAGCAAGCAAGGAAGGAACGCCGGGTTCAAGAAATGCAGAGACAAAGTACAGTTCATAAAGTCTCCTGTGTTTGCCTGGGATTGTTGAATGGCTCCATCGGTAGAGTATCTTCAGCCTTTCCAAGCAAGCCTTCCCAGAGAACCAGAGTGGCCACAAGCTGTAATTAAAAATCAATTGAAATGACAGTCTAAGAACATTTCTAAGGCTTTGCTTCCAAGTCTTAGTCCATGCAGATGCGCTAAGTATCCCTTAAAACTGAAGGGTACTTAAGCTTTGTGATGGTTGAAACTGATTGTCTCCACGTGTCAACGGGTTCAGAAATCCTTATCGCTTCGGTAGCATAGTTTCTGTCTTCTAAGCTCAAAAGAGAGAAATTCAAACAAACCCCCAGAATTAGCATTTCCCCCGTGGGAGGAGTCAGTCAAACCAAAACATGTGTTTTACTAGCTACATGAAGACTGCAGCATTTTTGCAGTGAATTGCTGAGGTCCACAGACTGGAAGACTGGAAGTCCCAAACCTCCTCTCCCAAAAGCCCTCAGGATTTTACAACCCGGTCTTGACGTCTGCTTTTGAGTAGCAGCTCCATAGTTCCTGCTACCACCACCCACATTCCAGGAAGCATCTCCCTGGCATCTGTTCCTCAACCTTTATGGGAGAGATAAGGCTTTCACATTTTGTGTTGCCTTTCTGGTGTTTAAAAACTCAAAATGCAAAAATTGAAAGAACCTCCATTCCCCCTGGCTTTGTATTTAAGAGGAGCGTAATCTATAACGTTAAACCACTCTTTCTGCAATTTTTTATTTTTATTTTTTATTTTAATTCCATTTATATCCCGCCCTTCTCCGAAGACTCAGGGCGGCTTTACAAGCTTAGCAGAGATATTTCACCAGAGATACGCAAAGTTACTTTGTTTAAAAGAGAAAAGATAGCGTTACTTTCCTCTTTTTCCCCACTTTAAATATTAAAATGCAAACATTCAACAGAGAAGATAAGCGGCAAAAGATACCCTGATCATATTAACACAAATAGTTGACAAAATAGTTTTTTTAAAAAAAATTCAAAATAAAATAAAATACTCCAGACAGACCACAAGGTGGCGGTGGCCTGCTACAAATGTAACACTCTCTGAAATAAATCTCTGAAAAGATACTGGAGAGGTTTTAGATTATTAATATGAAGATTATATATTACAATATGATTAATATGAAGATTATATCTTTACGGCACAGCCTGAAGGAAGGGTGAAGGCTGAGCTTGCATATCTAATACCAGAATCACTAAGAGTGAATATGAGTCTTGCCACAAAGCAGGAAACAGAAAGAAACAATTTTGAACAAATTTTTGGTTACACATTTTACTTATTTCTATAGAAAGCAGAAGATTCTTGGGGGGGAGGAGGAATCCAACCATACTCCAGAGGCAGCTAGCAACTGTCCTTCAAAGTAGTCCAAAACCATGAGTACAGTCACTATCCTTATTGTAAGGTTACAGTGACAGAATCTTGCAAAGCACTTCCTGTCTTCCATGCCTTTACTTTCCAGAGAACTAGGTGGGGTCCCTTGTGAGATGTTTTCTTCTCCTCCATTCATTCTATGGGCTGAGGTATATCTTATAAGGAGAAACTTCCTGGCAGTCAGAACAATTAACCAGTGGAACAACCTGCCTCCAGAAGTGGTGAATGCTCCAACACTGGAAGAGATTGGACAACCATTTGTCAGAAATGGTATAGGGTTCCCTGCCTGAGCAGGGGGTTGGACTAGATGACCTCCAAGGTCTCATCCAACATCATCATCATCATCATCATCATCATCATCATCATTATTATTATTATTATTATTATTATCATCATCATCATCATCATCATCATCATCATCATCATCATCATCATCATCATCATCATCATCTGATTGCTGTCCTGTCTACAACTCTTCCTTCTGTCCCCCAAGATTATTCTCACATATCATTAAAAGTTGCAAGCCTATGCCTTCCCCAGGTCTTCTCCATCAACTTCCCTGAATTTTATTCCCCCCCCTTTTTTTTACTAAAAGAAAAGATTAAGCGTTCTCTACCTCCTGCAGAGAATGGTGTTGTACAGTACACAATGTGGCTAAGAATCATTTCTCTACAAAGGCCATGTAAAATGTGTACTTAGCTTGCAGGCCAATATGTAGGTTATATTCACAACTTTATTTTTATTTTAGCATCTCCTCCATATGCACAACTTGTTCTTGGTTAACAGTGTAATTGGGACTGAAATTTCCACTGCTAAGTGGACACAATTTAAAGTGCGATGTCATATGACCACACCACTGAGTGACAGCACATCTGGCATTTCCAATTGCTCCCGTTAAGCAAATCCTGCCCCATTGCTAAGTGATCATGTGACCATGGGAGGCTGCAACATCATAATTGCAAGCTGGTTGCTAAGCACCTGGATCATGATCACATGACTGCAGGATGTTGTGACATCTGGAACTCCAAGGACTGGACATAAATGCTACTTGTTCAGTACCATCGCAAATTTGAATGGCTGCTGAACTGATTGTCATTAACCAAGGACCAACTTCATTCTGTCTGTCCCTCAAACCCCAAGAGATAAAACTAAACAAAATATTGAGTTTCTTTCTCACACTTTCTACTTTCTCAGGACTTAGATATCTTTTTTTTTTGTAACATCTCAGCATTCTCTTCCCCCATCTCTGAATCTAATCCACATTTTGTCACATCTGCACAGGCGCTTTGAACAAGTGTTTGAAGTAGCTGCATCCTTGTGTCCTGTTCAATTTCCTATGCTTGTACACAGAGATTTCTTGTTGAATTCTCATGCACCATTTCATGCTTGACTGTAGTTAATGGGTGCTCCACATATACTAAAGCACTATTTTTTGCATATGCCAAAGACAATGAAATGGAAAGTATGAGGTCCTGATCACAGCCATACACAGCTGTCTATAAATGCCCAAAATAGCAATAGCACTTAGCTTTATATACTGCTTCACAGTGCTTTACAGCCCTCTCTAAGTGGCTTACAGAATCAGCAATTGCCCCCAACAATCTGGATCCTCATTTTACCCACCTCAGAAGGATGGAAAGGCTGAGTCAACCTTGAGCCGGTCAGGATCGAACTGCCAAACTGCTGTCAGCCGGGAGTCAGCAGAATTAGCCTGCAATATTGCATTCTAACCCCTGTGCCAAAATCAACCTCCCTTTGTATTTCTAAAAGATTGTTTCCAAGGGGTGGGGGGAATCCTCTGGGGAACTGTTCACCTATTGTTCCAGAGCAACACAACCTTTTTCTACTTGGCACATTTTTTTAAAAAAACAGGATTCTGAGGGCTGCAGCCTCTTTAGTAGGTACAAAATGGAAATGGCTGCAGACAGCAAGTTGCCCTCCATTGTGCTATGTTATTTTGAAAAATGCTTCCAGTTATAATGAAGGGGATTTAAAAACTTCTCAAGGGAATTTTTTCCCCCTGATATGTTCCAATGATCAGACAGACCCAAAAGAAGCATAGTGAACCACGCTTCCCTGCCTCCTGGAGTTCATATACAGTGTAAATTCTTTGCAAAATCATGCTCTTCCGACTGGTTCAGTGACTGCAGTTGAGTTAAGAACCTTTTCAGAGCTGATTGATTTTTGAGCAAATCAAAAGTGAACGGGAGAAGTGAGCAGCTTGGTGCACCCGTGCAAGAGTGCTTTGAAAGTCCGAGGCAGTCCACTTTCTGCTTGCGTTTGGTTTCTCCTTGATAAGAAAAGAGAGAGAAAAACAAGAGGCTCTTATCTCTCAAATGCTGTCAGGTTATTTCCATCTATCAGTCAGTCAGTTGCTCCTACTTTGTCCCTTGGAAACCGATGCATCAACCTGAATAAGCAGGGTGCTAAATCATTAAGCTGTAGCACACTGTAAACAATAATATAAAAAACTGTGCATCTTGCAGCTAGAGAATAAAATCATTTGGAAACCTTTCATGAGGCTAGGGGAATCCATTGTGATTACTAAAACCTCAAACAGAATTGCCCTTACTCAATTTGCATTTATGTTTTCCTTCCTTAAAACCATTAAAAAAAACTTACAGATTCCTCCTGATGCAGGCCCACAGGGTTTGGGAAAAAAATGCTGTTTTTAAGAAGCACTATCAACAACAAAGCCGAACCAAGCTGGGTATTTTTTTTCATTTTAATAAACTCCAGGGTTTTTTTTCCAGACACAAAAACAAAGAAGGAGCCAGCACAATGTATTCAATTGAATCTTTTTTTATATAAGTGCTGCTGCCTAAGCTTTTCTCTTGGTTGCTTAGAGCTGTGGTGGCGCAATGGTTAGAATGCAGTACTGCAGGCTACTTCTGCTTGTCTGCTGGCTGCCAGCAGTTTGGCAGTTCGATCCTGTCTGGCTCAAGGTTGACTCAGCCTTTCCATCCTTCCGAGGTCAGTAAAATGAGGACCCAGATCGTTGGGGGGCAATAGGCTGATTCTGTAAACTGCTTAGAGAGGGCTGTAAAGCACTGTGAAGCTGTATATAAGTCTAAGTGCTATTGCTATTGCTTTCCTTAGTTTTTCTCCAGCCTGTATAAATTGTAAACACGGATATAAAAGATGGGCATGATTCAATGTGAAATACTTTTTAAAGGTCCAAGTGTTCTCATACATGGTCTTATATGTTTCCTATTGGAATCTATGGGACTCTGAACTGTTTTTTTAAAAAAATAAAATAAACAGCAAATTCCACCTTTTAAACCAGTAGAAAAACAAGCCAAGAAGAACAACATTAATAAAAAGGTTAGTAGTTGCAAACATTTGTTCTTCTTCAACAACAATAGTTAGCCGTGACACATTGGATCCATATACTTCATTTATTTCATGACGGTGATAAAGATCAAACACAACATACAAGCCTAAAAGATTCTGTAACTGGGGAGGGGTACAAGGGTCAAAAACAAATGAAATTGGACTAAATTCCAAAACCACTGATGCGGTTGATTTGGTCATATGGAGAGAATTAATTGGGATCAAATTATCCTTGCAGCAACCTTGCAAAGTAGACCAGTATGCCCATATTAAAAGAATTAAGACTTCAGAGATTATTAGCCTTCTCAGAAATCTTTCCAATCTGTTGCACTATTTAAGTTGCCTGTCTCCTGATCCCTTGCTTTTCTACTAAAGGGTATGATCTACATTATTATTCACAGCCTTAATTTACATGTAATTAAGAGAGGTCAATTTATTTTGAAATCGCTTTTTTATGGCTCTATTGAACTATTTGGCATATTATGTATACATTAATGCAATGGATCCCTTTGGATATACCACTGTCTAATAAAAAAGTGACAAATCATTAAGCAAGGTGATAAAATAAAGCCATTTAAAAATACTTCACCCTGCACTGTCTTTGAATAAAAAGAGCAACTGGGGCCATCACAAAGACCTATTCATTCAGAACTTCATCAAAGTTGTATTCTCAAGTAAAACACACAGGAAGACTGGATGATATTTGGGGTTTTTAAGGAACCTACTAAACTTTTTGTCTAACTCTGCCATAATTTCAGTGAGACTAGATATATGAAATCCCCCAGATCTTCCTCTAGTCCTGAAATGGTACAAAAACTACATTTGCTTTCATATTTGTGAATATATATATATATATATATATATATATATATATATATATATATATATATATATATATATATATATATATATATGTGTGTGTGTGTGTGTGTGTGTGTGTGTGTGTGTGTGTGTGTGTGTGTGTGTAGATATAGATATATATAGATATAGATATATATAGATATAGATATATACACATACGCACACACACACACACACACACACACACACACACACACAGGGACGCAGTGGCTCAGTGGGTTAGGACGCTGAGTTTGTCGACCAGATGGTCGGCAGTTTGGTGGGTCGAATCCTGAGTGCTGCGTAACAGAGTGAGCGCCTGTTACTCGTCCCAGCTTCTGCCAACCTAGCAGTTCGAAAGCATGTAAAAATGCAAGTAGAAAAATAGGGACCACTACGGTGGGAAGGTAACAGCGCTCCGTGCGCCTTTGGTATCTAGTCATGCCGGCCACATGACCACGGAGACGTCCTCGGACAAACGCTGGCTCTTTGGCCTTGAAACGGAGATGAGCACCGGCCCCTAGAGTTGGAAACGAGTAGCACGCATGTGCGGGGGAACCTTTGCCTTTATACATATACATATACATACATATACATCTATATAAACCAGTGCCATAAAAAACAGAATAGAAACGCAAGTTAAGATAGGCAAGAAAATGGTAAGTGAGCACCTGTCCAGCCTAGACGAGTTCAAATCACCAGGAGCAGATGGATTACACCCCAAGGTTCTCAAGGAACTGGCAGACGTGATCTCAGAACCACTGAACTATATTTTTCAAAGATCCTGGAGCACTGGGGAACTACCAGAGGACTGGAAGAGAGCTGATGTAGTTCCCATCTTCAAAAAAGGGAAAAAAATAGATCCAGCAAACTACAGACCTATCAGCCTGACCTCAATACCTGGGAAGATTCTGGAAAAGATAATCAAACAACAAATCAGCGAACACCTTGATGCAAACAAAGTCATCACTAAAAATCAACATGGCTTTGTCAAAAACAGATCATGCCAGACAAATCTTATTACATTCTTTGACCAAGTGACAAAACTAGTGGACCAGAGGAATGCTGTAGATATAATTTACTTGGACTTCAGTAAGGCATTTGATAAAGTAGATCACAACCTACTACTTGATAAGATAGAAAAATGTGGGTTAGATAGCATTACCACCAGATGGATTCATAGCTGGCTGACAGGCCATACTCAGCGTGTGGTCCTCAATGGAACCGCATCTACATGGAAGGAAGTGTGTAGTGGGGTGCCCCAGGGCTCTGTTCTGGGCCCAGTGCTCTTCAATATCTTCATTAATGATTTGGATGAGGGGATAGATGGGGAACTCATCAAATTTGCAGACGACACCAAGCTGGCAGGAATAGCCAATACTCCAGAAGATAGGCTTAAGATACAGAAGGATATGGACAGACTCAAACACTGGGCACTATCTAACAAAATGAAATTCAATGGTGAAAAAGTAAGGTTCTACATTTAGGCAGGAAAAATCAAATGCATGGTATAGTATAGGTGGTACCTTGCTCAATAGTAGTAACTGTGAGAGGGATCTCGGAGTCTTAGTAGACAATCACTTCAATATGAGCCAGCAGTGTGCTGCAGCTGCCAAAAAAGCCAACACAGTGCTAGGCTGCATTAACAGAGGGATAGAATCAAGATCAAGTGAAGTACTAATACCACTTTACAATGCTTTGGTAAGGCCACACCTGGAATACTGCATCCAGTTTTGGTCACCACGATGTAAAAAAGATGTTGAGACTCTAGAAAGGGTACAGAGAAGAGCAACAAAGATGATTAGGGGCCTGGAGGCTAAAACATATAGGGAACGGTTGCTAGAATTGGGTATGTGTAGTTTAATGAAGAGAAGGATGAGGGGTGACATGATAGCAGTGTTCCAATATCTCAGGGGCTACCACAAAGAAGAGGGAGTCAAGCTATTCTCCAAAGCACCTGAAAGCAGGACAAGAAGCAATGGATGGAAACTAGTCAAGGAGAGAAGCAACCTAGAACTAAGGAGAAACTTCCTGACAGTTAGAACAATTAACCAGTGGAACAACCTGCCTCCAGAGGTGCTGAATGCTCCAACACTGGAGGTTTTTAAGAAGAGACTGGACAGCCATTTGCCTGAAATGGTATAAGGTTTCCTGCCTGAGCAGGGGGTTGGACTAGATGACCTCCAAGGTCCCTTCCAACTTATTATTATTATTATTATTATTATTATTATTATTATTATTATTATTATTATTATTATTATTATTATTATTTGTCTATCTATCTATCTATCTATCTATCTATCTATCTATCTATCTATCTATCTATCTATCATCTCCATACATTGCCTTCTTAAGCAAGGTAGTAAAACAGACAGGATTTCTACCTGTCTACCCATCCCTAAATACCACCAATTAAATTTCCCATTCATTATTGCCCACACGTGCCTAAAATGAAGTTTGAGTTTTAGATGCATCCCTCTGGTCCTTCCAAAAGGTGATATACCTATTGTAATTTTTTGCGTTACAAAAGGATAAAATTGTTAAACATTCAGGGAATAATCATACTTATACAATTTCAGGTTAAAAAGTTAATTTGGTACTGAAATATTTCACCTGGACAAAAGTGGCTAAAAATGTTGCCAAGACAAATGCAGTTCAAGCAGTTATCAAGGTTGACTGAAGGCACTGAACAAGCAAAGAAACAAAGAAACAAAAAACAAAATAGGAGAGTTCCAGGACCAAAAAGTAATCATTGAAAAGGACTCGTCTATATTGTCCAGCAAACTCACACTTCTTGATGGCGGTGCCAGAGGCACAGCCATAAATGCTTACTTGGACAGTTTTGTCCAGTTCATAAATACAAATCTGGACAGGTTTGAATATTAGTGTTTTCTTTAATATATTTTAGGAGGAAGTGGAATGCCTGTGGCTCTTCAAATATTTCTACATTACAACTCTGAATAGCTTAGGCAATATGCTCGATGGGGAGGGATTCTGGGAGATCAGTTGATCAACATCTGGAATCTGATTCTACAAGATCACATAGGTGATCTTATTTATTTATTTATGAAAATTGTATGGCATCTATCTCTCTGCTAAGTGACTGGGTGGCTTTATCACTTTATATTGAGCTTGGGAGGAGGCTGATGATAGTGTGATGTAATATAGTGATACATTTCAGTTCTATAAGCTCCACACTGATTGGGCAATATGTGCAGAACCAACTGAAGCTCCCCAATTATTTTAAAATGTTGAAATTGAAACACAGCATTCTTGTCAGGTTCAAAGAACAAAAGATGACTTGTGGAGTTACATCTGAGTCATTTCTTTATTGTTTGCCTGTAAACAGAATCTTGCCAGACTAAAGCAATTATCTGCAATAACTATAGGTATACTCTGTGAGGGGGTATGATGGCTCAGCGGTTAAAGAAGCTGAGCTTGTCAGCGGGAGGGTGGAGGTTTGAGACCTGAGCTCCGTGCAATGGAGTGAGCTCCTGTTACTTGCCTCAGCTCCTAATAGTTCGGAAGCATGCAAATGCAAGGAGATTAACAGGTACTACTTTGGTGGGAAAGTAACAGCATTCCATCCCCCTTTGGTGTATAGCTGCACTGGCCATATGACCATGGAAATTGTTTTTGGACAATGCTGGGTCCCTTGGCCAAGAAATGGAGATAAGCACCACACCCTAGAGTCGGACAGAACTGACAGGGAAACCGTTACCTTTTTTATACTCTGTGAATTGCTACGGAGGGTCTGTCCTTGACCTCTTCCTGCCCAACACACACTTCAAGCTCTTCTGTCTCTTTGCCCTCTGGGAAAGAGTCCCTCCTTCCTGCGATTCCTGACTACATTTCATCACAATTCCTGACTGTATTACAAAAGAACAAGAAGCAACAGGTCTCAAGGCGAAGCAGAATTTGAGGTATATTATATCGACAGGAGTGAGGGAAGAGCCTGAAAACTGGTGATTTGGTTCTTTCTCTTCAAGGGAAGCATCAGCAACATAACACCATTTTACAAAATAACCTCTGCCATTTTCAATGTGGTGATGCTCCTAATAGAAACAGCTCCAACAACAATGACAACCTAGTTGAATATTGCTAATAAGGTTAACATTTAATTTTAGCAATGTTATTACCATTGTGAATGCCATCGCTTCTTCCAAATCCACCTTTTCTGCGAAGTGTTTTGTTCAACCTCTATGTTCTTTTGCAATTAAACCGTAAACAGTAATTGCCTCCTTGATTTGCCCTTTCCTCCCTTTCTTCCCCCCTCCTTCTGTGATTTTCTCTGCTTCAGATTTTAGGGTCACAAATGCCATGCCTGCTCTCCCGGTAAGCACAGGAGCAGTGATAAATTTTATGATTTGCTCAAAAGGACACTTTCAAGAGCTTCTGCCAGAATTTTCAGTAGTCAGATTTGTTAAGAGAAGGAAGAAGAAAGAGTAACCAATGAATGCATGAAAGAAGAAGTATTAAGGGAGGAAATGAAAGGCATGAATAATTGGCACAGGGAATCAGTATAAAAGATACAATTGTATACATTGAAATTATATATTTTACTGTTTCCAGTTTCATTCCGTTTCCAGAAAGTTTACTGTTTATTGGATATACTGCATGGTTATGTCAAAGTAAAACTAACTCTAATGTTCCAACACCAATTCATAGACTTAAACAATAATTTCCCCAGCCAAACCCCCAACGTCTTATGTAATCCATATCAAGAAGTTCACTTTCTTATGGAAACCATCTGCTTCAAATCCACACCTGTTCTGGTGTCCTTGACTAGGCTTCATGTTCTCACTGTCTTCAACTGAATTGAAGAAGTTTCATTTCTCCTTCTCACCCACTTGAGAAGGCAAGTTCAAACATAGAGGCATGTAGATGCTAAAATTCCATCCTTGACACCTAGTTTATTTTACTCCCCCATCAAAACAACATAATTTCATGAAATGTACTTATTTTTCAGAGATTAATCTTTGTTACAAAAAGTTGATTTTTCCAGTCTACTGGCCACTATGTTCTGTCTAATCCAGTGCCTTCCATATTTGCTCAAGTGCAATAACCATAGATCTACCCAGCATTATTTTTGGACATATCACAAAAAAAAAAAAACCAAAGTCAAGGAAATATAGTAGCATCAGAGGTGGTTTGCATTCTGTCATATTATAGTGCAAGATGCTTTTTTCTCTATGGCAACTTTTTTCAATCTAGAGAGCAGATTAAAAGATCAGATTGTGGTGGACTTTCCAAAAAATGCTTGCTATGAAACTTGCTTGCCAGCCACAAATCCAATTTACCTCGAGATAAACCAGTGAGCTTCCTGCCAATGTTCTAATTAATATTAACTTTTTAATTTAAAAAAAATTCAAAAAGAAGAGTAAACATTAAATGTGCAATAGCAGGACTGGGAAATCTTTTTTAGCCCAGCATACTGGAGCTGGGAGTTTGCCCTAAAAGCACATGTATTCCCTCTTCCCATACACACCACTGTTTCCTGCAGCCCAACCAAGGGAGCCCCAACTGAGAAAAAGAACAATACGTCCGGGGCACCCAATGAGATATGTGGGTTTGAACCAGATGTTTCCCCTGCTGTTGGGATGCCCCACTAAATGCCTTTATCTCTCTGGCACTCAACATTAGGAAAACAGATGTTTAGAAAGTTGGGATGATAGTGTCAACTAAGGGAAAGTGCAAGGCTATTTGGTTCATAGAAATTATACACACCTGCACACAAATTGAATTTCTTTTAAGTTGAACCTTTCATTCTACCTGGAAGAAGTTCCTCAAACAGAAATTAATTGCAAAGAATTTTTCCCAGACTGTTTTATTAAACCTTGGGGGTCAAAAAATATGATTGTCAAAGAGGAGGAGGAGGAGGAGCAGGAGGAGGAGGAGTATTGATGGAGAGGCAAGGCTTCCTACTTTCATACAATGACACACTCAAAATATTGGTATTCTTTTATTAGGGGATATTGCAATACCATAATGTTCCCATAGCACAATATCTTGGTCCAAATGGCACAGAAAGGATTGAATTGATTGCACATGTTTGTATATACAGAAGATTTTATTTGATGATATGTAGTTCAAAACATGAATGCAAAATGTAATGGACATATGCCTACAGATATTAGAAGCATGCATGAAGACAATTCTATTTTCATGCAGATGTTTGTTTTTTGTTAGTTTAGTGGCTGGTTTGTTTTTTATTTGTAAAGGTAAAGGTAAAGGTTCCCCCGCACATGCGTGCTAGTCGTTTCCGACTCTAGGGGCCGGTGCTCATCTCTGTTTCAAAGCTGAAGAGCCAGCGCTTGTCCGAGGACGTCTCCGTGGTCATGTGGCCGGCATGACTAGACACCAAAGGCGCACGGAACGCTGTTACCTTCCAAGAAGAAAAAAAAAGGCTGGAACTGAACATAAGATTAGGTAAAGGGGAAACTGGAGAAAACCAAACTCAACCAACCCCACTGACATCTTTAGTTTAGGCAGGGGGTGCCTGAAATACGGCTCCCTGCGTTCCTCAACATCCCTAAGGCACAGGACACTAACTAGGCTAGGACAAAGCCAGCAGATCCTGGAGAACTGGTGCTGATCAATGGCAGCTGCACATTGGCTTTTTAAGCTTTCAGCAAGAGGACAGGCTTACAGGCTGGTGCAGAAAGCAAAGAGATCCAGGAGGGGATGCAAGCAGAGGTCCAGACTCAATAAAACTAGAAGGTAGCATTCCTGATTTTTTTTTTTTAAAAAAAATGATCCTTTGGGGTCTGTTTTCTCAAACATCACCTACCTTTTCACTATCATCACATTAGAGTTCATTCCAAACTTCGTATATACGTATCATTTTTAGTAGTATGCAACAATAGGGGGCACTCCCAACACCTCTCTTCTTACTTCTAACTTGTGCTTTGTTTTTCTCTCGCTCAATTGTATTTACACATGGAACACAAGCTCAACCTAGGTTAGCCACCATCCTCTCTTGCTTTAAAATATATATGTACATATGTACATACATACATACATACACATTGACAGATTCCATAATCACCACTGGGTTTCCGGGAGACCCATTCCTCTGCCAGTATGCCGAGATAGGGAGGTGAGGTTTGGTGGAAGATGGCCACAAGCCACAATTAAGCCAAGAACTAAGCCAGCTACACCTGCAGAAGGACAGATCTATGAAAGAATCACAGAAAATATATGCAGCCAAAGGCTTCCCTTTCACCAGCTTTATTCACAAACACATTTATGCTCAGAGAGGGAGTAGTCAGAATAACACCAAGTAGCATTATAAACGTTAGACTCCTAACAACAGATGTGGTTTATACCACTATGAGAATATGTCACAACAGGCCCTGAGCCAGAGAAGATAATCACAAACAACCACCACCACCACAACTCTGCTGTCTCTAGATACTACAGCGTCTGAATAGTGGACACTGTGGTACCTGGAGACAGAAGAAGAGAAGAGAAAGAACTTGGGGAAAATCACAAAGGAGAAGTAGAACAAGTGTGGAAAAAGAAAGCAAATATAGCACCAATAGTAATAAGGTACTTTTGGGTGCAATTCCAAAACATCTGGAGCATCCCTTGAACACCATCAGCATTTCCCAAATCACCATCAGTCCATTGCAAAAGGCAGCTTTGTTTGGAATGGCTTACATCCTGCGGCAATACATTTAGTGTTATTAAAGAACAACATCTGCCTATCCCAGGTCCTTGGGAAGGATTCAATCGGGTTAAAACACCATATTCGATCTAAACATATGTCTGACTGGGCAACCAACCACAACATCATGATGAAGATGAAGGTGATGATGATATAGCTACGCACTATACAGCAGACTGATAGTCAGGATGGAAATAAACTGCCAGTTTGGATAAAGTTAAGACTTTGCACAAACCTGTGTGCCAGAAGCAGAAAAGGCCCTAACATCTGAGGTCTTGCCAGTAATATAGGTTGATAGTAGCTTTTAGGAACCTGGGCAGCTCTGACATCTGCTGGAGAGAATCAGAGCTGCTAACCCACCTGTCAGAAAACCCAGCAGGTCAAGCACTGAATTGGGCTTTGCTTTTCACATCTGGACCTCCAAGCAAGGTTGAATTATTTGGTTGGTGCTGACATTCCTCAGTTGGGTAGGAAAGACTTTGTCACTGAAAGGAAGCATATGGAATTGCACAGAACATGTGATGTTAGGAAAATCCTAATTACTTAGTGTGTTTTACAACCATCACAGTTTCTGAGTAATGATACAGTTCCTTTTCTTTTTAAAAATGCTAAAGCCTTTTTTTTTTACCCTTAAGAAATTGAGATAAAACTGTGTTGTGGGAGTGTGAAAGGGGAGAGGAAAAAGGAAGTTATGAACAGAATGGAGGATAAGATGTCCAGCCCTCAAAGACTTGAGTTGGGAACTTAAGTGTTGTAGAGAAAAATTACAGGAAAAGGTCTGTATGTAGAATATACAACCGTGGTGGTGAACCTATAGCACGCATGCCACTGGTGGCACGCAGAGCCCTCTCTGTGGGCACGCGCGCCGTTGCCCCAGTCATAGTCCTTCAGCAGGGTTTTATAAAGCCTTTTCGCTTTAGCTCTCCACCACCACGTGCAAAAAAAAGGTTCAATCAATCAATCAATTTCAACTTCTCATGGGAAAAAAAAGATCTCGCAAAGTTGGAATTGATTAATTGAACTTTTTAGTCCCACCCAGTCTGCTGTTACCACCACAGCCACGCCCACCCATGGGCCACACCCACCTAATGGGCCACTCCCACCTGGCACCCCCCTGTACATAAGTGGGTTTTGGGTTGCAGTTTGGGCACTCGGTCTCTAAAAGGTTCTAAGCTTTTCACTGCTTTAGACCAAACAAATACACTTGAAAGGATCAGAAGCAAAACAAAAGGATACCTGCTGGATTTTGCTTTCCACTAGTTGGGCCTCCTCAACCCTTGCCTGACAATAAATGAACAAGATCCACATAAGTGTGCCCCATATATAAAGTAAATGTGAGAACTATTTGACAAAGAAACAGGAACTCTGTTGTCTTTCAATGTACATATTTTCAAGTCAGATAGCCCAGCTTTGCAAAGCAACATTTAGCTGATTTTTGACATGGAACACATACAATCAGGTCAACTGGCCACTATAATTAATTGATGTCTGATGCAACACACTGTATAGTTTCTGTATACCCTCCCTCTCATATGTGCACATAAAATTACTTTGGTTTAATACAGATTCTCCCCATTCTCAAGTATGGTCATTCCAAATTCATATTATAGGACAATCTGGGCTAACACAGGAGAAATTACTTTCCTGTTTGACTGTAATAATGTCCTACAACTAGATGCAAATACAGTCCAAGAATCAGATTTTATTTATTTGTTTGTTTGTATCTCACCTTTTATTATTTTTTTACAAATAATTCTAGATGGCGATCGTACCCAACACACCCTTCCTCCTCCTATTTTCCCCAAAACAACAACCTTGTGGTTGGGCTGAATGAGAGTGACTGGTTCAAAGTCATCCAGCTAGCTTTCATGGCTAAGACAAGACTAGAACTCCCAGACTCCCGCTTTCTAGCCTGGTACCTTAACCATTTCTTTCATATACTTCATTAGGTGTGATGAAATGTAGCCAAGAGGTGGATTTCCAAGAGGGAGGGGTTGCATTTCAAAGCTGTAAGAGGCAACTCAGCACAGATGCTACGGGTGAGAGAAATAGGGTAAAGATAGCCCCTTCCTAATAGTTCACACTGTGAGGGTGAAGGTTCGTTCCCCCGAGCTTGTGGGTTGGTTTCCAAATATTTGGTTACCAGGCTGTGTAACATCTTCAGCGGAGCTTAGGGGATGTCAGTGTCAGTGTTCTTCTGTTTATTAGTGTTCTGTTCCAGCCTGACTGGCCCTGTTTGTGTGTCAGGGACAACCCCTTTTTCCTTTTAACAATCAATAGGCTGGAAAAAACCCAACCAAAATTTATTTACAGTTCCAAATAATAAAGTCTTTCAAACAAAAAAGCAGCAGAATATTTTCTTCAACCAAAAATACATGATTCAAAACATCCAACAAGAGTCAAACAAGAGTCAAACAGATTAGCAAGAACAGACCAGGATTCTCTTTGAATGTCTATGAATGGTTGCCTTCAGCAACCAGCACCGCCCACCCCTTCCCCTTTTATTATCTGTCCCAAGGTGTGGCTTCTCAATGCCTTCTCCTCCTTTCACTGAGTTGCCTCATAGATTTTCTCTGCTCTGCTCTGCTGGATTGCCTTCTGCTTCTAGCGTCTCTGAACAAATTCAGCTGTGACTCCTCTGAGTCTGACACCTCTTCCTCACACAGCTGAGCCTCATGAGGAACATGATTGGAGGGGCCAGGCTGAGAGTCCTGCAGTGCATCAGAGCCTCCCTCCACCACCGAAGGCTCTCCAAACTCCTCCTCCTCCTCCTCAGTTTCCTCAGACTCAGCTGCTGAGAGCACAGGCTGACACTGAATCACAACAATTAGGGTTTCAGGTGTGGGTGTGTCAAATGAGGGTCTTGTGGTGGGGAGGTTACATCAGGACAGGATCATTGGGATGTGAACTGCTGGTGGGGAGGAAAGGGGCTTCCGTGGTTTGGTTGAGGGTTGGTGTTGTCTCTGGTTGGCTTTGAGGTTGATTTGGATCCTGAGGGGGTTCGTAGGCTGGTTGTAGGTCAATGTGTCTGTTGATGGAATTGCTTCTGGAGTGCCAGGCTTTGATGAACTCACGAGCGTGGTGAGTGGTAGCGTGGCTGATGATTTTAGTGTTGCTCCAATCGGGCTGGTGTTGTTTGGCGTCGGTGTGGGTAGAGATTAAGGATTTGGGATCACGGCGTTTGACTGCCAGCCGGTGTTCATAGATCCTGGTTTTTAACTGATGTGATGTTTCTCCCACGTAGAATTGGTTGCAATGGTTACAGTTGATTTTGTAGATTACGTTGTTTCTGTCATCCTTCTGTGTCATGTCTTTGGTTCTGAATAATTTCTGGTGGAGTGCGGCTGGGGTTTGTGGGCTATTGCTATTACTAGGGGTGGGAGAATTCTGGCTGTCATTTCCGACACCCTTTTTGTGTATGGTAAAGTTAGTTTTTGCATGGTGTATTGTGGTTTGGGCACTGTGTGTTGGAACATGAAGTTTTTTGGATAGCCGTTATGGAGAAAGACATGAAACAGCCATTTCTCTTCTGCTTTTCTTAGTGTTTTTCTTAGAGTTGTGGTGCTGCGGTGTGTCCTGGCCTTTGTGAAGAGGATCTGGACATAGCTTCTTTTGTGTGCAATGGAGTGGTTGCTTGCAAAGCTGAAGACCTGGTCTGTGTGCTGGGTTTGCGGTAGACGCAGGTTTCCAGTTCTCTGTTGTCTAGTCTCATGCAGTATATTGTAGATGTAGATAGTAGAGTCCTCAGCTTGTCTATAGGTGTGAAATGATAAAGAACTGAGCCTGGAACAATTGCCAGATGTCATTTTTGGTTTGGGGGCTGACAATATATGCTCCATCAAGTCATTGTTGACTCTTAATCTCCTCAGAGATAGATTTTGTGAAAGAGGTATATGTGAAGTTGAACAAGGTTACTCACTATCTTATCAGCTGCACTGCATTTGCAGATAAGGATCAGAGCAGAACGTGGTGCCCTAGGCCAATGGTTCTTAAACGGTTTGACCCAATTACCCCTTTGCCCACTCTCAACTAATATCATTATTTCTCCCCCTTTCTCCAAGGCTCAGTTATTTTACCCAAGTGTCTCATCAGCCGCAGTCCCAAACTGGATCCTTAACTCATGAAGAAGCAATTACAAATTGTTCCATTACCCCAGGATATGTCCAAATTACCCTTGGGGATAATTACTTCCATCTTAGCCACATAAACTAGACAGAGGCTTCTACTTATGGTACTGAGCAAGATTAAAGGAGCCACGCAAAATAGCAATCAGACATTTTGGTGCTGATAGCATAGTTCAGCCTCTATTGGGTCAAATCATGAAATTGATTGGAAGGACATTTACTACAGAAGAAAAATGTGCTCCTTCTTACAGCACCTGACAACCTGTGGAGAATTAATTACCACAGGATACAGGGAAGTCCAATCACCAGGGTGGCTTTAAAAAGGGAATGGATATATGTAGGGGAAGACAGATCTATCAAAAATTCTTGAGACTCAAATAGAAGAATGGATGATGAAGCTGGTGGAATTGACAGAGATAGCAAAATTGACAAGACTTTGACCAATTTTATTTCTATTTGGAAGCTACTTTGTGATATATTTTTTTAGAAGTGTTTTTATTGATTTCTTACAATAACAATCCTTAGTGCCTAGTCTACAGTGTGTTGTCTAGATTCATATATTTTGAAAAGAAACAATCAATAGTAGTTAATTAACAATAATAATTAATTTTTGTAATCCATAAATAGTATATTAATTAATAATATATTTCGTTGATCTTCCCTTCTCCCAATAGTATTTTTCTTCTTCAACCTTAATCAAATATAATTCTTAATATTTTCAATGCATAAATGGTTAAATATAAACATTTTTTTCAAGTTTGTACAAATAATAGTAACGTCCATATATGACATTTTTTCTTATCAACTTGTGTTGTTTTTATAAAAATCATTAGTTCACCATATATCCTATTTTCATAATTCTTATTTAAGCTTAATTTCCCTTTAATATTCAAACAATTCTTATTAGTCATAATTTTCTCAATATTAATCATCTAAATATCCAGATTTCCCATTTAGATACACCATCCCAATGTTTTCAAGTTTCATGCATTATAAAAATACTATACTGCCTATTTATCTTATGACATCTACCTATACTATCTTTTCTGATCAGTTTATATTTCACTTATATTTGTAAAAGTTGATTTGTTATATCACTATATATCCTATTTTCAAAGTTCTTATTTAAGCTTAATTTCCCCTCAGTATTTCAGTCATTCCTTAGTCCTAATTCTCTTCAACTTAATTTACCTTTAAATTTCAGACTTTTCATTCAAATACATCATCACAATATTTTTACATTTTATATATTAGGAAAAATACTATATTACTTATATTTCTTATTCCTCTTATTGTAAGGCCCCTTTATATCCAAAGTTATCTGTTCTTTTAATCATATTCAAACAAGTGTTTGCTCATGTAATATTCCATCTGGTTGTTGTTGTTGTTAGCTGCGAAGTCGTGTCCGACCCATCGCGACCCTATGGACAACATTCCTCCAGGCCTTCCTGTCCTCTACCATCTTCTGGAGTCCATTTAAGCTCACGCCTACTGCTTCAGTGACTCCATCCAGCCACCTCATTCTCTGTCGTCCCCTTCTTCTATTGCCCTCGATCTTTCCCAGCATTAGGCTCTTCTCCAGTGAGTCCTTCCATCTGGTAGGGCGAATCAAATCTCTTGAATCTGCCTCTGGCCTTCTTCTTTTTCCAAGTAGCTTTCCAAGTTGATATATTCCGCTTGCCAGGAAGTTCTTGTATTTTTGTAAGTATTGTTTGGAGTGGAGAAGACAGGATGTGTAGAATATATGCTTTTCATCTCTTGAACTCTAAAGGTTCTCCTGGCAATTCTACAGCCCATTTTGTTAAATCTTCTTTTTTATCCTCAGGATTATTTTGATGTTCTGATGAATAAAGTATCTTTTCCATTTTTATTGTTATGTCAAGGTCTTGTAGGTTTTTTCCTGCTTGTGTTAAATTATAATTCTCTTCATTTGTAGCTTCGCTGGTTAATTCATTTTCTTCTAGTTTGTTCTGTTATCTGATTTGCTTGTTTATTTTTTACCATCATTTACTGAGTGTTTTTTGATTGTGGATTTAGATTAGAGATGTGCTCATTTATGTCGTCAAAGTTTTTGATCTCTTTGTGGTTTGAAGCTATTGTCATTTGTATCTGTTGTAGCATTACATACATTTCCTCCTGAAAAGTATTTGTCTTGTCTTGAAATGTTGCTTCTGGATGTCTTTGATATTCTAGGCTGGGTCCTTTAGGAGTAAGTATTAAATGTGGTTTTCTGTCATTTTTTATAAGTATGCAATATCCATGTTATCTCCCCCTTTCAAATAGTCCTTCATCCATGCCATAGTCTTTATAATTAGCCTTATCAAACCAGCCAAACAGAATCCAAACAACGCAATTTTGTATAGTTCTTATATATTATAATCCACTGTATTTCCAATTGTCAAGGCATCAATAAAATTTTATAACAGTTCTTTTATTCAGGGGTCAGTTGTCAACCAGTCAATGCTGCAATTCAGTATATTTAGCCACCTTGAGTCCTTCCTGTAAATTCCTCCCTAAAAGATTAGCCCAGAGTCAAAGTTTTTCTTTTTCTGTAAACAATTATTGAGTTTAGACAACAGTCAGAGGATTTCTTTTCCTTCAGACACTTTTTAATCTTATGGCTGGCCCAGTATGTATTCTTTTTTTGTTCCCACCCAGCTGTCTTCTGAGGGTTATTAAAGTTTAAGGGAACAGATTATTCTTTGTTTCTGGACATCTTGCCAATTTCTGAGTCAGTGTTGTTAATGTTCTATGTTCTAATTCTCCACTAGGTGTCAGTAGTTGTTTGTTTTCCAGCTTTTTCAGACAAAAAATTATTATTTATTATTATTATTTTTATAGTTTCATCAAAACCCTTTAAAGTATGATCTTAGCAGTTTTTTAAAAATTTCTAGATTTATCCAGACTGTAGTATTTTAATTTTGATTTCAATATATTTCTTTCCCCCTTAAAGGTTAATTCACCACTTTCATCTATGAGGGAGTGGGAGTGTAGTCCCCTCCCTTCACTTTCAAAGGTTTTCTTACTTTGGGGATCTGTCCCAAGGACTTAGTTACAGAGTAGAGAAGAGAAGATTGATACTCTCACCAGTTGCAAGCACGCTGTTCACCATTGTTCTGGTTTGGCTGCAAGTAGGTTGGGCTAGATGCTGGTGTGCAGCTAGCCTTTCTCCTTTTGGGTTAGAGGCAGTGGTGGGATTCAGCCAGTTTGCACCACTTCAGCAGAACTGGTAGCTAATTTTTTGTTGCCCAAGCCCAGAATGGATTTCCGGAAACAGCATCCACACAGAGAACCCTTTGTTCACATATTTGAATCCCATCACTGGTTAGAGGGCTTCTCTGGGTTGAAGGGAATGAGCACCATTGTTCTGTGATTATTGGAGCACCCCTCTTTCTTAGTTGCTTCTTTGGAATAACTTCAGACCCATTTAGGGTCCCCTGGCAGGGCGAAATCAGCCGTGGGGTATGGAGCTCCACAATCCTGCGGCCATGTGCTATGGTGCAAAAACCAGAAGTCCTCTACTTTGTGATTTTTTATTTTGGTGAGAAACTGAAAGAAAGGCAAATTTGATTTTTGTATTTGATGATTAGAATGATATGGGACTATGAAAATAATGTAGACAAATATCAATCTTAGAGTAATAGTTTGATATATGTTTTTAATCTATATCTCTGTCTCTCTATATCTATCTGTGTCTGTGTCTGTCTGTGTCTGTATCTATCTCTATGTTGTTGCTCAGTCACTAAGTTGTGTCTGACTCTACACAACCCCATGGACCACAACATACCAGTCCCCCCCTGTTCTCCACTGTCTCCTGGAATTTACACAAATTCATGTCCACTGCATTGATGACACTATCTAACCACTTAATCCCTTGCTGTCCCCTTCACCTTTTGTCTTCCATTTTTTTCCAACATCAGTGTCTTTTCCAATAAGGCTTCTCTTCTCAGCTCCAGCTTCACTATCTCTCCTTCCAAAGGACAGTCACGGTTGAGTTCCTTTAGAATTAACTGATTTTATCTCCTTACTCTCCAAGAGTCTTTTCCAGCACCATATCTATATCTAAATATATACCATAATTATGAGAGGCAGTTTGGTCTAGTGCAGGGGTAGGCAACCTTGACTCTTTTATGACTCGTGGACTTCAACTCCCAGAATTCCTAAGCCAGCATGGCTCAGCTTGGAAACCTCTCCCTTTCCTCTCAGCATGGTTGGCTCAGGAATTCTGGGAGTTGAAGTCCACGAGTCATAAAAGAGCCAAGGTTGCCTACTCCTGGTCTACTGCTTAAGGTACCAGGCTAGAAAGAAGGAGTCTAGGACTTCTAGTCCTGCCTTTAAACACAAAAACTGGCTGAGTGATCTTGAGCCAGTCACTCCCTCTCAGCACAACAACTCACCTCACAAGGTTGTTGTTGTGGGGAAAGGAGGAGGAGGAGGAAAGTGTGTTGGATGTATCCGCCACCATATTTGTAAAAACAATAAATGTGGGATATCAATAAAATCTGTATCAAAGGAAGTCTGAAGTCATTTTTTCCCTTCTGTCTTCACACTTTCACTCTTTTTCTTTCCTGAGCTTTTTTCCCCCCAAATTTTCTTCTTTTCTTACGTGGTACTTTTTTTTTTGAAAATCAACCAAGTTACATGACAAAAGAGAGCGATCTGGAGACTCAGTGTAACTTCTGGGTTGGAAGGAGAAGGCCTCAAAAAGCCAGTGGCTGAGGGAACACCAGTAGGAGTAGAATATGTTCTGGTCTTCTGCTGGTAAGCATCTTGGATGCACTTGGCTGGTCACTGTGAGAAACAAAATGCTGAATTAAGAATATAAGAATAACATTGCTGATTTAGGCCTTGGCCTATATTCTTTCTTCTGGAAATGCTGGACTGACATTTCCACCAGTGACATGTGGTTTGAAGGTGATGGGAATTGTAATCCAAAAC
>NC_138203.1:138578023-138928023 GCF_964194415.1 Vipera berus | reverse complement strand
TTTTATTTTGGGATGTAGGCTATTCAGGTGTCAGAAAGCAGCCACGCCTCCACCCAGTCAGAACACAGCCCCACCGGCAGTTGGAAGGAAAGGAACAGACAGACCACGCATTGCTCCTGAAAGCAGCAGGAGGAATACTCCGGCCTGATGATGACGGATGGGATTTCGTCGAAACGTCGCCACAACTTTCTGAAGATGAAAGGAACGCGGGAAGAAACCCGAGACTCTAGACCTACATATATATATATATATATATATATATATATATATATATATATATATATATATATATATATATATATATATATATATATATATATATATATATATATATATATATATATATATATATATATATATATATAAAAAATGCTTGTTAACTATTTAGATTACCTTGCTAGGCCCCAAACATGGGACAAATCTTTATTTCCTGTTTCAGCCTAACCAAAGACCATCGACAGGCAGTAGTATATATATATTTGCTACCTACTTGCTTGCTAGACTGGAATTATCCATGTGGCTAATCAGGCATCCTAGATTAAAAAGTACAAGTCATAATATTACACAGCTAATCAGGTTTCACTTTAAAATTATGTCAGTGAGAGGAAGTAATAACAATTGAGAATGAGGGTAATTACTGAGATAATTACATTTATGGTCCCAACCACTCAGTGAACGAACCACAAGATTACATGGGTGATAGCCATTGAAGCTAACTCAGGTCATGGATTTCCATAGGTAGACAAGGATGGGGCAAACATGAGTCGCACTGCAAATTTCTTGACTTATCTAGGGCACCCAGCAGTAGGATATGAATGGAAAAGGTATGGGGTTAGGTCATCATATTGTAATACACATTTCAACAATGGACTGTTAACTTGTTTTGTTATTGTGATTTGCAACAGATAGGCATGACTCAGATAAAGATCAAGAAAGCAAATTCTTTGATGAAATATAAGTACATTTTTAACTTACTCTTTTGAGGTTTTAAAAACAGCAGAGAGCAAAATGAAAACTTTGGTGAAATGGTTAGAAAATGTTTTGCTGTGCTCTGACTACAAGGAGAACTGGTCTAGTCTATGGTGGCATAAAATCAGGAGCAGCCAAGTAACACCCTTTCTGGCTAACACATGTTGTTAAACGGCATTGGCTTAAAAAGGTGTCCTGCCTTCTGATGCTATGCTATAAGTGATTTTTTCCCCAATCAACATGGATAAGCCCAGTGATGGTGCTTGTAATGTATTGGGCTTGCTTGTTAACGGCTGGTAGGCTGCTGGAGCAGGGAGCTAGCTAAATTCCCCCCCCTACAGTCGGCTAGCTAAGCCACACTAAGTGACCACATGCTCAGAGGACCAGTCCCTGGGCAATGGAGAGGCAGGATTCGAATACACTGAGATCCAGCCGCGAAGACCAGCAGAATGCCCAAGGTCGGAAGGCTGCGAGAATTCGACATCAAGCAGCCAGCAGGATGGCCCTTGTACCTGTCCCAGGTTGAGAACTACCTTTGGGTGAACCAGGTCGCAGAGGATGGACTGAAGGCTGCCACACTGATTTGTGTGTGTGGCCCAGCGATGTTCGAAAACCTGTTTGCGCCCACGCTGTTGGAATCCATCTCCTACACTGAACTGAAGAAGAAGCTCAGAGAACATTTCCAACCAAAGATGTCGGTGATTGCATGGCGCTACGCCTTCGAACAACAAATACAGTAGCCGTGAGAGACCACATCCGAGTACATTGTGGCCTTGAGGCAGGCCGCACACCTGTGTTGATTTTCAGACGTCGAAGAGCGACTTCAAGACCGGCTCATCTGCAGCCTCCGCAACCAAGAGCTGCAGCAGAAACTTTTTGCCAAAGAGGTCCTGTCGTTCGCAGATGCCCAGAATGAAGTCATGGTGGATGAAGCTGCCAGTGGAGCCGTCTGAATGATCTGGACCGCCAAAACGACGCAACGCGAAGAAGCCATCCACCACGAGGACGCAGAACTCACCGAGGACTCAGAAGAAGACGCCAAAGTTGACAAGTTGCACAGACAACCCAATCAACAGCTCCGCAGCAGCAAGCAGCAAGAGACTACTTACAAGGCAGATCTCTTGCCTAGATGTCCAGCTTGTGGCAGCTGCCACCAATGCTCGGACTACAGGTTCCAGACAGCCACGTGCCAGGCCTGTGGAAAAACCGGCCACATCGCATCAGTTTGCAGAGGTCACCAGAGGGACCAGCCATTGAATCACCAGTCGGAAGATCTAACCAGGAGAGGTACCGGGGCCCCGGGGCCGTTCAGCATGGGGTTTTGCTCAAGCCGTAGAAGTGTCTGCCGTACCGGGGCCCAACGCCCCCTTAAACCCAAATATAGACTTCAGGTGGAGCTGCAAGAGGTCCCCTGTAAGATGGAGCTGAACACAGGCTCTGCCATTTCCATTATTTCTCTGGACACATTTAATTTAATGTGCAGTCACAGTAGAAAATGGGCCAAGCTGAGGCCCTCTGACATACTTTTAACAGATTTTCAGAATGCAAAAGTCGCAGTCAAGGGTGAAGCCACCTTGGCTGTTAAATTTAAGGGGTTTTCAGGGCACCTGGATGTTGTCGTAGTAGGGGGCCAGAGAACGAGCCTAATTGGGCTCAATTGGTTTGATGCACTAGGCATCCAAGTAACCGGTATCAACCAGACACAAGTTGCAAGTCTAGCGTCAGTTTGCAAGGACTTCGCAGACGTATTTGATTCAGCCCTAGGAACTTACACGGGCCCGCCAATAGCATTCAAACTAGACCCAAATGTGGTTCTCATCAGGATAAAGCCTCGCAGGGTCCCCTTTGCCCTCAAGCACAAAATAGACACAGAACTAGACAAGCTTGTGGAACAGGGCATTTTGCAACCAGTAGATGGTGAGGAGTGGGAAACTCCTATTGTAACACCACTTAAAGCCAACGGGGCAGTTAGAATATGTGCAGATTATAAATGCACAATTAACCGCACCCTTAAACAGCACACATACCCAGTCCCCGTGGTGAGCCACATCCTGGCATCTTTGCAGGGTGGCACCACTTTTGCGAAATTAGATTTGGTGCAGGCCTATCAGCAACTACCTGTTGATGAGGCCATGGCCACAGCACAAACAATTGTGATCCACAAGGGGGCTTTCAGAGTAAAGCGCTTGCAATTTGGAGTCAGTGTAGCATTTTTCAGGGAATCATGAAACGCACACTCAAAAGCATTTCAGGGGTTTGCCCCTATTTTGATGATGTGTTTATTGCTGGAGAATCCACAGAGGTGCTAGCAAGGAGGCTCAGAGCCATCCTGCAGAGGCTGCATGAAGCAGGCCTCAAACTAAAAAAGAGCAAATGCAGTATTGGGGTTTCTTCAACTGAATTTTTGGGGTTTCGCATCCAAAGTGATGGCCATTCAGATGGCACCTAGCCCTAAAACAAAAGGAGAGCTGCAAGCATTCTTGGGCCTCCTCAACTTCTACCATGCATTCCTTCCTAACAAGGCTGCAGTGGCAGACCCACTTCACAGGCTCTTAGATAAAAAAGCTTCTTGGAAGTGGACCAGCATACACAAAAAATGTTTTCAGCGCAACAGAGATATATTGTGGAGTGGAAAAAATGGATTGATTATATTCAGAATAAATATGGGACTAAAAAGTTTCATCTAGCATTTAAATAAGTATTGATGTGATATTTATATTGCTTGTAGTTATTTTATAAGAGTTAAAGTGTGATAGATTTAATAGCTTATTGTTGTTTGCATAAGGTAGATTATGATTGTTTGTATTTTTATACCCTGTATTTAGCTCTGGGAAGTCGGGGAGGGGGGAGGGGGAAGGGAGGGAGGTGTTGGGGAGAGGGGAGGGGGTTGGGAGGGGTTTTGTTTTGTTAAAAAATGTATTGTAAAACTTTTCAATAAAAAAATGTTTTCAGGACCTGAAGTCACTTCTGTTGGTCGGTTCCACTATCACTCATTTCAGGGAGTCTAAACCAGTCTGCTTAGCATGTGACACATCCCCATACGGAGTGGGTGCAGTCTTGAGTCACTTAGAGAAAGATGGAACCCAAGTTCCCACTGCATTTTATTTGAGGACACTGTCCTCTGCTAAGCATAACTATGCTCAAATTGACAAAGAGGCATTGGCCATGGTAGCTGGAGTTAAAAAATTCCACAACTACTTATATGGCAGGGACTTCACGGTCTTCACAGACCACAAACTGCTACTGGGGTTATTCACCACAGACAAACAGACACATCATATATTATCCCCTAGAATGCTGAGATGGTCTATTTTTTATCAGCTTACACGTTTAAGCTGATTCACAAACCTGGCAAAGAAATGGGCCATGCAGATGGCCTGAGTAGGCTTCCACTGTCACAAATCAAACCAGATCTGGCCCCAGCGGCCCGCATATTATCCATTCAGGACTTGCCAGAGTTTCCCCTCCACGCTGGGGACATAGCTGCACAAACAGAAGCTGATAAGACACTAAGTAGAGTGCTTTCTTGGGTGCACACAGGGTGGCTGGATAAAAGCCCAGGCCCTGAATTTCAGAGTTATTTTACTAGAAGATACGAGCTATCAGCTCACAAGGGTTGCATCCTATGGGGGAACAGGGTCATAGTCGCCATCTTACTAAGAGACAGGGTCTTACAATCACTGCATGAAGGTCATCTGGGTATTGTCTGTATGAAAGCTTTAGCTAGAAGCTACTTATGGTGGCCAGGTTTAGACAAGTCCTTTGAAGCCCAGGTGCATGGATGTTACACATGCCAACAATCAAGGCCTGAAATGCCGCATGCTCCAGTTCACAGGTGGGAGGAGACTCACACTCCCTGGTCTAGAATTCACATAGACTTTGCTGGGCCCTTTCAGGGACAGCTCTTCCTTATAGTGGTTGACAGCCACTGTAAATGGCATGAAGTAATTCCACTTGCTAACATGACTACTGCTAGGACCATCCAGGTGCTTAGGAAACTCTTTGCCATACATGGGCTGCCAGATGTCATAGTATCTGACAATGGAGTCCAATTTACAGCGGCAGAATTTCAGGCATTCCTGAGAGCAAACCTCATCAGGCACGCAACGTTGGCCCTGTTTCACCCTTTTTCTAATGGTCAAGCTGAACGCATGCTCCGGACCACAAAAGAGTCACTGAAGCGTATAGTGACTGGGGACTGGCATTACAGATTGGCAGATTTTTTACTTTGCCAGCATTCCATGCCCTGCACGGCTATGGGGAAAAGCCCAGCAGAGCTATGCTGGGGGAAGCGATTGATCACAAAACTGGACAGGTTGCATCCAGATAGGGTGGCAGCAGAAGCTTTGCACCCAAAACCCCCGAGGGGGCTGCAAGTGGGCGATGGGGTGTAGGCCAGGAACTATGGGCATGGGAATTTGTGGGTTCCTGGAAAAATTACTAAAACATCAGGCCCCCTCTCTTACGAAGTGGGGCTGGAGGACGGGTGAGTTGTCCGGTGCCACATCGATCAGCTTAGGAAGCGTTTCCCAGAATGGCCACAAAGCGAGGACTTCATCACAAGTCCTTACCAAGGTCCACAAACCGTCAGCCAAGCCGGCCCATGCATAGACTCTGAAGGCTCACACAGCCCAAGCAACAAGGAGTTGGCCATAGAGGAGGGGAGTCTGGACGTGCAACATGGGTCTCCTGATGGAGAAAGCCAACCTGATGGCTACAGCCGCTGTGCTAACTCTGCTGAACAAACTGACTCTGGGGTGGGCCAACCTGGAAAGGCCAGACAGAGAGCACCGAGCCACTCTGAATCACTTGAACTAAGAGGCACTGGTCTACCTAGCCTGGCGGGCAAGCTGGTAGGCCAGGATGTGCCTGGGTCCCCCAGGCGTTCCACAAGGCCACGCAAACCTCCTGCTTATCTGCAAGATTTTGTTCTGAAATAATAAAGCTATAATGTTGTATGTACACTTGTATTTAATGCTGACCTACAAGATTGTAATGGACAATGGAGTTATAATGTTGTAAGTACTTTATTGTGCTGCTTAGTGGAACCTATTCACACCAGTGTTAAGTCTTTGTAAAGTGTATTGCTGTAATTACTTTCTATTGTTGCTATAATGTTGTTCGTTCTAAGGGGGGACGGGTGTAATGTATTGGGCTTGCTTTTTTTTTTATTGAAAAGTTTTAAAATACAGTTTTCCTTTAAGAATCCCCCCTTCCCCCTCCCTCCTCCCCCCTCCCTACCTCCCCCCCTCCCCCCCCCCCCGACTTCCCAGAGCTAAATACAAGGTATATATATAAAAAGCAATCATAAACAATCATATACTAACAATTATAAACTCTAAAATCCATCACTCTCTAGCTTATATAAGATAAAACAAATAATAATAATATTGAATATGTATAAAATAAAAAACTAAGATAATAAAAAAAACAACGAAGGAAGACTTATTCAAATGCTACATAAAACTTCTTAACCCTATACTTGTTCTGGATAAAATCAATCCATTTTCTCCATTCCATAATATAGCGTTCTTGCGAATGATCTTTCAAATAGGCCGAAATCTTCGCCATCTCTGCCAGGTCGGAAACCTTTAAAGTCCACTCCTCTATGGTCGGCAGTTCCTCTTTCTTCCAATATTGGCCTATCAAAAGTCTTGCCGCCGTAATTAAATTCAACATCAACTTGGTGTCCACAACTGTGGCATCTGTAATTATTCCCAACAAAAAAAATTGCGGACAAAACTTTATCCTCTGTTTAAAAATCTTCTGCATGTTCCACCAGACTTTTATCCAAAAAGCCTTAACCTTTTTACAAGTCCACCATATATGAAAATATGTTGCATCTTCATCACCGCACCTCCAACATTTAGGCTGATAATTCGGATACATACTTGCAAGCTTTTTGGGATCTAAATGCCATCTATAAAACATTTTGTAAAAATTCTCTCTTAAATTTTGAGCTTGTGTAAATTTTACGTTCCTCACCCAAATCTTTTCCCACGTGTCCATTGTGATAACTTCCTGGATATTTTGGGCCCATTTTATCATACAATCCTTAACAAGCTCTGTTTCTGAGTCAATCTCTATCAATGCAAGATATATCCGTTTGATATGTGCTGGTCCCTGATTCCTGATTTGCTTTATCAAATTTTCATCAGTCATTGTAAATCCATTTTTCTGGTCTTCTTTCCACCTGGCCCGTAACTGAGTATATTGAAACCAATTTTGAACAACCTTCTCTTCTCGCAAGAGGCTATATGATTTCAAACACCAAACATTTCTTTCCAAACTGAGAATCTCCTTGTACGTAGTCAAATCATGTTTGAAGCCAGCATGTATATTTTCTATTGCGTGTTTTGGAATTGCCCACAATGGTATCTTGCAACTTATCTTATGTCTGTACTTCTTCCAAACTCTCAGCAATGCCTGTCTTAAAATATGCACCCTAAACACGTTGTCTACCTTCTTATCATACAACAAATATGCATGCCAGCCAAACAACAAATCGTGGCCCTCAAGATTTAATAACCTCCCTTGCGTCAAATTAATCCAGTCACTTATTCCTACTAATGCAGCAGCTTCATAATATAATTTAAAATTAGGCAATTTAAGGCCACCTCTCTCACGAGTATCCTGCATAATCTTAAGTTTAACTCGTGGTTTTTTCCCTGCCCACACAAATTTATTGATACCTCGCTGCCATTCCTCCAGATTAGAATCTTTCTTAAGAATCGGTATCATTTGAAATAAAAATAAAAATTTAGGCAGGACATTCATTTTTACTGCTGCAATCCGTCCCAACAAAGACAATTGCAATTTTTTCCAACTCTCCAATTCTTTTTGAATTTTCCCCCATAATTTTTCATAATTATTTTTATATAGCTTTGTATTAGAGGGCGACAAAATCACCCCCAAATATTTGACCCTTTTAACAATCTCAAATCCAGTTAATCCTTCTAAAAGGGCCTTTTGCGATGTTGTCATATTTTTGGCCAAAATTTTTGTTTTTTGTACATTAACCTTAAATCCAGAAACCTTCCCATATTGTGTTATTATCTCCATCAGGTCCACAACAGAGTTCTCTGGCTGGGTCACTGTAACAACCAGATCGTCTGCGAATGCTCTCAATCTGTAGTCCTGATCTCCAATTTGAATCCCCTTAATTTTTTCCGAATTCCGAATTTTAACCAATAATATCTCTAATGTTAACACAAATAACAAGGGCGATAACGGACACCCTTGCCTTGTGCCCTTCTCAATATTACATACTTCTGTCAAGCTATTATTAACTATAATTCGGGCAGTTTGTTTTTGATATAATGCCCTAATCGGTTGTAAAAAATTTTCCCCAAAATCCATTTTATCTAAAACTTTCAACAAAAATTTCCAATTCAATTGATCAAAAGCTTTTTCAGCATCTAAAAAAATTAGCACCGCAGCAATCTGGTTGTTCCTTTCCAAAAACTCTAACACATCAACTATATGCCTCACATTATTTTTCATTTGCCTACCACTAATAAACCCTGTTTGATCCCCATGAATCACCTGTTGCAGAACCCTCATCAGTCTATTAGCCAAAACCTTAGCAAATATCTTGTAATCTGTGTTTAAAAGCGATATCGGTCTATAATTTTTAACTTGAGTAGCATCTTGGTCTTCCTTCGGAATCAAAGAGATAAAAGCTGTTCTCCAAGACGGTGGCACCTTTCCCCCCCTCTGGATTATCTGGAACAGTTCCTTTAACGGTTTTATCATTTCTAATTGTAAATTTTTATAATAGGCCGCAGTCAAGCCATCCGTACCTGGTGCTTTATCCACCTTCAATTCCTTAATTGCTATAAAAATTTCTTCTTCTGTGATCAGTTGATTAATCCCTTCTTTTTGTACTTGCGTAAGAACCGGGATGCTAGCATTTTCCAAATATATATCAATGTCCTTTTCATTAATTTTCTCCTTAGCATATAATTTAGAATAAAAATCCACAAAAGCGTCCTTGATAAGGTCCTGTTGAAACACAACCCTTCCTTTATGCTCAATCTTGTCTATATTAGAAGCCCTTTGTTTTTTCCTCAATCTGTAAGCTAACCATCTGCCTGGTTTGTTAGCGTTACAAAAAGTGTTATGCCTGGCAAACCACAGATTGGTTGCCACTTGGTCAGCCATTAATTTATCAAATTGTCCTCTTAACAATTTAATAGCCTCCTTAGTCTTCACATCCTCTGAATTCAAAATCAAAGCCTTTTCTTTTTCCTTTATTTCATTCTCCAGTTCTTTCCTCCTAGCTTCCACAGCACGTCTATGTTTGTTGTTCATATATATCAACACCCCTCTCATGTATGCCTTGCTAGCATCCCACACCATGTCCATAGAAGTACCTTTGTTCATATTAGTTTCAAAAAAATCCTTCATCCGCTGTTTGCATTCTTCCACATTTCTCTGATTTCTAAACAAATTCTCATTTACGCGCCACGAGCGCCTGTCTCTTTTCTCCTTATCAATCTCTAACCACACTGGACTATGATCAGAGATAGTTCTTGCACAAATCTTCACCTTTTTAGTCCTCAAAAAAAAGTCATTAGTCACCAAAATAAAATCAATCCTCGAAAAAGATTTATGTCTATCAGAATAAAAAGTATAATCCTTTTCCTGCAGGTGTCTCTCGCGCCAGATATCTCGCAATTCCAAGTCATCCTTCATTTCAAAAAAAGATTTAGGCAGTCTAGCATGACTTGGAATGCGCTTAAAAGCTCCAGCCTTATCCATCTGTACATCCATAACACCATTCCAGTCCCCCATAAAAATAAAAGATTTATAATCCAACTGGGTAAGCTTAGTATAAAGTAAACTAAAAAAGTCAGCCTGTTGTTGTTGTTGATTAGGGGCATACAGTCCAACTAGAAGCGTCTTTTTGCCTTCTAACAACAAGTCTATCAATACGTATCTTCCATGCTTATCTGCTTCAATTAAATCCGCTGTTATGGCACTTTTAATATAAACAACCACTCCATTTTTCTTATTCATTGCAGAGGCAATAAAATGCGTACCCAGTCTTGAGTTCAATAAAAACTTTTGGTCCATAGCCCTAATATGCGTTTCTTGCAAACATATAACATCTATCTTAAATTGTTTTAAATATTGAAAAACCTTCTTTCTCTTCTGTGGTGAATTTAGTCCATTAACGTTCCAAGTCAAAAATTTAGTTGCCATGCATATCCTCCCAAAGCTCTTGAAGCACTGCTTTGATAGGACTATCTTCTTTAGGCCGTGCTCCTCCCACTGCTTGGCTATGAGTACGTTGTGAAGATTCTGAAGACTTTTGCTGATCTTGTTCTTTTATTTTCTTTGCTCTTTTTAAAGCAGCACGCGTTACCCTTTGCTCTCTAGGATCATCCAAAGAGGTTGTAGCTTGATCTCCTCCAGCACCATTTTCCTCAGTTTCATCCTCTTGATGTTCTCCTTCTCCTTCTCCCGATCCCTTTGCAGCTTCCAGAAGTGTTAATGGGGTTGCTTTTAAAACAGTATTGTAGAAATCACGCGCTTGCTTCACAGTAATCAACGGGTACATTTTGCCTTCATACATCACCATCTGTTCTGAACCAGCCCTCTTCTGGCCTTGTAAAGGCAAACCCCTTTTTAGAAAGAAGAGACTGGAGAGCTTCCAAGGCTAAAAGGCATCCGCCAAGATTTATTACGCAGTTAACAAAAACACTAGAGCTTGTCTTCTCAAGCGGAAGAGTTGCTTTCAGCAACCAGCCCCTCCCCAAACACTCCTTTTATAGAGAGCTCAGGGCGTGGTCTCCCTGTGCCTCCTCCCGAGGAGTCCCACATTCTTTCTTTGTTTGTTCCTGCTCGACTGCCTCCTGCGTCGGGCATCCTTGAACAGGGCCAGCTGTGGGTCATCATCTTCCGCACTATCGGGCTCACGCAGCTGAGAAGAGGGCCCCGGCTGGGAACTCTGCCAAGCCTCCACGCCATCATCAACCGGTTCGTCTCCCACACGGTCCTCCTCCCCCTCATCTGAGTCATCCGACACATCTGAGCCGGCTGCCGAAACCACAGGCTGGCCCTGAGTCACAACACTATCCCGCACCGCAGGGCCCTTCCCCCGGGTCTGCCGATCCGGATGCGGTCGGGATGGGAACTGTTCGTGAAACGCAGTCACCAACGCAGGGGCATGAACGGCGGTCGCGTCTTCCCATGTGAAGTCCTCCGGCCCGTACCCTTTCCACTCGATCAGGTACTGGAAGCGACCTTTCAGCCAGCGGGAATCCCTGATGCTGGCGACCTCGTACTCGGGGGTGCTGCCTCCATCACGAGTTCCTGATGGGGGAGGTTCCGCTTGGCGAAGTGGACAGGCCGGTTGTTCGGGGACCAACAAGGACCGATGGAAGACGGGGTGCACGCGCAGGGAACGTGGCAGAGTTAAACGATAGGCGACCGGATTGATGACGGCCTCGACTGGGAACGGTCCAAGGTAACGGTGGTCCAGCTTCCTCGCCGGCCGAGTGGATGGTAGGTTCCTGGTGGACAGCCAGACCCGATCCCCCACCGATAGTGGAGGCGTATCCCTTCTCGACCGATCGGCGAACCTCTTGTAGTCGGCCTTGGCCTTCTCCAGCTGCCGTCGCACCAACCGATGGATCGCCTGTAACTCCGCCATAAATTCGTTCGCTGCCGGCTCCGATGAGTCCACGGGAGAAAGGGGGAAAAACTGGGGGTGATAACCCACGTTGGCCAAGAACGGTGTCATCTGCGTGGAGGTGTGCTGCGAGTTGTTAAAGGCAAACTCGGCTATGGCCAAATAGTCCACCCAATTGTCCTGCTGCAGGTTAACGTAGCAGCGCAGATACTGCTCTAAGATGCCGATGACCTTCTCGGTACCCCCGTCGGTCTGAGGATGATGCGCGGACGAGAGGCAAACCTTAATGTCCAACGCCCGCATCAACTCCTGCCAGAAGCGGGCTGTAAACTGGGCCCCCCTATCGGAGACGACTCTATCGGGAAGGCCATGCAGCCGGAACACCTGTTGGATGAACATGCGACTAGTGGCGCGAGCTGACGGTAAGCCGCGACAGGGGATGAAGTGCGCCATCTTGGTCAACATGTCCACCACCACAAACACTGTCGTGAAGCCGGAGGATGGGGGTAGATCCGTCAGAAAGTCCATGGACACAGCCCCCCAGGGTCTCTTGGGTGTTGGCAAGGGCTGCAGTAAACCAGGCGGGGCCCCTGTCGCTGACTTGGCCTGCCTGCAAGGAATGCAGGAGGTGACATAAGACTGGACATCGTGTCGGACTCGGGGCCACCAGAAGGTACGGGAGACCAGGTTCAGAGTCTTGAACAGGCCAAAATGCCCCGCAGCCGGGTTATCATGACACTGGCTGAGGACGAGTCCCCTGAGTGGCCCTCCTGGAACATAGAGCCGGTCACGATAATACAGGAGTCCATCCGCGACCGACCAAGGCGAATCTGGCCCCACCTCTTCCTTCCGCTGAGCCACCCACGCCTCCTGCTGCTGCGCCTCCCGGATCCGAGCCCGTATATCCACCGGCTCCCGCACCGCAGCAAAGGACTCGACGGGGATCACTGTCCTGGGCGGAAGCTTGTCTTCCGCTCGGGTGTATTCGGGCTTTCTGGACAGAGCATCCGCTCTCTGGTTGTGCCCGCTTGGTATGTACCGCACCCGGAAGTCAAACCTCGCAAAGAAGAGGGACCACCGGATCTGGCGTTGATTCAAATTCCGAGCGGTCTGCAGGCTTTCCAGATTCTTGTGGTCCGTCCGGACCTCGATCTGATGCCGCGCCCCCTCCAGATGATGCCTCCAAGCCTCGAACGCCGCCTTGATGGCCAGCAGCTCCTTCTCCCAGATGGTATAGTTGCGCTCCGAGGGGTTCAATTTCCGAGAGTGATACGCGCAAGGGAAAAGGGTACCGCTGGGCGTCGTTGCCTGAAGTAACACGGCCCCAATGGCAATGTCGGAGGCGTCCGCCTCCACGACAAACGGCCGTTGCGGGTCGGGATGTTTCAAGATGGGCTCCTTCATGAAGGCGTCCTTCAAAGCCTGGAACGCCTGTTGTTCGGGGGCGTTCCACTGGAACCGAGTCTTCTTCTGCAGGAGCCGGGTGAGGGGGGCTGTCAAGGCAGCAAAGCCAGGGATGAATGTCCGATAGTAGTTGGCAAATCCAAGGAGTCGCTGAACGTCCTTCACGCGACGCGGGGGTTGCCAACTCTGCAACGACTCGACTTTACTCGGCTCCATGGCGATGCCCTCAGGAGAAATGCGGTGACCCAGGAAATCGATGGTCACCTGGTAGAACTGGCACTTCTCCAACTTGGCAAACAGCCGATGTTCCCGGAGGCGCTGCAGGACCTGACGGAGATGCTGATGATGCGCTTCACGCAACGGGGAGTAAATCAGGATGTCGTCCAGGTAAATCACGACAAACTGGTCCAACAGATCCCGAAAGATATCGTTCATAAAATGCTGAAACACAGCGGGGGCGTTGGTCAGGCCAAACGGCATCACCGTGTACTCGAAATGTCCATAGCGAGTACCAAACGCCGTCTTCCACTCATCACCCGGCCGAACCCTGACGAGGTTGTAAGCTCCACGCAGGTCCAGTTTCGTGAAGATCTTAGCCTCCCGGAGTCGGTCCAAGAGCTCGGGGATGAGGGGCAGCGGGTAGCGGTTACGCACCGTGATGGCGTTGAGTTTCCGGTAGTCACAGCAAAGCCGTAACTCGCCCGACTTCTTTTTGACGAAGAGCACGGGCGCAGACACTGGCGAGGACGAGGGCCGGATGAAACCACGAGCCAAATTCTTTGTCAGGAAGTCCCGCAATGCAGCCAACTCGGGCTCCGACATGGAGTACAAACACCCCACTGGGAGAGGCGCATCAGGGACTAGATCAATGGAACAGTCATAGGGCCTGTGCGGGGGTAATTGGTCCGCCTCTGACTCGCTGAACACATCAGCAAAGTCGGACAGTTCGGGAGGCAAGGAAACCCCCGAGGAACCCTCCACCTGGCCGGCACAGATATGGCGGGTGTGGTCCACGCACTGCAAACTTGGGAAGGTGACCAAGTTCTGAGACCAATAGATCTGTGGATCATGCGCCCGGAGCCACGCCAGTCCCAAGACCACGGGGAAGTGCAGATCCGAAGTGACGTAAAACTGAATGGCCTCCACATGGGTACTGATGGCCATACACACGGGTTGCGTGGCGGCCGTAATAGGCCCGGACAGGAGCACTCGACCATCGATGGTCTCCACAAGCATGGGCGGATCCACTGGACACTGGGGAACAGCCCATTTGGCCACAAAGGCCGAATCCATAAAGTTAGTGGTAGCCCCAGAGTCAATTAAGGCATGGACCGGAATCCCCTCTGGCTTGCCAGGAAGGATCAGTCGTGCCTCCAGAATCAAATGCCGTGGAGGTTCACAGGCACCGTCGGAACGGCGTCGCTCGGCGTGGTCGTTGTGGGTCGCCCGATCTTTCACACCGTCTAGATCGGGCTCGGGCCGTTTCCCGATAGCAAAGCAGGGGACTTTCTCGGGGCAGGCTTGGTCACTGACGCCCGCTGACGCTTCTTCGGGCAAGAAGCAGCCAAATGTCCAGGGTCCCCACAGTAAAAACACAACCCCTCCGATCGTCGTCTGTCCATTTCCGTCACCGATAGACGGGACCTGGCGGCACCCAGCTCCATTGGCTCCTCCCTCTGGACTGGGGGCTCACGCACAACAGGGGCGGCAGGGGTCTGTGGGGTGGCACGGCGACTCTTACGCTGCTGCAGCCGGGCATCGATCCGCAGACAAAGATGGATCAGCCCATTCAGGTCTGAGGGAATGTCCACGCGGGCCAGCTCATCCAACATCTCCTCTGACAAGCCATCCTGAAAGGCATCCACGAGCGCAGCCTCATTCCAGGCGGAATCCTGGCTAAGCAGCCGGAAATCGCTGATATAGGCCTGTAGAGGGCGCTGACCCTGCCTCAAAGCTTTCAGGCGTCGGGTGGCAGTCTGCGCCTTAATCGGGTCCTCGTACATGAGGCGCATATGGTCACAAAACCCCCCAAAGTTATCCAACAAAGGGCTAGGCTGTGCCAACAGAGGCGTGCCCCAACGAGCTGCATCACCCGACAGAAGGCTCAACATGAATCCCACCTTATCTCGGTCAGTGGGGAAATCAGCTGCCCTCACGCTGATATAAAGCTGGCATTGTCCCAGGAAGGCAGGAAACAGTTCTGGTTTACCAGCAAATTTATCCGGCATAGCTATCTGACATTTCCTCCTGGGTGGGGGTGCAGCATGTACCTGAGCTTGCAGTTGTGCCACCTGAGCTGCCAGCAAAGTGAGTTGCTGGGTGAGCTGGGCATTCTCGGCAAGAAGCTGCTCCATCGTAGTAATAAGGGGTGGGTGGCTGAAAGCAAACTGTTCTGAACCAGCCCTCTTCTGGCCTTGTAAAGGCAAACCCCTATTTAGAAAGAAGAGACTGGAGAGCTTCCAAGGCTAAAAGGCATCCGCCAAGATTTATTACGCAGTTAACAAAAACACTAGAGCTTGTCTTCTCAAGCGGAAGAGTTGCTTTCAGCAACCAGCCCCTCCCCAAACACTCCTTTTATAGAGAGCTCAGGGCGTGGTCTCCCTGTGCCTCCTCCCGAGGAGTCCCACATTCTTTCTTTGTTTGTTCCTGCTCGACTGCCTCCTGCGTCGGGCGTCCTTGAACAGGGCCAGCTGTGGGTCATCATCTTCCGCACTATCGGGCTCACGCAGCTGAGAAGAGGGCCCCGGCTGGGAACTCTGCCAAGCCTCCACGCCATCATCAACCGGTTCGTCTCCCACACGGTCCTCCTCCCCCTCATCTGAGTCATCCGACACATCTGAGCCGGCTGCCGAAACCACAGGCTGGCCCTGAGTCACAACACCATCAGCCCGTCTGGAATCTTCCATCTGAACCTAATATCTCGTTGCTTGAGCTCTTGCACAAGAAATGTAAAATCCTTCCTTCTCCTCAAAATCTTTGGAGGGATGTCTTTTAAAACCAAAACTTCTTGATCAGCAATCACAACTTTAGCATCATAGGCAGCTTGTATAACTTCATCTCTGATTTCTCTTTTTGTGAAGTAAACCACCACATCTCTAGGCAACTTTCTCTGTCTGGCAATCCATGAGTTTACACGGAACACTTTATCCATAGCTGCTCTTATTTCAGATGCTGGCTGATTCAATACCACTTCAAAAGCCTCAGAAACCAGCTGCTTTAAATCTTCCTTAATATTCTCTTTTAAACCTCTGATTCTAACAGCAAACTGCATCTGGTAATATTGGGCAAGGCTTAACTCCCTTTCCATTTTGTCTCTTAAATTTTCATTCTCCCGTACTTTAACTTCTAATATTTCATTCTTTTGAGTCAAATCATCCAATTTTTCATCTAAATCTTCCACACATTCCGCCACTTTATGCACTGAAGACAAAATGTCTACCTTCATAACGCTGAGCTTCTGTTCCATCCTCTCTTCCATTCTCTCCTCCAGTTTCTCCAATTTCTCCTCCATCTGTGCAAATTTATCAGCCATTGATTGATTAATTGATTCCAAAAGTTTATCCAGAGCATCTCGTAAGTCCTTCGGTGTCAATACATCAGGAGGATGCAACGCCTGTAATGATGATTGTTGCACCGGAGAAGATCCACCACTCCGAAGAGTTTTAGGGGGAGGTTTAGCCGCCATCTTTTACTTTTCAATTGTGACGCACTTTCACTAAAAGTTTAAAAAGTCCATCAAGCTCGAGAGTATAATAAAATAATCCTCTTCACCTTTTCCTCTTGTACCGCTCTGCCTGCTCCTTTAATCCATAGTCCTTTCTTCAGGCAGGGGTGGTCGCAGACGCCTGGCTCTGCTCCAAGAAGTCCGGAGCAGAGACGCCAGCCAGCTGGGAGCAACCCAGGCTTCGGGGGAGTTCAATCCTTCAGCCGCCCAAGCTCCAAGCTCAGGCGGCCCCGGAGAACTCTACCCCTACCTGGGGCCTCACCCCCTCCTCTTCTCCCGAGGAGGGGGCTTCAAATTCGCCCGAACAGCTGATCGGCGCTGTTTCGGGCGAAAAAACAACAGCTGAGCCGCGGGCAGCCCGGGAAGGCTGTCTCCGTCGCCGCGGAGCCACCGGAAGTCCCAGCAAGGTCTATTGGGCTTGCTTTTTAACACCACGTGGTAACAGCTAGTAGGCTGCTGGAGCAGGGAGCTAGCTAACGGCTCCCAGCATCTCAGACAACCCGTCTCCAGTGCTGCCATTGGTTGCCCCTAGGCGGCAATACGTTGCTTCAAACCTATTGGCTGCCGCCTAGGGGCCAGGGTATAAATTGCTGCATCTGCAGTCCTGTTCTCTAGTTCAGTTCCTGTAAGCAATAAACCATGATCTTTGCTGAACTCACTCGCCTCATCTTCATTCCTGCGCAATGAACCCAGTACACAACAGTGCTCTCTCCTTTATTTCCCCCCCATTGAAAACCAATAATCTTTTATAGGAAAAATGTAAATTGATTTGGTAATTGTTTCACAATCATTTCGCTATTGTTTTTATGAAGCCCTTTCACAAGCATAATGATTGGCATAATTGGCAGATATCAAACATGGAAAAAAATAGCCTCCTCACTAAAATATCTTGAATTCAATACTAAAGAAAGAAAAAGAGGGAAAGCTATAAATTGTGCCATGCAAATTTTATTAGTACAAAATACTATCTTGCAGGCATGCTAAAAAGGCCTGTAGTTGTGCACGGCATTCTTCATGGTCAACAATGAAGCAGTACGGCAGGCTACAAATATAAACTCTGCAACAACAGGAGTTATCTTGGATATGCAAATCGATCTGACCTGCACAACTTTCCCTTTACATCACATTTGCAGCTCTTCTCAAACATAATTAAAGGTGAGACATCTTTCTTTTTTTATATATACAAGTTTTATTGATTTTAATATTTACATATACATGTATTTGTGAAACAATATGGTGGTTGGGTAATTAAAATAAGAAATAACCATTTGTAAATAGTTCAGGTTACATCAACAGAGATATCCTCTCTAATTCCCTTAGTGATTACATAATCAAAATAAGCAAGTTAGTATATTTCTGGTTATAACCAAGTCAATCAACAGAATTCAAAATATATTTTCACTAATCAAGGTGAGACATCTTTCAAAGTAGGCAGCCAGAGGTCTTGGAAATAGGCCCATTTGCGATATATGGATGCTGTCAAAAGAGGAAAGAAGGAAGGCAAAATGATGTTGCAACAACCACAATCCTTAAAGAAAAAGCACTGGAGTCTTTACATAGGCTAGTATCTGCTTCCATACTGATTAAGCAGATTACTTTGGCAAGCTCTGAAGCAGCATTTCTCAACCTTAGCCACTTTAAAATGTGTGGACTTCAACTCCCAGAATTAACCAGCTAGTATTCTCTAGAGTTAAAGTCTATATATCTGAAAGTTGCCAAGGTTGAGTAACACTGCTGTAGAAGCAAGACACGATAATGGAATATCTCTCTTTTCCCTTCCCCCCCACCCCACCCCCAGGAGCTTTCCTCATTGTGGAGTTCAAGTGCTCTCCATCCATTCCTGAGTTGGCAGAAAACAAAATCCGGATGAGATTTCCTAGTTTTAAATTGGTCCTGCTTCCAGTGACTGGACTTACCTCAAGGTGGTGGGAAATGAGCAATCAGAACACCCATCATTCCCTTTGAGGCTGCCCTTGGATTGCATCAGAATGAAGGCTGGGGGAAGTGCTTTAAGGCCAGTGCAGCTAAGGACCACTTAAAATGTCATAGTTATGAGTTGGGGACAATTGGAAGGTTAGGTCATAGGAAGACATTAAAAAAAAATGAAGTTGCCCGGACATGTCAGTGGCACAATTAGGCCTTTTTGGAGAAAGGTCCTTTATTTCCCCAGCAGCACCATGTACAAACTTGTCCCCTCTGATTTTCCCTTCGTCCTGTGCGGGGAGGGTCTTCTCAGGGTACCGCCAGTAAGAGATTGCCGGCGGACAATACCCAGGGGGAGGGCCTTCTCTGTGGGTGCACCGGCCCTTTGGAACCAGCTGCCTGTAGAGCTTAGGACTGCCCCTGACCTCCGTTCATTCCGCCGGGACCTGAAGACCTGGCTCTTTGAGCTTTCTGGCCTGGACTGAGGGTATTAATTGGGGTTTTAACTGGTTTTTAACTAGGTTTTTTATATTCAAGGTTTAATATAGTCATTTTAATTGTTTTAACTTTTGTAATTGTAGTATTGTTTCTTTTAAAAAACCTTGTGAACCGCCCTGAGTCCTACAGGAGAAGGGTGGTATATAAGTCTAAATAAATAAATAAATAAATGTAAAGTGTTTCCTGATTGGCAATCACAAGCAGCCTTCCTGTATCCCCAGGAGTTTGACTAACCTCCTTTTTGGTGACTTGCACTTCAAAGGGTGGATTCCTGTCCTATAATTTAATAATGTTGTGGGAAGAATCCAGAGAAAGAAATATTTTGGGAAATATTAAAAAGGCAAAATATATTTCTCCAAAGGAATAATGGAGATCTTTAAAAGGCAGAAATTTCTCCCTCCTCTCCAGCCAGAAAACTCAGCAGAAACCAGCTTTCAGAAATGCAGATGTAACAATCCATTCAGGAAGGTTGGGGCTAGGAAGCTAGAAGCTATGAGATTAGGAAGACAAAGACCTCTAAAATTTACATACCCCACTCAACTCTAAAAGACATGAGCTTTGGGGACATAATAGGTTTAATTCACCAATACCAAAAGGGCACACTCAGACTCAGGTCAAAGCACATGACACAGGAAATAGAAAGCCTCAAACAGGAACAGGAAACAACCTCAAAAGCCCCAGAAGGTATAAAAACCTACCACTCCCATGCTTTTATCTGGCTCTGCTCTTCAATAAACTACAACCTTCTTTCTAAAGCAGTCTCCATTTTGTTTATTCCCAGCTTGGACTGGACCCTGATGAAGATTTTTCTTTCTACAAAGTGTTGGGTGGGAAAAAAAAATCTTGTTTGTCATGAATCTCCACAGCTTCATTTGATGCCTCCAAAAAGAGACTGTCATATTGTGAGAAGAAGAATGCATTATTTCATTGTATTTCCCTTTACTCACTTTTTTTAAAAAAAAGAATTAAATATTCCCAAGGGTACAGCCTTCTCTTGTGGAGGAGTTTCTTCCTGTGCCTTGATCATTTTAATTTAAACCGGCTGGGGTTGGAGACCTACTGTTAGAAATGGGGCTGCTCTGTCATGATGAAAATCTTGTTGTAGCTTCAGGAGGAACTTATTTTAATAATATGCCACTCTCCTGACACTTTTAATGTATGGGGTTTCAGGATCCAGGGGACCTCTAATGTGCTTACTGTTTTGTTGTTTGCTTTTATGGCATTGTATAGATTTTATTACTAGTGGCTCTGTGAGTGAGTTAGGCATTTTCCAAATTTGATATATCAATCAATCGATCAATCAGTAAAATTATTTATATCTTATTTGGTTAGCTTATTTTAATCTGGGGACTTCAGGAACAGTACACATTACATTTTAATAAATCAAATTATGCCTGAAATGTTGGATTTTGTTTTCATTTCTAAAAGTTGTGAACAAGGAAGGCATATACAAGAAGAAATGCTGCTATGGCAATATTGGTATTATTTTGCTGTTTAAAAATTAACATAACTTTTGATAAAATAATATCACTACAGCTGCTTATCGCCAGCTTTACAAGAATTCATAGTGTTTATAGTATATAATGTAAAATAAATAAAAACAATCACATAAAATGATTTTAGAAATATCAGTCTTCCTTTCCTGGGTATTTCAGGAACATATTTACAAATTAAAGGTTCTGCTCAAGAGTATCATCTCAATACTCTTCAGACGACCCCCACCCCACCCCCCATAAAGAACAATTTTAGTTTAGTAATCAATTTTAAAAGAGAAGGGCATAAATAATTAAAGGCATGTTATGTAAGAATGTGTCATAATGATAAATTTGGATTGGGACATCCAGATTCACATGCTAGCAAACTCAGGAGTTCTTCTGGTGACATTGGACCTTGGGTAACATTTGGGAGACATTTTTACCTAAATCTTCCTTCCTTCCTTCCTTCCTTCCTTCCTTCCTTCCTTCCTTCCTTCCTTCCTTCCTTCCTTCCTTCCTTCACAATTTTTAGGATACCACACTTGTTCTTGTAGGAGCCCAAAAGAAAAAAAGAGGAAGGGAGTGAGTAAGGAAAAAGAATAACCTTCACTATAATTAACAGCAGTAAAATCAACGTCTTATAAGTGGATCAAAAGAAAAATGTCTCTAAAGTCTAAAATGTTCTAAAAGGTCGAAATCGTGACAGTGAGCCATTTGATGGACAGGAGTAGATTGGATTGTATCCTTCCATAACAACTTATTCCCCGTGGTATAGCAAGAATTTAGCCAATTGGTGTTGCTGTGGGTTTCTCAGGACTCCATCAATAATATTTTAGTTGTTCCAAGTGAAGAATACTCATTTGCATAGTAGTACTGTATGTGAACAGTAATAAGGAGAGGAACAGTTACTTGCTGTACACAAACATGCACTATACAAAGATAGATAATTTACACCTTCCCAAATGTTGCTGAGCTGAAAATCCCAGCAGTGATCATTCCAATGCTGAGGAGGAAAGAAAATCCTACACAGAGACATAGCAATAGCACTTAGATTTATATACCACCCCATTGAATTTTATAGCACTCTCTGGGTGATTTACAATGTCAGCATTATTTGCTTATTGCCCCAACAATCTGGGTCTTCATTTTACTGATCTCAGAAGGATAGAAGGCTGAGTCAACCCTGAGCTGGTCAGGATTGAACCAGAGGCTGTGGGCAGAGTTTGCCTGCAATACAGCATTCTAACCATGTGCCACCAGAGCTCCTGGTATAATGGCATATTGGTAAGTGCCATTTAGTTTCACATTAATCCATCTGAGAAGTTACTCAGACCTATGTGAATCGTGACCAATTCAATTTAAACCATCCCTTAAATTATTTACTTATCAAATTTTATCATTTTTCTAACTTATATGTTCAGACTGTTAAGTTGTTCCCGTTGGAATCACTGAGCTGAGAAACAACTTTATTGAAGGATGAGTTAGAGATTAGAGTTTAAGGAATTCCATATGTACACGTCAGCATTCCCAAAAGCTGGAATCTAACCTCAGCAAGAATGAGTAAAGCTGGTTTTATACTGTAACTATAACAGACATTTACTTCAAACAACTATACCATACTATAGACAAAGCCTTGTACCTAGCTGACTAATTCCTACAAAGAGGCAAAGTAGAAAAATGCAGAAGTGATCCAAATTAGCAATGTCTTAGACAAAGAACAGGCTTTGTGATAAATGAAAAGGGGATAGAGTAAATCCTTTAATCTCTGTCTATACCCTACTGCTGCCTTGTGGTCCATAAGTCATGAGGTGCTGAAGAGCCAGTGCTATTAGATTTGGACCTCCAGTAATCAAATTGTCCAAAACAGCATGATTTAATCTGGAAAGTGAAAAATGAAAGTCTGAAAGCATCCAATTTGGTCTAAATCTCATTGATTTGGAAGCATCCAGTTAAACGATGCAAACCAAACACTTGTTTCAGTTCAGAAACCTGATTGAATCTGCTGACTCCAATAAATTGTCTTCACATCAATCACACTTATATAATTACACATTACTTTTTTGCCAGCCCAGGACTAATCCTATCAGCAGAAGATTGCATTTTGGATTTTGTAAAGCAGGGTACATGCAGATCACTCTCCTTGAAAAGGATTCTCTGAATATAAACTTTAGGTGTGCACCAAAATACTGCATTCAGAGAAGAGCAGAAAATGATATGTAGAAACTCTCAGTGAAGATAGTCATGTTCCATTTGTTCTGTGGGAAGTCAGCTCCCCGCCAGAGAAAGAAATATTTTTGGAAATATTTAAAAGGCAGAATATATTTCCCTAAAGGATTTTAAAAGCAGAAACCAACCCTGCCCCCAAGTCTCTCTGTCCCAAACAGAAACCAAGTCTGCAGAATTGCAGATGTGATAATCTTGTCAGAAAGACTGGAGTCAGGAAACTGGGATTAGGAAGAAAGATCCCTAGAATCAACAATCCCTCACATCAAAAAATCCAACAGTCATCAGCCACAGCCCCAGGGAAGCAGGACTGACCTTTGGGACATAATAAGATTAACCCACCACCATCATAATACCAGAAAGGCACACTCAGACTCAGGTCAAAGTTCATGCCACAGGAACAACTCCAAACAAAAGGCTCCAGAGGGTATAAAAACCCACTCCTTACATGTACTCTCTCTTTTTTTTTCCAGAGCCATCTTTCTGTCTGGCTCTCCTCTTCAATAAACTGCAACCTTCTTTCTAAAGCAGTCGCCATGTTGTTTATTCCTGGCTTGGACTGAACCACGATGAAGACTTTTCCTTCAACAGTTCCAATAATCTCACCCCATGTTCATAATGTGTGGGTCAACTCCACATGCTGCACCATGAGGCAGTCGAGACACAAGACCCTCTGTACTTTCAGAGCATCTGTAGAGCAGAAAACTATTTTTCATATAATTTTGATGAATTACAGATCTGCCCTGAAACCATAGAGGGATATGTTGTAATTGTTTTATTGTAGGCCTTGTTCTACTAAGCCACAATAATGCCACAATAAAAATGAATTTGTTTTGCTCAAGAGCTGATCTAGAGCTGTACTTCCTACTTCTGGAGGGAGAGTTTAAAGAAAACTTACTTGCACCATATGATACAATTCCATTCCTGCGTGGAAACGGAAGGTGTATTTGAAACATCCTCATATCTTCATTTTACAAGGATTCATATTCTCTGGCTTCTCCTCTCAGAGAGACTGCTTTTTCCTGGACCAAGTGTACAAAAGATAAAAAAAAACTTTTAGCCTTTGAAAAAGGTGGTTTCTACAGTTTTTCTTTGCTTGCATCCTTTTTTTATTTAGCGTCAGAAAAACACTGCAGCCTAAAGAGACCAGTGCTAGCTATTTTCTCCCAGCAGAGCTTTTTCTTGAAATGTAGCCTTTAGAAAGTCTTGATTCATCCAGTCCTGTTGGATTTCTCCCAATTTGCTACTTACACAACATGTTAAGGTACAGCTACATGACTACACACATAAAATAGAATTACTAGACTAGAGCAATTATGCATTTGTGGTTACACCAGTCTTTGGATTGCATTTGAAAAACCAAGGCTGGATTTGTAGCTCTATTTACTTGGGAATGAGTTGTACACAAGATATCGGATCCAACTTTTAAATATAGATACATAAATGTATTAGCTTTCTGAAGAAGGCATGGACTAATGATATACAAGCACGGAAGGAAGGAAGGAAGGAAGGAAGGAAGGAAGGAAGGAAGGAAGGAAGGAAGGAAGGAAGGAAGGAAGGAAGGAAGGAAGGAAGGAAGGAAGGAAAAAGAAAGGAAGGGAAAAGAAAGGAAAGGAAAGGAAAGGAAAAGAAAGGAAAGGAAAGGAAAGGAAAGGAAAAGAAAGGAAAGAGTCCATCTGCAAAATTATCAGCAAAAAGTCATAAAAAAAAAGGAAAAAGCTTCAGGATGAGATTCTAGAGTGATGCCCATCCTTAACTCCATCTGGAAAAAAGGGACGAAAATTAGCAGCAGTCTTCTAGGGAAGTTGCAAACTGTAGTGCTGTAACAATTCTATTTATTTATTAAACTTATATGCCACTCATCTCACTCTGCAAAGTGACTAAGGGCGGCTTAAAATAAACATCATTGATATTAAAATCTTAACGACAGTAAATACAAAATTAAAAGCCACAGGCAGGAACAGTATGGTGGTAGCACCTTCCCTATTAAACCATCAGCCACCTCCAACATAGAGTGCCCCCAATTACTAATGATGTGAGTAAAAAAGTATGGAACTCTGCTTTCTGGCCATCCCACCATCACCACCAGCCAAGGAGACAGAGGCAAGATTTCTTGCATACCAGCGCCTGGTCTTGCTCAATCTTGCAGATCTAATAATTTGTACCTCTGAGCCTTTCTCTACTTAACCCCTAACCAGGCACAAACATGTACTGACAAGATCTTTTTCTGTCATCATGATGTCTTCATCTTATCCAAAACACACATTAAAGGCATTATAAAATCCTTAGCGTTCTCTCTCTCTCTCTCTCTCTCTCCCTCTCCCTCCCTCCCCTCTCCCTCTCTCTCCCCTCCCCCCCTCTCTCTGCCACTTTATGGAAAAACTCCTTGCTTTGTTTTTTGTCCTACCTGCTTTTCAGTGTAGGCTTAAAGTTCTTTCTCCTTCCACCCCTCTCATTCCTACTGTCTGGGGTGCAAATGCTGGAACTGTGAGGGGTGGCAGGAAAAGCAGAAAGAGACAGTCTTTTTTTAACTTTTTTTCTGATCCTCCCCGTGATCTGTAGGCTGGGGGTGGGGATGCTGCCCATTAAATCAGGACAATCTTTCCTATTTTATGAAGCAGCCTGCATTCACCCCACAGACAGCTCCTCTGTTATTAGGTTTGTGCTGGCCCAGTATACATTCAGCTGCTCCATTTTATATCTAGTTTAGGAATTAAGAACTGTGTTAGTGTGTTTAGCATTTACAGGGTTAATACAGCATCTTTAGCAGCATTGTATGTAAGAACATGTAGCATTTACAGGGTTAAATGTTATTTCCTAAACTAGATATAAAATGGAGCAGCTGAATGTATGAGATTCAAGGTATTAGTAATGGTATTCAAAGCCCTCCATGGCAGGGGGCCGGAGTACCTGAGGGAACACCTGCTGCCGGCATCGACTTCCCTCCGCCCTGTGCGTTCCCACAGAGAGGGCCTCCTCAGGGTGCCACCGGTCAGAGAATGTCGACTGGTGGCCCCCAGGGGGAGATCCTTCTCTGTGGGCGCCCCGGAGCTATGGAATCAGCTCCCGGTTGAGCTCCGGACGGCGCCCGACCTTCGCTCCTTTCGCCGCGAGCTAAAAACATACTTTTTTGAACAAGCTGGCCTGGCCTGATGGGGGGATCGGGGGCTATTTATTAGGTTTTAAATATCTATTTTAGTATGTGGGCATTTATTTAATTTAGTTTTAACTTTTGTAATTTGTATTTTTATTCTTGCCCTGTTCACCGCCCTGAGTCCTGCGGGAGAAGGGCGGTATAGAAATATTATTAAATAAATAAATAAATAAATAAATAAATAAATAAATAAATATTGGTCCAGTACAAGGTTTAAACTGATGGCTAACCCCTCAAGGCTAAGTATTTGCAAAAACCCCACCCCCAATTGCCGTGCGGTTCTGATTTGCTCTGACTGTGCAGAAAAACAGAACAAAAGCTTTGGATTGGGATTATCAGAGGGAGCAGCAGATGTTACACCAGTATAGTTTTCTGACACTGAAGAATTGATGGACAATACTTTAATTTGGCAGTGGGGGATGATCCACTGTCTTCCCATACAGGGATTCGCTCAGATGGATCAGAGAAGGAATTATTCCTCCTGACTGTAAATCTGGATACTTAGCATCTGATACAATCTTCGTACAGGTGCCACCACAACTATTTTAAAGCTAGAAGACAGAACATAAATTGCCAAATGGGGACAACAAGTAGGTACGTTATTGTCTTTGTGGGAACCCCCAAAAAGCAACAGCGTGAAAGAGCATGTCTGCTTCTTCACCAGAATCACAATAACCTTGCTGTAATGGACTACTGACTAGGGATTAGGGAATTTGTGTCTGGAAGACAGGTGCTTGTAGTAATGGCTGGAATATGTGGAAGCAGAAATAGACATTGTGCTTTCTCAACAGCCTTCGTCATAAGTGAAAGTCCAGTAACTGCAAGGATTTTTTTCCATGGCAGCATCTTGGGCTCAAATTCTTTTACAAAGTAAGGATTAGAGCAATGGGGAATAATCTGGAGGAAATTTTATATATACACTCTACACCTCCTTCCCAAAGGAAGCTGTTTCCAAGTGCTCTGGGAACCTCAACAGGTAACACAGGTACGTGAAAATAACATTAGTCAGTCTCCAGAAAGGCATCTGGGGAACAATTCAGCTATTGGATCAGCCCTTGCTTCCTCTCTGTTTCGGACACTCTGTTTCATACTTTGGCGTATAACTCTTTTCACATGTTAAGTACGTAACAAAAGAGTTCTCCATAAGAAACATCAGGCCAAGATTCCAGTCAGGACCTACCTGAAAAGACTCTGATGTTCCTACTCAATTGCTATGTTTGGCTTAATTATTTCATTAACAGAATTAGTAGGAGTGAATAGTATGATTATTCAGTAGTTGCACATGGAAATCTGGCATGCTTAGGAGTAGTACAACTCAGATTAAGAATTTGGATTTCATTTTCTCTCTCAGCTCACCCCATACAACAGGCATGTCATTGCGGGGGGAAAAGGAGGATGAAGGAGTAGTAGTTATGTTTGCTGCCTTGAATTACGGTATTTATGAAGTAATAAAGGTGGGATAAAAATCTTTAATGTAATTAAAACAAATATATATCGATATGATATTGTTATGTTATATCTAATTGATTATAGGCCATTATGCCACTTCAGTACATAGCAGATCATACCAACCAAAATTGCATTTGTTTGTTTGCTCACTTGCAGGGGCTCATGGGTACTCAAATGCAAAAGGCCTCTAGTCTAGAGAGTCATAACAAACTTTCTCTAATGTGGACAGGAAGAAAGGAAATCTTATTTCTTCCAAGGACGAAAACTCTGCTTGCCTCTGAGACCCTACCAATGTATCTTACTAGTGATACATAGTATATTACAATGGTCCAACAACTTTGCAACAGTTAAGAAGTGCATTAATTCCAGTTTTCTCATTATATCAACAGGAACAAGCTACGGTATTTAGCCTAGAGAACTACACCATAATGAAATCTTAGGAAATTTCTCTCTGTGTGTCTGTCTGTCTGTCTGTCTCTCTCTCTCTCTCTCCTCTCTCTCCCTCTCTTTTTTTTCTCTCTCTCTCTCACATATAGAGATATAGATATAGATCTGAATGTGGAACATATGGCAGTTTATACAGAAAATACAGAAACCATAAACCAGTACACATTTTGTAAACTGACATGTCACATTTTAAAAAATCAATCCGGTAACAACGGTGTCTGCTAGTCACATACAAACATTTGTTGTGTTCTTCCCTGCCACTGTGACAAGGAATATTTCATCATGTAAGCTTCCAGCTCTTATGCTCCACCAGTCTGAATTATTGTTGTTGTTGTTGTTGTTATTCTACCTATCGAGTCCTTACCAAAGACCTGGGATAGGCAGATGTGGATGTTTGATGATGTTACAGATATCATAACAGGATGGAAGCTGTCCCTGGTAAAACTGCCTTTTGAAATTGACCGATGGTGAATTTGTCAGTGCCAATGGCATTCAAGTGGTGTTCCAGTTGTTTTGGGATTGCACCCAAGGCGCCTACTACTATTAACCTTGCTTGCCTTTGCCACAGTCGTTCTATTTCTATTTGTAGATCTTTGTATTTTGTTATATTCTTCAGTTCTTTCTCTTCTTTTCTACTGTCTCCAGGCACTGCCATGTCCACTATCCAGACTCTTTTGTGATTGAGGGTCAGCCTGTGGGTTCGGCATTTGGGTCGGATGATTCAGAGGAGGAGGAGGGGGGTGTTGGAGAGGTTGCTGAGGGGGTTGGAGAGCTTGCTGATGAGAGCCCTCAGCCAGGCCCCTCCCACCTGGTCACGATGCAGACCCAGCTCTGTGAGCCTGACAGCGTGGATGAAGATGACCCACAGCTGGCCCTGTTCAAGGACGCCCGACGCAGGAGGCAGTCAATCAGGAGTAAACAGAGGAAGGCAATGGGGCACCTCGGAAGGAGGCAGAGAGAAGCCACACCCTGAACTGTTTAAAAGGGGAATGCGTGGGAGGGCTGGTTTGCTGAAGGCAACCGCTTGAATAGCTCCTGTTTCATGGTTCGTGTCTTGTTCTGTTTGCTTTTGTGTTCATAAATTTGGCAGGCTTAGTTCCAGCCTCTTGCCTTCTTGTAAAAGGGGTTGTCCCTGCCTTTTCTGCAGGGCCAGTAGCAGGCTGGTACAGAACATTATCTTTCTTATCAACAATTGTTAAGTCCTGGGTGTTGTTGTTATTGTAATTATTATTCTTGTTGTTAATTTATTTATTTTTATCCTGCCTTTATTATCTTTTATAAATAAGGCCCTGTGGCAGACAACAACAATCCTGTGGGATGGGATGGCTGAGAGGGACTTGGCCAAAGTCCCTCAGTTGGCTTTCGTGCCCAAGGCAAGACTGATGCTCACAGTCTCCTGGTTTCTAGGCCCACACTTTTATTTAAAATACTTTTATTTAAAGAGCAACTACAGAAAAATCATACCTGCAAACACTAGTGTGAGCTTCAACTGTTTATTTTTTTTGGGGGGGGACGTTGCTGCCAGTCATTTTGTCAATATGACTTTAATTTTTCACAAGATTTAAAAAAATTAAAAATACAAGGGAAGCTGGCTGGTTGCAAATAGGATGTCAGTCAGTCTCTAACTTTCATTTACATAAACATCTCTTACCCCCCCCCCGGGCATTTTTAGAAAATAAAAATGGGAGGAGGGATCAGTTTTGGTCTTTCCTTTCACTGGTTCCTATCTTCCCCCACCCCCACCCCCCAAAAAAATTTCCAATAGTAATAAGGAGCTTCTGAAGTGAGTGGGAGGAACACAGAGCTACCTCTCCAGTGTGTTTTCTGAAAATTGGGTGACCACATCCCCCATGTTGCTAGCAGTCTTCTGGGCAGAATGCCTGTGGCAGCTGTTCACGCTCAGGGAAGTTACCTTTGCTACAGGGAATGCATTTACTGTGTAATTAACCAGCACATATAATTAATTAGTAAAATAGGTAATATTAATAAAGGTAAAGGTTCCCCCGCACATGCGTGCTAGTCGTTTCTGACTCTAGGGGCCGGTGCTCATCTCCGTTTCAAAGCCGAAGAGCTAGCACTTGTCCGAGGACGTCTCCGTGGTCACGTGGCCGGCATGACTAGACGCCAAAGGCGCACGGAACACTGTTGCCTTCCCACCGTAGTGGTCCCTATTTTTCTACTTGCATTTTCACGTGCTTTCGAACTGCTAGGTTGGCAGAAGCTGGGACGAGTAACAGGCGCTCACTCTGCTACGCGGCACTTGGGATTCGACCCACCAAACTGCCAACCTTCTGATCGACAAGCTCAGCGTCTTAACCCACTGAGCCACCGCGTCCCCTTTACAGTCATCCAAACTAGCAGCCATCACCATGCTTTGTGCAAATGAATTCCTGCCAATAATACGCAGTGGTAACAATAGCAATAAATGAAATAAAACCCAGTCGAGCATGTTTTAAAATTGCCCAAGTGGCATATCTGGTGGGAGGGAGGACTGAAGGGCCTTTAATTTTACTTTGTTTTTTTTTTTGAAAAACAAAACAATTGCGACGTGAAACTTAAACTGGTTAACTTACATGGCCAGAAATATTTTCGCCCAAGTTTTGGTAGTCTTTTAGGAAATTGTTTCTTACATGAAATTGGAAATAACATCTGAGCAGCCTTTTATACTAATCTTTGGCTTATCTAAACCACAACTGCACCCGCTATTAGCCTGGGGATGCTGGGGAAAGGTGGTCAGGAGCAAAGGCAAGTTGTTTAAGAAGAGAGCTTTGTGCAGCATGGTTTATTCTGCACCCCATAAGTTAGCATGCTGACATTGCTCATCTTGTAATACCACTACTGTACTGTACCTAAGCTACACAACCACTAGATGGCAGCAAGGTTAGGGGGTTCCATGTCTCTTTGCCGCCATCTAGTCCTTGATCTGACTTTTGCAGCCCATGTATAATATTTTCTCACAATGTAAATGCACCCGTAAACAAATCTCTCTTTTATTTCCACTATGCCATTAAATTTTGTAAACCAAGGATGCGCAGACAGCCATATCAAATGTTTTGTGAGAGTCAAAGCCCATCTTTTCATTCATATTATTGTACTTTTACTGTTTATCATTTCATTGCTTTGCTATTGTTATGTTTACATTTTTTATCATTCCCCCCCATTTTGCTCTTATAAGCCACCCAGAGTAGGCCCATAGCAAGAGGGGCAGCAAATAAATTTAAATAAAAGTAAACAAATAATGGGTCAAGCAGTGATGAAAATGGGTGGGCTTCAGTGGTGGGATTCAGCCAGTTCACACCACTTCGGCAGAACCGGGAGCTATTTTTTGTTGCCCAGGCCCAGAATGGACTTCCAGAAGTGGCATCCACACAGCGAACTGGTTGTTCACCTATTTGAATCCCACCACTGGTGGAAATGCATTGTGCATATATGCAGGGTCAGGATTTACTGGTGGCTTTGGAATTTTTGAAATGGCAGGAATCCAGTGGCAGACTCAGAGGTGCTACAGTGATTTGGGGATCTCTATAACCAAGATCCGAGGGACGCGGTGGCTCAGTGGGTTAGGACGCTGAGCTTGTCGATCGGAAGGTTGGCAGTTTGGCGGGTCGAATCCCGAGTGCCGCGTAGCAGAGTGAGCGCCTGTTACTCGTCCCAGCTTCTGCCCACCTAGCAGTTTGAAAGCATGTAAAAATGCAAGTAGAAAAATAGGGACCACTACGGTGGGAAGGTAACAGCGATCCGTGCGCCTTTGGCGTCTAGTCATGCCGGCCACATGACCACGGAGATGTCCTCGGACAAGCGCTGGCTCTTCGGCTATGAAACGGAGATGAGCACCGGCCCCTAGAGTCGGAAACGACTAGCACACATGTGCGGGGGAACCTTTACCTTTACCTTTATAACCAAGATCATGGCATCCGGCCCTCTCAATTCCTGGCAAATAGATGGGGAAGAAATGGAGGTAGTGACAGATTTTATTTTCCTGGGCTCCAAGATCACTGCAGATGGAGACTGTAGCCAAGAAATTAAAAGACGCTTGCTCCTCGGGAGGAAAGCCATGACAAATCTAGACAGCACACTAAAAGCAGAGACATCACCCTGTCAACAAAAGTGCGTATAGTCAAGGCTATGGTCTTCCCAGTTGCAATGTATGGCAGTGAAAGTTGGACCATAAGAAAGGCCGAGCGCCAAAGAATTGAGGCCTTTGAGCTATGGTGCTGGAGAAGACTCCTGCGAGTCCCTTGGACTGCAAGGCGATCAAACCGGTCAGTCCTAGAGGAGATCAACCCTGACTGCTCTTTAGAAGGCCAGATCCTGAAGCTAAAACTCAAATACTTTGGCCACCTAATGAGAAGGAAGGACTCACTGGAGAAGAGCCTAATGCTGGAAAAGGTTGAGGGCAAGAGAAGAAGGGGACGACAGAGAATGAGGTGGCTGGATGGAGTCACTGAAGCAGTAGGCGTGAGCTTAAATGGACTCCAGAAGATGGTAGAGGACAGGAAGGCCTGGAGGAACGTTGTCCATAGGGTCGCGATGGGTCAGACATGACTTCGCAGCTAACAACATAACTTTATAGCCACAGACCCTAAGCATTAGATCTAATTCTGATCACTTCCCCTAGAGGGAGCTAAGGCAATTCTTGCAGCCCATGCATGTGGGATGGCTTCAGCCTGTGGGAATCCACGTTGGTCTGCAGGTAAAGGATGACTCTGGTTGTATCTGAGTGTGTAGTAATATATCTGAGAAGCAGATGTTCTGCCTATCTGTACATATAGATACAGTCTGTCACATGAATGAGCCCAGCTGTTTCACTTTCCCACATCTGTGCCTCTGTGTTCCCTTCATTAAAATCTGGACATGTAAACCAAGCTTATTGATAATAGATCTCTAGTGGGTTTTTTTTGGGGGGGGGGGTTGGTATAGAGAAAAACTGTTCAGGGATTTTATAGCAATGTCATAAAGTGTGGAATATTTGTATTCATGAACGCCAAAACATGACAACGCATGTTTGAGGGGGGAAAAAAATCCTTGTTCACTGAGGATTTCTTTTTCCCCTCAAACATGTGTTGTCATTTTTGGGGAAGGTTCTCAATGGGAAGAAAATTGCCATTTCAGTGCAAACAGAGAAGAACTAACAAGATGGGGAACATGAGCAGAAAATGCCAGCAAGGAAGGAGACACAAAGAGTCAGACTTTTGTCTGATGCTCTGGATTTCATGCTTCATGAAACTGTTATCTCTCTCCATCTAGTGGTCAGAATCTGTATAGCAGGATGCCAACAGCAGGAAGCAATGCCACTGAGCCAAGATTAGGGCAAGAATGGACAAGCACTTTATGCAGTTTGCAAAATGAAATGGAAAGGTCTCCGTATTAACAGCCAAAACTAAAAAAATAAGTCTCCTCCAGGCATAAGGGAGAACAGTGTAGGCTTGCTATGAGAGACATAGAGAATATATAGAGGAGACAGAAAGGGTCTCCTCTGGAGGGTACCAAAACCCAGAGCAGACGGTGCTCTCCTCCATCTCAACTTCTTTTGCAGCAGCATCGGAGAGTTTAACTTAGCTGTCTAGTTCTTCTGATTGGGTGGGATCTCCCTCCAAAGCAATTCACACCTGTGCACAACCAAGATGAGCAACACATCTGGGAGAGCACACCTAGCAAAACAGGTGAATGTTGTCTGGTTTTGGAGAGGAATACTTTGCAACCTCTATTTCTATCTGTTTTCTTTCCTCTTCTTATGAAAGAAGTGAATATTTGACCTAATTCAAATTTCAATCTCACTTCAAAGTCAGTTTCTCCTTTCATATCAGATATTATAGATATAAGTAGCAGCAGGTGTCATTTTTGACTTCCCTAAAGCTTATTGGGAAAATGAAGATGACACTCTACTTCGTCAGAATGTTTTGCAAGATTGTTGAGGTTTCACACCAAGTGGGGGGCAAAATCTCTCATACTATCTGAATTTCTATAAATCTCTAGGTCTCTCCTGCAGACAGTTCCCAGATCACTCACTCGATCATTCTGTCTAGCAACCTAGGAAAGCTAAGCCTTTTCCAAATATCATTATGAGAAGTATTTTAAAAATATAAATGTATATAAAAAGTTTAAAGGATCTACCGGTACTTAACTTGTCAATAAGGACACTTAAGCAGACAAATGAACTCCAAAATGTTAACCAAACTGTTTGAAATCCATGTTCTTCCCCTTTGTCAAAAAGGAGGAGGAGGAGGAGGAGGAGGAGGAGGAGGAGGAGGAGGAGGAGGAGGAGGAAGAAGAAGAAGAAGAAGAAGAAGAAGAAGAAGAAGAAGTATTCAAACATTGACAGACAGCATGTATCAACAATCAATAGCTGCAATTCCCATAACAAATAAAGTTCCATAATTCCTGATATCTGGATAGAATTGAAATAATGAAGATAGCCAAGATCAACATATGCATCTGTAACATTAGCAACTGATCCAAGAAATGTTAACCATTCTGTTGATCAGTATAAAATCTAGTCAAAACAAGTTAAGACCAAACCATATATGATCATGGCCCAACTGCTGAGTTACATTTCTGGCTATAAAAGTCATTGTGCCATACGGTACTAATAAGGGCCACTATTAAACATTCTCTGACATAGACAGTATACAAAAAACAAATTTTTGGTTGTTTACTTAAACAAAGTTGTTTAATCTCATCTTCCACTTATTTACCAAAGCAGGATATTCAAAATGGTTGTTCCAAAGGCCACATAAATAACATTTGTCCAATCCAGTAACTTCCTATAGACAAGGTTTCTGGCTTTAAAACTACACTGTAGCCACCATGAAACTTCAGAAGGAGCAATTGCATCTGGATTAAATAAATTAAATGATAAGTGCTTAAGTTGAATAGATTGCCAAAAACACTTGAAGCTAAGCAAAGCATATAAAAAAACCTGTTTATATTAGGTGAAATTTAAGAATAAATAAACAGGGATGTTTATGTGGCAGTGGAGAAACTGAGTGCAATCAAAATGGGCAACTTTATCCATTCCTAGCTTAGAAGAATGGACTTCCCTTTGTATGAAGCAATTATGCAAATACATGCAAAAGATGATTCTCTTACTGCTGCAGGCAGAGTAACAGCTGGAAAATGCTAGACATCTGTTACTTCACCAGCAACATTTTCTTTCCTGAAATCACTTCCAAATAATGTCATCGTTATTTGAAAAGCAAACTGAAGATGTAAAAAATACTAATTATATTGTTTAAATATAACAGTTTATAACAGTGACAATTTGTAATGAAACGAGCTTGCTGGAAATAAGAATTATGTATGTCATCTTCTATTGTTCTGTGTTTGGATTTGAAGACACGTCTTTGGAGGGGGAGTTAAAAATAACCATCTGGCTTAACCACTGCATAATTATCATAGCTCATTATTTTCACATTAATATTTGTTTAAGGGATTATCTCATTTTTACACACTTCTGAAAGATGACATTCCCCAGGCTTCCTTCTATGGCTCACTGTCACTGTTAACTTCTGAACATGAGTAGAGGGGGTTAGAATATACCACAAGTTTATTTCAGGGAACAATCATCAATTTGTGAAATTTTACCTGCTTTGTGGAAGAGACTTCCAGATCCCAACTCTGTCATCTTTGTGTATGATGTAGTACAACCACAACTCCCATCATGCTTCACCCCTGGCTGACATGATTAGCCGAGTTGGCTCCTTACTATCAGTCTTACAGCAGATAGTATCAGTTACAATTTAAAGCCCAAAGAAATGTTGTAATGTAAGACAAGTAGAAGAAGCCAATCCAGAAGAAGAAACACTTCACTTATCCCTTCCACACTACAGTATTCTCCTTTTTTTAAAAAAATTCCATTTATATCCCGCCCTTCTCCGAAGATTCAGGGCGGCTTACAAGCTTAGCAGTAGCCTTCATTCTATGTATATGCCTGCTTATTAGGGCTTTCACACACTCCCCAAGCGGCATTATTACAAAGTCAGCTTAATTGCCCCCAACAATCTGGGTCCTCATTTTACCTACCTCGGAAGGATGGAAGGCTGAGTCAACCTTGAGCCTGGTGGGATGCGAACCTGCACTAATTACAGGCAGCTGGTGTTACTTAAGGAGGCATTAGCCCACTGCTCCACCAACTTTCAGTCTCCATTCCTTGGTTGCTGAGCTCTAATCTAGGTCATGTTTCTCTGGAGGGGAGAAATATATTGTTGTTGATAAAGGTTTCAATTTATATCCCATATTTACTCTAAGAATTCAAGGGATCCCCCTTCATTTCGTCCCATCAGTAATATCCCTGTAAAGGAGATTGGGCTGAGAGAGATTGAGCAACCCAAAGTTGTCCACTGAACATGGCAATGTAGGACTGAGGCAAACTGGAAGCAGCAGGGGCCACACTTCCACAATAATTTGATAGCCTGTTGTGGGAACTTGCAAAATGGCTGCCATGAAAAGCTTATCTATTCACAAAGCGAGCATCATGGTAGGTGTGAAGACAAAGTGGTGAAATTATTCTCTTTTGGTGTTATACTTCTCAGCGATGCTTTCTGGTATCTCAGATGAAAGAGAGAGACAGACAGACAGAGAGACACAGAGATGATAGAGATAGATGAGAGATGAGATACCGGTAGATAAATGATAGATAGATAGATAGATAGATAAAGATATAGAGATAGAGATAGAGATAGAGATAGAGATAGAGATAGAGATAGATAGATAGATAGATAGATAGAGAGAGAGAGAGAGAGAGAGAGAGAGAGAGAGAGAGAGAGAGAGAAAGAGAGAGAGATGGAGGGAGAGAGAGAGAGACTTTTTTACAATGGCACTGAAAAAAGTGACTTCTGACTGTTTTTCACACAGTTGTTGCAGCATACCCTTGGTCATGTGATCAAAATTCAGACACTTGGCAACTGACTCATATCTATGACAGTTGCAGTGTCCTTGAGTCACATGATCAGCTTTTGCAAGCTTCTGACAAACAAAGTCAATGGAGAAGCCAGATTCACTTGGCAATTAACTGAACAACTGCAGTGATTCACTTAACATTTGTGGCAAGAAAGGTTGTACAATGGGGCAAAACTCACTTAACAAATGTCTCACTTAGCAACATAAATTTTGGGCTCAATTGTGGTCGTAAGTCAAGAACTACCTGTATATGTGTATGTGTATGTGTATGTATTTCCTTCCTAGAGCTGAAAGATGCCTAAGGCAGGACTAGGACTAGAACTCTCCCTGCCCCCCCCCCCCACATACAGTTTCTAACCTGGCTCCTTAATCAGAACACCAACTGGCATATGGATATATACATGGATATACTTCCAGGATGGGCTGTAACTCCCCACCGTTCCAATTTTCCAAGAATGTCTGTGGATTCTACGTGAAACTTAGAGGCAGTTCTTGTTAAGCCAGAGGCAGTTCTTATTAAGGCTGAATTTTCATGGCCTCATAAAACTCCCAAATCTTATCTAAAAAATGCTACATAGTTATTACTTTTAACGTTGTGTGTGCTCCTAGTCCTAGAAGAGTGCAAGTTATACCTCTGCTCTGTGAGCTGCATTGATTGCATCCAATTCAAGGGGCTGCTTTTAATCTTTAAAGCCCTTCATGGCATCAGAAAGGATTATCTGGGGGGCCACCTCTTCCTGGTTACCTCAGCCCACCCGATTAGCTCAGGCAGAGAGGGACATGCCACATGTGCCATCAGCTAGGGAACTTCATTTGAAGGGTCCCAAGAGATGTGCTTCCGCTGCTGTGGCACCCACTTTACGGAACATTCATTCCCCAAAATAGAATAACTCCATTCCTTTTGATATTCCTGAAGGCCCTCAAGGCCCCACTTACGCCATCAGGCTTGGGGCTTCACTGTTGAGAAGGGCCTTCTTATTCTCTAAAGAGGCACACTGGGCCAAAAACAGAGAAGAATACAACATAGGTCTGCCAGTAGCAGTGTGTTATAATGTTTGGTAAAAATATTAAAGCTAACTGATGACTCTAGAACAAATCCCGGAACATTGTATAGAGTGGTCTGAATCTTCCTTCCTTCCTTCCTTCCTTCCTTCCTTCCTTCCTTCCTTCCTTCCTTCCTTCCTTCCTTCCTTCCTTCTTCTTTCTTTCTTTCTTTCTTTCTTTCTTTCTTTCTTTCTTTCTTTCTTTCTTTCTTTCTTTCTTTTTCTTTCATGAGCCATGGTGGTGCAGCAGTTAGAATGCAGCACTGCAGGCTAATTCTGCTGACTGCCGGCTGACAGCAGTTTGGCAGTTCACGTCTCACCGTCTCAGAGTTGACTCAGCCTTTCCATCCTTCTGAGGTGGGTAAAATGAGGATCCAGATTGTTTGGGAGCAATAGGCTGACTCTGTAAACTGCTCAGAGAGGGCTGTAAAGCACTGTGAAGCTGTATATAAGTCTAAGTGCTATTGCTATTTCTTTCTTTTCCTTCCTTCCTTCTTTCTCCCCTGCCAAAGATATAGCTTTCGAGAGCAGCAATGGATGGTTCTCCCCTCTAGCCTGCTATTTCTAACCCAAAGTAAAAAGATGATGGAAGATTATTTGAAAAAGGACCTGAGGTGCAACCCTACAGATCTCAATAGTCCCCAAGTTGTTTAAAACACTCCCCTCCCCACAAGAAAATCAATTGTCAGAGGTAATCTATTCATTAAAAAGGAGCATGGGAACCTCATAATGTTCCCAAGGATAATTTTGGACCACAGTAGCCTCAGGCAACAATCTTCAAATGGATTTCCCCTCTGAAATAAAGTGGAAGAGCTGTTTCATCATCTTAATGAAAGGAAAGTTATCGAAAGGAGATAGGAAAAAATGTGCTAAAGGCGTCAGTGCCTTGACAACCTGTGGTGCTTACAATTGCCATTTCAGGAGAAAAATGGTGCAAATCAATAAAGCAAAGAATGATAACCCTGATGCTCTAAGAATAGCCTTCTCATTTAAAGCAATTTCCAGGGGGATGGAAGTGCTAGTCCATCATTTAAAAACAAAATGTTTGTCCTAGGGCACCCTAAAAACTAACATTTATTATAGGATATGTTTTTGTGAATTACATAAATTGCACTAGTTGAATGAAATGCTATAAATGTATTTGTTATATAGCGAGTGGAAGGAAGGAAGGAAGGGAGGGAGGGAGGGAGGGAGGGAGGAAGGGAGAGAGGGAGGGAGGGAGAGAGGGAGGGAGGAAGGAAGGAAGGAAGGAAGGAAGGAAGGGAGGGAGGGAGGGAGGGAGGGAGGGACCAATTGCAGAAAATACATACCATAGTAGGAACATTGCTAACAGAAACCTTCACTAAAATGGCGGTGGTGGTAACAGCACCCAAAAGACTCAGGTAGTTTCCAGACTGAATTAATTAACAAGACAATGTCTAGCTTGGCTGATTCTAGTATCACTATGGGAATAATCAGATCTCTCAAGCTTCTTCTGATTTTACTTAAAAGTCACATTTATATAATCACCAGGACTGACCTGAAATGTTTTGTTGCCTGAGGCAAAAGACAAGGTTTATTTTATTTTATTTTATTTTATTTTATTTTATTTTATTATTTTATTTTATTTTATTTTATTTATTTTATTTTATTTTATTTTATTTTATTTTATTTTATTTTATTTTATTTTATTTTATTTTATTTTATTTTATTTTATTTTATTTTTTTTATTTTATTTTATTTTATTTTATTTTATTTTATTTTATTATTTTATTTTATTTTATTTTATTTTATTTTATTTTATTTTATTTTATTATTTATTTTATTTTATTTTATTTTATTTTATTTTATTTTATTTTATTATTTTAATCTGTTTTTATTTTATTTTATTATCTGATTTTATTTTATTTTATTTGTTAAATTTGTTTGCCGCCAATCTTGCTGCAACATCAAAATAAAACTGTGTGTGTGTGTGTGTAATCACAATAAAATTGTAATGAAAATACAAATTATAACTAAAGTAAAAGATGGGAAGGAAAAGAGCAGAATGGGGTGGGGGTGGGGTGGGGAACTGCTATTTGTCAATCAACCACCTCCGCTCTACTGTCCCCTCATTGGGGCCCCCAAGCCAACTGGCAGAGTCAAGTATTCAGGCTCTTGCAGAAGGTCAGGAGGGTCTCGTACCCTTCCTCATTTCAGGTACAGAGCGGGCAGAAATGCCCACCAGGAAGATGCAACCATTGATAAGCAACCTTATCTAGACATAGCAAATCAATTTTATGATCTGTGGAGCAGGCCTCATGGGAAACAGCATTCTCCTTCCTCAGCAGAGAGGGTTGGTGCTGGGGAACTCAGGAAAACAGCTGGAAGGCTGCTGTGTGGTACAATAAGGGCTAATCCTGAAACCAGCTTAACCACAGCATAAACATGCCCTGATAACCATCATGTCTTTATGAGACAGCCTCCATCCCCCTTCCAAATCAGTTGTCTTTAGCTGTTCCAGCTTTAAAATAATGCTTTCTCTCCCTGGACAATACCATTTTTGGTCTAGACCAGGGGTAGGCAACCTTGGCTCTTTTATGACTCGTGGACTTCAACTCCCAGAATTCCTGAGCCAGCCATGCTGAGGGGAAAGGGAGAGGTTTCCAAGCTGAGCCATGCTGGCTCAGGAATTCTGGGAGTTGAAGTCCACGAGCCATAAAAGAGCCAAGGTTGCCTACCCCTGGTCTAGGCACAAGATAATATGCTGTGCTGACAATGTCTTTGTGGTTGATGACGTGGTCTGGAACTAGGATTTGCTAAGCTCCAACTGACCATCCGACTGGTACCTTCTAAAGCACGGGTGTCAAACTCGCCACGTCACATGATGTGTCGTGACGTATTGTGACTTTTTTTTCGCATTGCCGGAGCTGGAGGGGGGCGCGCATCATGCAACCAGCCTCTGCATGATGCAATTGGCCCGCGGGCTGGCAGTTTGACACCCCTGTTCTAAAGTGTTGGTCAGGATTTATATGGGTTTCTTATATCCACATGATTGGTGCTCATTTAAAAGAGATCCCTCTTACTTCACCTGCTGCCATTTCTTCCTGATTGCGACATGTCAGCTGGACTATTTTTGGATATAAGCTTATTTTAAACAGTGCTAGACCCTGGTTAAAATAATTAAATCCAGTTTATGGATTTTAGGTGTCATTCTGTCAATTTATGCAATTTGTGGGATTATGTATTTATGTAAAATGGGTGTTAATTATATGCATTCTGTTTTAATGGACAGTTTAATGTAATGGTAGCCCTTCCCATAAATGGCCTGTTAAGTCACATTGACTTAGAATTGGTACACATCTTCCCCTAATTCATACAGTTGTTAATATAAATTATCCAGAAATAATTGGTGTTTTCCTTTCAGCCTTAGTTTTTAATTACATTTTACCATTCCAATATCAAAGCTGGAGGCTAAAACATATAGGGAACGGTTGCTGGAATTGGGTATGTGTAGTTTAACAAAGAGAAGAGTGAGGGGCTGCCACAAAGAAGAGGGAGTCAAGCTATTCTCCAAAGCACCTGAAGGCAGGACAAGAAGCAACGGATGGAAACTAGTCAAGGAGAGAAGCAACCTAGAACTGAGGAGAAACTTCCTGACAGTTAGAACAATTAACCAGTGGAACAACCTGCCTCCAGAGGTGGTGAATGCTCCAACACTGGAGGTTTTTAAGAAGAGACTGGACAGCCATTTGCCTGAAATGGTATAGGGTTTCCTGCCTGAGCAGGGGGTTGGACTAGATGACCTCCAAGGTCCCTTCCAACTTATTATTATTATTATTATTATTATTATTATTATTATTATTATTATTATTATTATTATTGTTGTTGTTGTTGTTGTTGTTGTTGTTGTTGTTATATTATTATTATTATTATTATTATTATTATTATTATTATTATTATTAATTATTATTATTATTATTATTATTATTATTATTATAGCAATCCAGCAGTCAAAGAAGTCAGATAGCTTGCAGTTTCATATAGGTATAAATGCACCAGATTAGAAACTGGGAGCTCATGAACTCTAGTCCTGCCTTAAGCAGAAAACCAGCTGGATGGCCTTGGGCCAAACTGTCTTTCTCAGGAAAGAGGGAGGCAAGGAAAAAACCATTTCCAAAAGCCTTGCCAAGAAAACTACACAAGCCATTCCAGGCAGTTGCCCAAGGTGAAGGCTGGCTCAAAAGGGCAGGCGTATATTAAGCATGAATTTCTTCCCCATCACGATCCCTAAATTTTACACAGACAGGAAGTGGTTCAGGTTTTTCCAGCTCTGGCCACCTTCCACGGCCACCCATTGAACAAAAAGAGTGTTCCTGTACCTAGGAAGATCAGCGTCGCCCAGGCTGTCACCCTTAATTGAAATTTGAAAGGCTAACACCACAGATTCACACACATGAATACAGCTTAGGCCAAATCTGAGCTTTCTTTAAGGAGGATGTGTGTGCAGCTGAATAGGCTTTCCTTCCCTCTACAAAATAAGAATTTGGAATAGAACAGTTACATAGAACAAGGATGTAGTACTTGTGTTTTGTCTACACACACACACACACACACACACAGAGAGAGAGAGAGAGAGAGAGAGAGAGAGAGAGAGAGAGAGAGAGAGAGAGAGAGAGAGAGAGAGAGAGAGAGAGACCCTCTCTATCTCCACTTTCTCTCCTTGCCCTCCTTTTCACTTTACCTTCCAACTTCCACAATGTCAGGACCTCTGGGAAAACTGCACCTGGCAAATTTATGACTTAGTGTTGCCGGTTCCTGTTCACTCTATTTTTTTTAAAATGACTTTAAACCCACACCAGGACTGGTGCCCCAGTGTCAGAAAAGCAAAAGGAAATCCAAGGAGAAGACAGCGACAGCCAGATGGGGCAAGCATTACACACTAATTCCCTTCACCAAATGCTCTCTTCAGAAACTCTAAATTCTGTCAGGCTGCCATAAATCACTGTCTGTGATGTGTGCTTGTCTAATTAGGATTAATCTGAGCGATAATGAGACGCATTCTCATTCCATTCTTCCTTCAAGGAACTCACACATCCACACTGTGAGCTTGTATCAGATACCTTAGGATGAGAGCAGCTACCATCTATCCATCACATTCCCATCACACCTGCGCACCTCTGGATGGTTTACAGATAAAATAGTAAAACGATATAAAACCTATAGGTAAAAACAAGTTAAAAACCAGATCAAAACAAAGTGAGAACAGACAATTACAAAGTTAAAAAGGGCAAAGAAAGCACCTTCAGACCAACAACCATCTATATCAGGGGTCCCCAACCCCTGGTCTGTGGACCAGTACCCAGCCGCGGCAGACCAGCAACCGGTCCCCACAAACAAGCAAAGCCCCATCCGTGGGATGTAGGCAGCACACAAAACCACACACTCTTCAGTCCCTGGAAAAACCTCTCTCCATGGAACTGGTGCCCAAACAGTTGGGGACCTCTGATCTATACCACTCTTGGACTCCCAGGCCAGTTTCCAGAGCCAGGTCTTAATGCTTCTCCAGAAGGACTGGAGAGTGGGGGGCCTGTCTTGCCTCTGGGGGTGAGTTGTTCCATAGGATGGGAGCATTGTTATTGCTGGGCTCACGGTTACTCAGTGGATGTATTAATGCAAGACCCTAAACTAAAAGCCTCAGTTAACAATTGTGCACAGGCTGTTATTCTGGTAGCCTCCCCTCCCTTCCCTATTAGATGCAACCATTTAACCAAGGTTTTGCTGGTTAAACATTTGGTTTCTACAAACCAAAGCAGATCATCTAAAACAAACTTTGAAGAGAAGCCCCGATTTCCAGAAACCCAGAATCACTTGTTTGCTTCAAGTGGCATGATAAGCTCTAAAGCTTGGCTTGAATTTGTGTCTGTAATGATTTAATCAATTTATTAGTCTCCTTAATCACTGAAACAACTCCTGTCATGGTTCCGAGAGATGAAACTCTTCAAAGAACTTCGAGGCATTGTTTACCTTAAAGAATCTTTATTTGAGTGGCATGGCTTTGGCACGTACATGGTCGAAGCCAAAATCTGAATTCTCCTCCTCTGAGCACATAGTATCAAACACAATTCCCTCCTCCAATTAGCAGTCATAATTCACATTCTCCAATTAGTTTGAAATGCAGGTTTCCCCTCCCGCCATTTCTTATCATCTCTTCTTTCAAAAGCCCCTGCTTTCACACACTATTACAATATTGTTATGTCTAACTAACTCCCATCACATTCCTCCTCCTCCCGCAGTATCATCTAATTCTAAAAGTAAAGCACAGGAAAGAAAAAGGCCGCATCTCCACATGTTGTCAAAGCAAGAACATCTGATGTTAGCAGCGTTGATAACCCCATTGATCCCACCGCTCTCAAGGGGGAGGTAGATAATCTCTCCAGAACCTGGGAGGGTGATCCTACTTGGAGAGCACATCTTTTGTTCCTTCTCCTAGAGAGAAATTGGAAATATTTTCCCCTCACCCAAAGAGGAAACTGAGATCAGCTTTGGAGCCAGTCTAAAACATCTCTCATATATTGAACCATAGCAGAGGGATGGGGTCCTCAACTCTGCTACCACTTTACTTTTTTTTAGGGCTTTCAGAGGTGACAGTTCACTGGATGAAGATGGGATCATATTTTTTTCCCCTCATTTGAAATGTATTGCTCTAACATTTCTTTAAATTGGTTTAAACCTAAAATGATAAGAGAAACTTTGTGATATGCCAGCGACACCCACGGTCCAGTTGGTGGGTGTGACTGTATAATGGAAGCTCTCATTCTTTTAATCTTGTATAACACACAGGGCAGACATTGGAAAGGGGTAGGGTGCCAATCACACAACACTGTTTGCCTGCCATTTTTGACTTTTCTACCTTCCCCACCCCCCCATCCCCCACCCTGAGATACTGTTAGAAGGAAGCATCTTGGTGGATAACTAAATTCTGATTTGCACTTTAGATCCAAGCTCACAAAGAGTGACTTATTTAAACGTGGCTCTTCGTTTTTGAAATCTTCTTAACTTGATTGCTTGGAGGAATATTTTACTTGCCTCCGGCTGCCAAATAGATGGCTTTTGGTAAGCATGATTGACTAACAAGCCTCTTCTAGGAATCTCATTCATTTATCAGTTTTATACCCTACTGTTCCATCCCTTGCAATTCAATAAAACAACATCATTTATGAAGGGCGATAATAATTTAGGATTAAATATTCCAGTGCTTTCTGAAACCTCAGGGTGTTCCATTGTTATCTTTGAGGGAGAGAATATAAGAGCCAGCAATTTCCTCCAACGCACCCCTGCTCACACAGCCTTTTGCATCTGGCTAAACATTAGTCTAAGGCTAAGCAGATTATCTAGCTAAACACAATGTTCTTTCATCAGAAGTTCCACTTTATTCTACGGGGATTAATATCTGTGCAGAGAATTGTAGCTTCATAGCAGAATCCAATGCAAATTTATTCAGAAGTCGATGCCTATGCTCTGCCTAATGGGGTTGTGCCTAGGATTGCAGCCTTCATTTTCTGTCTCGAGATAATGGCAGAATAATGCTGAGGCAGTGAATACAATTTGGTTTTGATTTAATCATGCTTTTACTATAGAGCGATTATTGATGTGTCCATTTTTACTTAGCCCTGTTAATAAACATTCTGGATGGCAATTACTGTACTATAAAAACATGTTGAACCCAAGGTTGGGAGACAGCTAGGTAGACAATTATCAATAAACAACGTTGTTAAAGATCTAAAAGTGGCTAAACTGAAATGCATAGTTAATTATACTCCTCCTCACACCCAATTTATAGGATTATATGATATCTGCATACCATTTGCCTATCCACTCTGTGACTTGAGTGGCTTAATTACATGAAAATTTCACCAGAAGAACAATAGAACTTAACATCCATTAAAAGAATAGCTACGTGGTAGTATTACTGCCCTGCTCTGCTTAGAGAGAAAACTGCAAGTAGCGATGTCATTGTTGGACCCCAGGGGTGGGATACATGTAGCCAGAAGAATGTGAGTCAACCAGGAACATAGTTGAGTGTTGAAAGCTTTGGTTTTTCCCAGGCACAACCAGGGTAGAGAAATTCTATGAGGGCTTCAACTCAGCAAATGCTCAAATACTTTGCTACTAGTAGAGGAGGGTGGAGGACGCAGTGAGTAGCAACCACACCACTTTGACTTCATTGACTGCCCAGTGACTGGCTTCATCCATTGCACACCAGGCTCTCAAAATTCCAGATCAGCCCTTCTTCCCATCTCAAGAAGGACCGCACTGAGGATGTAAAAGGAACTGAATCACAGCAAGGAAGAACAACATCTTGGCAACTGAGCCAATTTGGATTAGCTCCTGAGGCTTGCGATGGAAGTCTGGGCACAGCCAACATTTTCATTGTATATTCAAGAAAAATAGCACGATCTAGAGGTGTTATAAGGGTGACAAAATGAAGAGTCTGTGTGTGACATACGCAGCCTTTGAGTATGGTCATACTCCAGCAACATGGTCTAACCGTGGATCACATCATGCTTCCAGGTTGATAAAATTAGCCAGTGTTGTCCTGGGTAAGCCCAGCTGGGGGTTCCTTTCATGTGCTTGGCAGGAGCTAGACTGAAGGACAGGAGCTCACCCCATCCCACAGCCGCATTCAGGTCTCGAACGCAGGCTTGCTGCTTGTCAACCCAGTGTCCTAACCACACGAGCCATCGTGCTCCTTTAATCAGGATACCGTCACAATATGCCTAGATCAGCTTTCAATGATCACTGATTTTCCAAATGGAACTACAACTCCCAGAAATCCCAGACAGCATAATTAATGTCCATGCTAGGTTGGCAATCAGAGTGGCTCAGAGTCCCAGAATAACTCCATGGTGCCAGATCAGACAAAATTGATGCTGTCTTCAGAGGCCTCTTCCAGTGTGATTTGGATTGAAGAGTTTTTGCTAGAAAACCTGTCTTGAAGAGATAGAACATTCAAACAGTTTATGTGTAAAGCTGTGCACACCACCCATTTTTCTGCTGCTCTTCCTTGCTTGCCTGGGGCAAGTCATATTTTCTTTTGATGGGCAAATAAAATATAATTAGTTTTTTTATAACATGATCATTATGCTAAGGGTGAGCAAGGAGGTTTTGAGCTGGAAAATTCTCATGAGGGATTTGCAATAGCGTTAATGACTCTCAGGCACTTGAGAACATATCTCTCAGACAACCATTTATTCAAGTGTTTTTGACAGATGTTTAAGGGGTATACATACATATACGCATACCATATACATATATATTAATTATACATATTTACATATACATGCACGGGCATACATACATACATACACATCAAGAAATATTATGAAATCCCTGCAGAAAAAAATAAAATTTTGTTATGTCTAGTCCAGGGGTAGGCAACCTTGGCTCTTTTATGACTCGTGGACTTCAACTCCCAGAATTCTGGGAGTTGAAGTCCACGAGTCATAAAAGAGCCAAGGTTGCATACCCCTGGTCTAGTCCATCCCAAGAGACTGATCTCTAGTACCCAAGTCTGGAAAATTGAGAAAGGGAAAACCATTTCTTGTCGCCCCATTTTTCCCCCTAATTTCCCCAGTTTGGTTGGTTGATGTATTAATGTAGTGATGGAGAGAGGAGGGAGGGAGGGAGGGAGGGAGGATTAAAGAGACTGGTTATATTCAAAATCTTTTTGTTGTTGAAAAATAGGTTTTAAAAACATCACAGAGACACTTCTGACAGATTTTGAGATGTGTAGTTGGGGGGAAAAAACAGCTTAACTGAATGAAATAAAAAGTGAATAGCCTTTCTGTTAAGCCATGCTGGCTCAGGATTTCTGGGAGTTGAAGTCCACGAGTCATAAAAGAGCCAAGGTTGCCTACCCCTGTCAGTTAGGCTCTGTCCCAACTCCTGCATCACAATCATGTCCTGAGGACACCAAATTTCTCCTGAAGCCCAATGACCTGCTTTGGGAGTAGCGGGAAGCACGGACCTACTCCTTCTCCTCTGATCACCATTTAGCCACTTTCGTAGCCACTTCTGTCCCAGCATTTGCCCTCTGTGTTAACCTTGGACTTCCTGAACTCTTTTCACATCATTGCACATCCTTTCTGGTTTTGACCTCATCTTCTCTCCAAATTTCCAACAAGGTCCAGGAGAGCAGAGCAGAGCAAAGCCCAACAATTTTATACGGGGAAGAACAGACGGCATATTTGTGCTTATTGGCTAAATTAAAATGCATCTTTATCTTTAGATTCAGCAGCCCTGTTTTCCTTATTGCAGTACCCAGAAAATAATGAGGGGAGTCTTTCTCCTTCCATCCTGGGATCAAAACAAGGGAGGTCTCGGAGCCCCTTTCCCAACAAACACATTTTATTAAAAGGCATGTTTTCATCAGCTGCATGATGAAGCCTCCTGGAGAGACTAAATTGATATAGAGTTAAATTGGGAGGGGTGGAAGGCTGAGGAAGACGGATTGGTTACACAAATGAAGGTTACATGTGAGACAGATTACAGGTCCTGTTTCAATGAACAATTGTAAAGTATTAGAATCCCATCGTTGAGATCTATTGAGATAGCCCGAAACATTTTGATGTATGTGAGTTCAGCAGTTGGGTGCTCAGACATGCTTTTCCTGCCTCATTTTTCTAAAATGGTCACTTTGAAGTCTGCTGTAGAGTGTCCTGGGAGGTTGAAATGCTCTGATATTACTTTGTCCTTGTTTTGATTCCAGATGTCAAACTAGTGTTGATTAATCTTTTTGCACAAAGTTTGTCCCATTTGTCTTGGGTAGAAACCTAAGGGCATTGCTAGCAGATGCTGGTAAATATCACATTAAACAAAAAGTGTGTGCCTACTTGTTGGGGCCTATGATGGTCGTGTTGGTATAGATATGGACAAAATTAGATATCTGGGTTTGTTGCAGAGTCTGATACCAACATTAGCATGGTGGTCTTGTTGTTTCTTATTGCTTGTGAGAATCCACTTCAGGTTGGATGGTTGCCTGTACACAATTATGAGCTTGCTACCCAATGCCTGAAAAGGTAAAATATCAGTATCCTAGTTCCATTCTGGGCTACATATTTTTCCTGGAATCTTCCCATAAGACTCTTATTTCGTATTATTTCAACTTGGGAGATGCCAAAATGAGGCTAAGGATTGGAGTGGGGTATCTAAATCAACCTTAAGAAGAACTTAGATTTTCTCCATGCTTGCTACCGTGCTCTAATTGGTTTCCCCACTGGCTAGTTACCAGCTGAATGGGAAGGACAGAAAGCCAGAGGAGAAAACCTCTTAGCCTAAAACAGGTGGCATGTTCACAAATTGACAAAGCACCATTTGGAAGAAGGACGTGGTGGCTCAGTAGTTAAGACACTGAGTCTTAGACTGCTAAAGGTCTACAACTCGGCAGTTCGAGACCCAAGTGAGTTACTGTCACTTGTCAACCCAGCAGTTTGAAAGCATGCAAATGGAAGTAGATGAATAGGTACCACAAGGGCTTTTTTCATCATAGAACGCCCAGAACGGAGTTCTGGCACCTTTTTTGGATGGAACCTTGTAGGGTAGGCAAGGCAGGTTGTATGACATGTGTGAGTTCCGGCACCTTTTTCTTTTACAATAAAAGCACTGGGTACCACACATAAACATTGTGGGAAGGCGACAGCATTCTGTATTTCGCTGTACATTCTGGGCTGTGGTGTGATGTTGTGCCAGACACATGGCTGTGGAAACATCTTTGGACAGCAGTGGTTCTTTGGCTTAAGAAATCAGGATGAGCACCGCCCCCTAAAGTCAGTCCTGATTAGTGGGGTAAAACTCGCAGGAACCTTTACTTTACCTTTAGTTGGAAGTAACTCAGACAGACACCACAGAGGCAGGAAATAGACTGATAAAGGGGAGAGCCGTATTTTGGGCCAGGATGGGTAGAAAGGACTCAACAGTGAGGAATGGGCTTCTGATATGAACATCCTTCCTAGCCTGAAACAGGATGGTCAGAAAAGAGAACTACTTTATTAATAGCTTTCTCATCAAGAGTGATTATTAACTGTAAAGAAGCCAAGCCAGTCCTGACATAGGTGTGTTTGGATCAAATTTGGTTTGTATGAATGTCCCTTCTGTTTCATTCAATTTCAAAACAGACTATTTGAGAGAAGATCGAAAAACTCCATAGCTGATACCACAGGGATTTTGTATGTAGTGTAACACAAGCATGATGAGCTTGCAAGTATCAGGTTAGAGAAGTCTGCTGTAATATGGTAGTAAGTTACACTTCTCACTATTTATTATTCAATCATAATCTTAATGCAGAGAAAACGGATTCAGGCATATTCTCTGCCATACTGGCGGTGGTAAGCCGGCTCCGAGATGATTTATCCCTTCTGTTCTGCATTTAAAATGGATTCAGTATATCCATGACTAGGTTAATGAAACCCTGCCTCTTTTATTCACAGCTTGCAGGGCTAAAACTGAATTTTCTAGGCACAAACATTAATCAGCCATCTTTCATCACAGGTAAATTGTTATTAAGTGCAGTTGATTATCCCTGAAGAGATATCTGAGATATTGGATGATATACCATTGCCAATACTTGACCGTAAATTTTCGGCATTTGTATTGTTTCACCCATACCACATTATTGATCCTTTTGGAGTCTTAGGATCAGTTGTTCTCTCTGAACCTGACAGAATACAAAGAAATACAGCACAGGGGGTCCTCAACCTACGACCACATTGGGATGAGAATTTCCATTACTAACAAGGGCAGCTAATAAGTGAGTTGAGCCCAATTTTACAACCTTTTTCTCCATGGCTGTCTAGCAAATCAGTGCAGTTATTAAGTGAATTAGTCCATGGTTAGCAAATGCGGCTTCCCTCGTTGACGTTGCTTGTCAGAAACTGACCGAGCAGGTTGCAAATGGTGAACACATGACCCTGGGATGCTGCAACCATTGCAAATACATGCCGGTTGCCAAGTGCCCCTCCCCCTTTTTAAAAATCACATGACCGTGGGGATGCTGCCATGGGCCTAAATGCAAGGACCAATTGTAAGTCACTCTTTAAAGTGCCATTGCAATTTTGAACAGTCACTAAATGAATGGTGATATGTTGAGGATCACATGTAATATCTCTACATGGGCCACCAAAGAAGGCCTGAGGTGCAGTGAAGTTGGGCTTCTTCTATTAGGCATCCTATGGAGTTTGTGCAGGTCATGATCAGATGAACTCCAAAGGGAATGCTCAGAGAGCTACAGAGTCTAAATCAGGGTTGTCAAAACTGCCAGCCCACGGGCTGGATGCATCATGGCAAAACTGCACCCACCCCATTGCCGGCAATGGAAAAATAGTCACGATACGTCACGACACGTCATGTGACGTTGCGAGTTTGACACTCCTGGTCTAGAGCTACTAGAGTCTCCTTTTCACCTTTGGTGGGAATTGCCCTTACCACTTTACCCAGTTCCCAGGCTTTTCCTATCCTTCCTATAGCTCAGTGGCCCCAAACCTTTTGGGAACCAGGGACCGGTTCCGTGGAAAGAGGTTTTTCCACGGACCGGAGGGAGCATGATTTCACATACTGCCTGCATCCCATGGATAGAGCTTTACTTGCTTGCGTGGACTGGTTTCTGGCATGCCACAGACCAGTGTCGGTCCATGGACTGGGGGTTGGGGACCCCTGCTATAGCCGATATGCTATGGCTTTTATAATTTAAGGTGGTCTTCAATTTGCAACCATTCCTTTAACTGACCATTCAAAGTTACAATGACACTGATAAAAGTGATTTACCACTGGTCTTCACACTTACAACTGATGTAGCATCCACACGGCCATATGATCAAAATTTCGACACTTGGCAAACAGAATGTGTTTATGGTGCAGTGCAGTGTCACATAATCACCACTGGCCATTTTTTTTTCTTTTTCTTTTTAAGAAATGTGATGGTTGACATGATAGAAGAAACCCAGTCTGAGTCATATGTATGATGTACAGTCTGACAAAGAGCCTGGTCCCTCTACTCCCACTCAGGCTGAGACACAGCTGTGCTGGGAGTCTGAGTTAGACAGTGATGAAGCACAGCTGGGACAAATCCAGGATGCATGAAAGCGCAGGCAAGAGAAGTGAGTAGGACAGGGGAATGCAATGGGGCGGCTCCAAAGGCAAAGGAGAAGGCATTAGGAAGCCACGGCTTGGCTGAATTATAAAAGGGAAGGTGTGGGAGGTGCTGGTTGCTGAAGGCAACTGCTCGTGTTGAGGATCGAGTTTCTGTGGACTGTGTTTGTTTGCCTTGGACATTGACTTAGGTCTGTGAGAATAAAAGGGGTTGGTTTTTTCTTGCGGTTCCTGCCTGTTTCTTGGAAGAGGGGTTTCTCCTTGTGAGCATGACAAGGACTCACGTAGGCTGGGACAGAACAGGTATCTTCTCTTCCATCTTAGGAAAGGGCCTCAACTACATTTGGTTCATGTTGAAAACATGATCCAAGATGTTGTTCTAGGGTGGATTCTGCTGAGTTTTCACTACAGGGACAAACTAACGCAGTTTGTAATGTTTGGAAAGACAAGTGAGAAGTGAGTCATGATGTCATTCTCGACAGAGCACCCTTGTTTCTTTTACTGGAAGAGTGGGAAATCTCAAGCTCTTACTTCCAGGATGACAACTGTTGGAAAATAACTGTGGGTAATTTCCAGTTTAGCGTACATCCAGCACACTCCCAGCCAATCCATATTTTTTAAAAAAGCAAAAGTGTAGCTTTAAGGATTTTTTTTAATTAAACATCAGTGAACATCAGAAACAATTAACTGGCAAAATGGGACAAAATGTAGGCAAAGGCAGGGAGATGGGGACATGAACAATAAGCAGGGATCTCTATTATCCATACATCTCTAGATACGCATATGTCTTATATATCCATATGTAGACATCAAAGATATATTTTTATTTTAAAAAATCACTTCCCACCCCTATGGATGGTATGTGTCTTTCTTGGGACCTCTGTCAAAGGCCTGGGAGTCTGAGGGTTGTGTGCAGTATCTTAACTGTTCCTAGCACTGCACTCTTCTGGGCAAAGAGCTCTGATGTTGTTCCTGTTGGAGCCATTCTCCAAACTTAGGAGTCATGGGCCTGAGTGCTCCTATCACTACCAGGACCACTTTAGCCTTTACTTTTTACATCCTCTTTGTTCCTCCTCCAGGCCTTAAAATTTCTCCGGTTTCTCATATTCCTTCTTCCTGATGTTACTTTCACTTGACACCGCTGTATCTATTACTACCACTGTCTTCTATGTCTGCTTGATTGGCTAGTATCTGCCAGTCCATCTGGATTTGTAAGTCACACAACCTTCTTATTCTCCATTTCCTTCTGTAGGATCTCCCATCTGGACCTGGGAAGCTGTAGGCCATACACCCTGCAGATGTTCCTGTACACAAGGTTGACTCCTTGGCTGTGCCATTCAGTGTATGCTGTTCTTACACAGAACCTTCCAGTGGAAAGAATACTGTGAGCAATTATAAACAGTCCCAAAGGGTTATTACAGTTTTAATTCTGTTATGTACAGAGTAGAATAGACAGCAGAACAGAATAACCCTAACTCTGTCTATTCTGCATCTTGAAGGAAATCATTTAGTGAATGAGAATGATGTACCCATATATCATCCGCTAACCCTAACTCTACTTTTGTACATTTTCTCTCCATGAATGGAGAAGCAGACATAAACTCAGCCAGTAGAATTGGAAAATTTATTTAATTTATTTAATTTATTTGGAAGGGTGGTAGTGGAAAAATTAGCATGCTCCATTCACTAGAGCAGGGGTCCTGCACAAACAAGAAAAGCCCCATCCGTGGGATGCAGGCAGCACACAAAACCATGCTCCCTCTGGTCTGCGGAAAAATCTCTCTCCACATAACCGGTCCCTGGTGCCCCAAAGGTTGAGGGCCTCTGCCCTAGAGCACACAGAGGAAGCAGTGAGAAGATACCTCAGCTTGACTTGTTTGGGCAGATGTCAGGGGTGTCACCTGGGAGGGGTGGCTCATGTGGTTAGGACACAGGGCTGACAATCAGCAGGTTCACATTTGAAATCTGGTTGCCTTGTGATGGGGTGAACTGTCCCTTGCTCCAATTCCTGCCGACCAGCAGTTCGAAAGCAGGCAACTGCAAGTAGATAGATGGGTAACACTCTGGTGGCAACTCAATGGGGACATGAAAGGAATCCCCAACTGGACATCCCCAACAGAACGGTGATGTCACTGGCTAATTCTCTCAACCCAGAAGTGCTTCGGTGCTCCCGACATGAAAGTAGTAGTAGTAGTAGTAGTAGTAGTAGTAGTAGTAGTAGTAGTGGGGCCCCATCTTTCAGGAAGAGGATTCAATTTATGGACCCTTCCTAGTTGCTGTGTTCCCATAATAAATGGTGGTTCATGCTGCTGGCATAGCTGGATAAAAAAGTGTTGCCAGTATAGCATAATGGCTGAAGCGATGAATTTAGATTGGAGCTCAGCGGTGACTTTGAACCAGTCACTCTCTTTCAGCGCAGTCTTCACTGGAAGGTTACTGTTCTGGAGAAAAGACTCTGTATAAGCCATTTTGTATTCTCAGAAGGCAAAATACAATTACATATAAAGAACACTTTCAAAACAGGACACATCAAAGAGGGCATGTTCCAGATGTTGAAAAAAAAAGAGTTGGGACTGAACTCATAAATATATTTGCATATACCCCTGCCAGTAAAGTGCCGTATTTCACAAAGAACACCAATCAAGGAAAGGCAATCATGCAGAGGATTGTCAGCTGTCAGTCAACTACATCATTTGTAAGATTAAATGTACAGTGCACACATGAACTATCATGTCTGAATAGGTAAAGGTTCCCCCGCACATGCGTGGTCATTTCCGATTCTAGGGGCTGGTGCTCATCTCCATTTAAAAGCCGAAGAGCCAGCGCTTGTCCGAGGACGTCTCCGTGGTCATGTGGGCGGCATGACTAGACGCCAAAGGCGCACGGAACGCTGTTACCTTCCCACCGGAGTGGTCCCTATTTTTCTACTTGCATTTTTACGTGCTTTCGAACTGCTAGGTTGGCAGAAGCTGGGACGAGTAACAGGCGCTCACTCTGTTACGCGGCACTCGGGATTCGACCCGCCAAACTGCCAACCTTCTGATTGACAAGCTCAGCGTCCTAACCCACTGAGCCACCACGTCCCTTGTCTGAATAGGTTTGAGCAATTAACAGATTAGTGTGCTCTCCCAATGCTTTGGACTAAACTGCCTTAACCATTCAAGCAGGCTGGGAATATATGTGAATGATGGTCTAACTCTAAAACACCTGGGAGCATTGAAAATCCCTAGAACAGAGAATTGTTCTCTGAATTAGATGCTGTCCCTTCTCCTGATTAGCACGAGTCAAGCAGCATGTGAAAACAAGGAAATGCATGAACATTTCTTTTGTAGGAATCACATTAAACAAGTTGTAGAAACCTAGCAGTCTTTGTCGGCGGAGAAACTTGGGCTGAATGCTGGTTTGATTTGTTTCTGCTAAGACAAATTACGCCTAACCTTGGGTCCTTTTCTGCATATCCTCTCTTCTCTTGCCTGTTTTTATTGGCATCTCAAAGGTGCTCATTAGTAGAGTATCTGTTTGAGAATTTTAAATTTTTTTATTATACGGTTTTATGGCTTTTTTCCCCAAGAAAACCCAAAAAGAAAAGGCGGGGGAAAGAGGACAAAAAGACAAAACATATATCCCATGACCAGTTTGCCTGGAGGGATGTGATATAAAATTCAGAACAATTTGTCATTTACAACAGGAAATAAAAATGAAATATTAAAGGGACACTGCCAAGTTAAAATCATTCTCTTGTCTGAAAATGTTCTACCTGCTTTTGTAACAAGAAATACTTTGGGTGATTTTAAGTGAAAGAGACTAGAGGAAAAAAAACAAGACAAAGAATAGGGTTTTTCTTAAGCTTGCTTGTTTCTAAGCCTTGACAGAAGCGGTAGATTGATGTTAATTTTTGTAGCTTCTCATCGTCTCATCTAAACAATTCATTGAGTGAAAAAAAAGCAAAAGAATATGCAATCACTAGAGAAAGGAGAGAATGCCAAGCTGATATGGGTAGTTATAAAACAAACCCAAACAAATCGCAAATCCCAAAAGCTAGAGAAAAATTGAGCCCTTAGAAGACAATTTCCGGGTGAGATTCAAGGTACTGGTAATGATCTTCAAGTCCTTACATGGCAGGGGTCCGGAGTACCTTAGGGAACACCTGCTGCCGGCATCAACTTCCCTCCGCCCTGTGCGTTCCCACAGAGAGGGCCTCCTCAGGGTGCCACCGGTCAGAGAATGTCGATTGGTGGCCCCCAGGGGGAGGGCGTTCTCTGTGGGCGCCCCGGAGCTATGGAATCGGTTACCGGTTGAGCTCTGGATGGCGCCCGATCTTCGCTCCTTCCGTCGCGATCTAAAGACATTCTTATTTGAACAAGCCGGCCTGGCCTGATGGGGGATGGGGGGGGTTATTGTTATTTTAATATTTGTATTTACTGTTTTTACTGGGCACATATTTAATCCTTTTTAACTTTTATATCTCTGTATTTTTTATGCTTGCCCTGGTCACCGCCCTGAGTCCTCCGGGAGAAGGGTGGTATATAAATAAAATTATTATTATTATTATTATTAATAATTTCAGTCTTTCCCTTCCGCTTCCTCTGGACTCTTTATAAATAAGAGGCACAGCTGATTTAATCCAGAAAAAAAATGAGAGGGAGGGATGATAGGCTATTGTCATTCAGGGTGGTCCAAGTGAGGACAAAGACTTCATATTCTAACTATATCCCCATGGAATCTAATGGAGGATGCTTGGTGGAGTTGATGAAGCCCTCCTAGAAATTTTAATCCAATGGCTGATACTATTGGCCATCTGGTCATCTTCCCAGCTCTGCATATAGAGAGATGTATTGTGGGGGAACAATCACTGCCCTTCAAAAACCATCAGGTCTTGCCTTTTTTTCTCTGAAATATTCTTACCAAGGCATAGAGATTATAAATAATACAGAAGTGTACAAGTGTAAGGTGATTGAATCTCACATGTAAACTAAGGAAGCCCTGGTCTACATTCCAGTTCCAACTCAAACGTTCACAGGGAAACCTTGAGTGAGTCATTTGTCTGTCAATTAACCTACCTTAAAGCAGTGGTGGGATTCAGCTGGTTCGCAGCACTTTGGCAGAACCGGTAGCTAATTTTTTGTTGCCCAGGCCCAGAATGGATTTCCAGAAGTGGCATCCACACAGAGAACCAGTTGTTCACATATTTGAATCCCACCACTGCCTTAAAGTCAAAAGGAAATAGAGAACCATAAAGCAGGGCTTTTCAACCAGTGGTACGGGTACCACCTATGGTACATTGGCACCTGGCAAGTGGTAGGCGACCATCCTAGAACAGGGCTTTTCAACCAGTGGTATGGGTTCCACCTGTGGTACATTGGCAGCTGGCAGGTGGTACATGACCAACCTAGAAAAGTGGTAGCGGGGGAGGGGAATGAGCTGAACCGGTGGCAGCACCGCACAAGCCTGAGCAAGCGATGGCTGAAGCTGCAGGACTGTCAGGGCTCAGCGGAAGTGCCAGGATCAGCATTTCTTCAGAGCTGTCAGGGCTCAGTGGAAGCACCAGGATCAGCACTTCTTCGGGGCTGTCAGGGCTCAGCGGAAGCGCCAGGATCAGCGCCAGGCTCCACCTGGAGCTCGGTGCTGATCCTGGTGCTTCTGCTGAGCCCAGAAGAAGCGCCGATCAGCTGGAATGTTGCAACATCTCCAGAGTCTTGTGATTTACATTCAGATGCTTGGCAACTGATTCATATTTATGACGGTCACAGTATCCCAGGGTCATGTGAAGTAACCAAAACCTGCTGCAACCACCTACCACCCCACCCCCACTGCCAATCCTCAACAGAAATGCTCACAACAATGAAAACCTCAGACAGGAGGAAGAGCGCTGCCAGGTGGGCAGGCAGGTGTCTTGCTCGGCTGTGGCTTGGGGGGGCACTTTTTTCAGTGTCATTGTAACTTCGAACAGTCACTAAGCGAAGAGTTGTAAGTCGAGGACTACCTGTACTTCATCACTTTTTTCCTTTTTGGGGGGGTGGTCATCAAGTTTTTGACACCTTGCTAGGCAACTAGTGGTACTCGGATGTTGCCATATCCTAAAAGTGGCACAATGGGTGAAAAGGTCAAAAAGCCTTGCCATAAAGGCTTCTTGGAGAAATACAATATATGCAGGCATCATTAATTAATTACAACAACAATAGCAGTAATTAAAAATTATGACAGCAAATACAATGAATGGCCACATTGGATGAAGATTGGATGAAAATGCAAATATTTAGAAGCATATCAAGGAATATTTTCAGATATTTTCAGATATTCCAGAATCTTAATGGAATTTATAATCAAATCTGAGAGACCTCCTTGATCTAGCATCAGTTCATGAAATACCTAGGCAAACATGACAGATTGGAGTTGGAATTGTAACATTTTCTATACTGTTCTGAAGGATGCTAACTAAGCTTCCTCAATATAAAATAACTTTTCAGGATTTGAAGGACAGTGAATGAAATGTAACTGAGGAAGTGTTACCACCGAGCAAAGCAAAAGTGTTTTCAGCTAGCACAAAGACAGTCATTGGCTACCACCTAAAGTATGCTTTTTTTCACATCATACAGATCTGCACAGATGATTACATTTATTATATTCCAGACTTATGACATTTCTCCCAAACAAAGAAAGTACAGCCGAGTGTTAAAAGCAGTGCTTGGAGTTTTTATGAAGAGTTCTTATTGAACTTATTGTAGGCCTTTTTAGGTTAAGTTACTAGACTTCAGATTTGTTTTGGAAACAATTTAAGGAAGTAAGTTTGACCCATAAAGCCCCCAAATAGTGTAGAGTTGGTTATTTGAAAGGGTCTCTCCTGTCATTGTTGTTGTTAGCTGCAAAGTCGTGTCCAACCCATCGCGACCCCATCGACAATGTTCCTCCAGGCCTCCCTGTCCTCTACCATCTTCTGGAGTCCATTTAAGCTCACGCCTACTGCTTCAGTGACTCCATCCAGCCACCTCATTCTCTGTCATCCCAATTCTTCTCTTGCCCTCAACCTTTCCCAGCATTAGGCTCTTCTACAGTGAGTCCTTCCTTCTCATTAGGTGGCCAAAGTATTTGAGTTTCAGCTTCGGGATCTGGCCTTCTAAAGAGCAATCAGGGTTGACCGGTTCGATTGCCTTGCAGTCCAGAGGACTCACAGGAGTCTTCTCCAGCACCATAGTTCAAAGGCTTCAATTCTTTGGCACTCAGCCTTTCTAATGGTCCAACTTCTCCTGTCATAGGAATATGCATATAATTTGCAGCACCACTAGAGACTTTAAATATATTGTACCACCTAAAGCAGGAGTGTCAAACTGCCGGCCTGTGGGCCGGTTGTGTTGTGATTCAGGGTCAGCCTGTGGGTTCGGCAGTTGGGTTGGACGACTCAGAGGAGGAGGGGGGTGTTGAAGAGCTTGCTGAGGGGGTTGGAGAGCTTGCTGATGAGAGCCCTCAGCCAGGCCCCTCCCACCTGGTCACGACGCAGACCCAGCTGTGTGAGCCTGACAGCGTGGATGAAGATGACCCACAGCTGGCCCTGTTCAAGGACGCCCGACGCAGGAGGCAGTCAAGCAGGAGTAAACAGAGGAAGGCAATGGGGCACCTCGGAAGGAGGCAGAGAGAAGCCACGCCCTGAACTGTATAAAAGGGGAATGCATGGGAGGGCTGGTTTGCTGAAGGCAACCGCTTGAATAGCTACTGTTTCATGGTTCGTGTCTTGTTCTGTTTGCTTTTGTATCCATAAATTTGGCAGGCTTAGTTCCAGCCTCTTGCCTTCTTGTAAAAGGGGTTGTCCCTGTCTTTTCTGCAGGGCCGGTAGCAGGCTGGTACAGAACAGGTTGCATCATACGGAGGCCACGCCCACCCCAGCTCTGGCAATACAAAAAAAGTCGCAATATGTCACAACACATCACATGACGTGACCTAAAGATTTTACCTTTGAGGAGATGTGGGATAGGACCTTTTTGAAAGCAACATCAACCTGCTCTGAATAACTGGCAGCATTGTAGAATGCTCCTTTTGCTAATAACAGTTGAAATGTTAACAGATGAAACTTAAACCCATTCTTCTAAGTCCTGCCTTCTGGGGTGATGAAACACAAGTTATGGCTTATATCTGGGTGACTGATCTTCAGGTTCCGGTTGATTCCTATCCCTGAATCCAGGCAAAACATTCTCAGGCCCTTTGGTCTCTTCTTACCATAGGTATTAGTTTCTAATTTCATGGTTGTCCTTTTAGCCCTTCTCTGACCTGCTCCAGGTTGCTTTAATCCTTAAAGTGAGGTGCCCAGGTTGAAACACGGTACTCGAGGCAAGATCTGGTCAACAGAGAATACAATGAAACAATTGCTTCCCTTGTTCTCATGCAATCGGAAAGTGGACTTGGGCTTACATGCGTGCATGGTTTGTGTCGTGCTCCGTCAGATCCCAGGAAGAGAAGGAGTTGGAACCGGGACCATCCAATGGGGATGGCATGGTCTCCTCGGAATGAGCGGAGAGTCAAGGCAATCCCAGGGCCTTCCAGCAGTGTGTGTGTGTGTGTGTGTGTGTGTGTGTGTGTGTGTGTGTACAACTGGATGGAGAGCTGCCTGCAGGAGTAAATCAACTGCAGAGGGCCAGTGGAGTTGACAGGCTCCAGACCACCTCTGACGAGGAACCGCTGCCTCCCCTGCCTGATCCCTGGCTGTGGACAACAGAGCAGAGAAAGGCACAGAGGAGGTCAGCGAGGTTGCTCACAAAGAAGCAGCCCCACCCCTCCTTACAAGAAACACCTTGGGAAGGTGTGTTTGTTGGGGATGCTTGTTTGCTTTGATGCACATTTTCCCAGCTTTCGGGAATCTTGGATCATGTTTCTTGGCTCTGAACTTTGGACTTCATTTGTGGACTTTGGACTCTTGGACCATGCTTTGGTTATTGGAACCCTCGATTTGTGTTGCGGACTTGGTACTTGTGACTTCCCTTTTTGCCTCACTTCGTTTGTGGAATGGGGGAAGTCAGATGGAGGAAAAACTGGGGGCTGGGGCAGAGCTTCACTGGCACCATCGGTGAGTCATTTGGGAACTGTGTAAAGTGTGCAATAAACGGACTTTAATTAAGCTCTGCCTTGTCAGCCTGACTTGGGTCAGAACAGTTGGTCTGTTTTTGCTGTTCTTTCTCACTGCTGATTGCCCTCTACTGATGTTGCTAAGATTGACTACACTAGGCTTGAATGAAGTCACCTAGATGTGCTTCTACAAAGCAATTTTTATCATAGAGACAACATAAATTGTTTGAGTGAACTGAGGAGGCCACCCAACTCACCTCTACAAAGCCATTTGAGTGGCAGTGAGTTGCTCTAGGGCAGTGCTGAAGCTTCATCTTTCTCTGCCTGGAAGCCAGGCCCAGGTTTTTCCCCATTGCATAAAGTCTGCTACAAAAGGCTTGTGTGCAGCCTCCAAAGGAGAGCCGACATGAAAGTGAAGAAGTTCTGGTGTTGCTTCATGAAAGAATATCAAAATGGCAGCACTACTTGAAAGTATCACATTGCATCTCTCAGTCCGCCCACCCACCCACCCCACAAGACTCATTTCCAGACCCTAATACTCTTTTTGTTAGACAGGCAGCAAAGTCTGCCCTCTACTATTGGAGCCAGGAGGTATCTGTGAGGTATGGTTAAAAAAAAAAAGGTTAAGATAGTGGTCGGACTCTGTAGTCCAGCCTCTGCCTGTTTCTCTGTATAGGTAGTCCTCAACTTGCAACAGTTCATTTAGTGACCATTCAAAGTTACAACAGCACTGGAAAAAGTGACTTAGGACCAGTGGTGGGATTCAAATACGTGAGCAACCGGTTCTCTGTGCGGATGCCACTTCCGGAAGTCCGTTCTGGGCCTGGGCAACAAAAAATTAGCTACTGGTTCTGCCAAAGTGGTGCGAACCGGCTGAATCCCACCCCTGCTTATGACCGTTTTTTCACACTTACAACCATTGCAGCATCCCCGTGGCCACGTGTTCAAAATTCAGACACTTGGCCACTGATTCATATTTACGGCACTCGCAGCGTCCCAGAATCATGTGATCTCCTTTTGCTACCTTCTGACAAGCCAAGTCAATGGGGCAGCCAGATTCACCGAATAACCTTGTTGCTAACTTAACAACTGCAGTGATTCACTTACCAACTGTGGCAAGAAAGGTCGCAAAAGGGGGCAAAACTCACCCTAACAAATGTCTCCCTTAACAACGAAAATTTTGGGCTCAATTGGGGTCGTGAGTCGAGGACTACCTGTACATTAAAAGCCTGTACAAAGCATCACATTGTCACAGTTTTCATCCTGGCTCTTTTGACCCCACCCTGCAGACTCCTCTGACTGGAGTGTTGTGAACGATGAAGCTGTGGCCGCATGTTAGGTTTAATTCCATGCCAGTTTCTTCAGACACAGCCCTTCCTGGAATCCTGGAATTCTATCACTGAATTACGGAGCCTCCCCTTTGACTTTGGTTTTATGATAAGTTTTAATTCTCTTTTATTTTATTGCAAAAGGCTGGTAGGAAGAAGGTGACCTTTATAAATGTAGGCAACCTCTCCATGCCCCCAAATTTGGGGGCAAGATTTTGCTCCTATAAGGAAGGATCTTTCCTGCCGCAGCGTCCTGGTTACCAAATTCTTTTGCTTCCTCTTTTTGTCTTTAGAAAAACAGACCAAAAAGGGTTTGAGTTTCCTTTCCTTTCCTTTCTTTTTTTTTTCTTCGACATACGCACTGGATGAATTTTATGACTGCAGTGAAAGCTTCACTGATTTTATGGTGGCTTTATAAGATGATTTTTTTTTCCTTTTTTTTTCCCTTTTTCATACTGTGATTTTATATGTGAGATAAAATAATACATTTTCAAAAGCAAGATATTTCTCCACCAGCCATCCTAAATACATTAGAGACATTACAGAGGCCAAATGGCCCATATGAGAATTTACAGTAATAAGCCTGGAATACTGGAGCTCCTTCAGTTATTGTTGGGCTGGTCAAGGTTAGTTGGTGCTGTAATCCGGTAGTATCTAAAGACCCACCGGTTTTTCATGTATAATCTCCTTCAGCTGGTGTACGCCGCTAGCAAGAAACTATGCCCATAGAGGAAAAATGTACAAATTATTTTAAAGTTATTTATTTTATTATATTCATATCCCACAAGGACACAGGCAGGCAAAGCAATGCAAACACATGGGGGGGGGGAAGGAATTAAGCTCTCACCAAAGCATTTCACTGTTCCAAAGCAAAGAACTTATTCTAGCTCTTGCCAAGTCCATCTTGCTCATGTATGTCCCGAAGACATGAATACGGTGCTTGGTCACTAAAAATTTAACCTCGAAGTTTAAAATGTGTAAAAACCCTCCCTCTCTTTCTCCCCCTCCCACCCTCCCTCCTATTATGTACGCATGGCCATCCTGTGAAATGATCCTGGCTCAAAAAATAGCAGCCAACCAAGATTACCTAGTGAGCCCCATGGTCGGATATACTTCCCTGGTCTTCTACACAACCTCCTATCAAGGATTGGGGATGATCCAGCAGGTGCATATAGAGGATTTGAATGAATGTTGTTACAGTCAGCCTGGATTGGGCTTGCTCTGACCCTGCGGTAGGGTACTATCTTCCAGCTGCTTTTGATACAAGCCGTACCATCTGATCAACTGAAATACAACATACCGAGATAAGTTAAGCAGATAGTCCTCGGCTTCCTTGCTTTCACCTGCCACTCAGAACAAAAGAAGCAGGAGGAAAGAAAAGTGTGTGTGGGGGGAAACTCCACAGGATCAACACATTAATTTTCTTATACCCAGTCATACCTCACTCACTCATATTTATACCAAGGAACTGTTGATGAGCTGTCTTTAGCTACAGGGGGGGGGGGTTGGACTAGAAGATCTCCAGGGTCCCTTCCAAGTCTGTTATTTTGTTACAAGTTTTGAACTGGAGAGAGAAAGAGAGAGAGGGAGGGAGAAAGAGAGATGCTAGAGAAGTGTAGTACCATCTGGTCCATATTTAATTAACATTTTCATCAGAATGTCATGAAGTATTTCAGCAGTATACTGTTAATCCAATCGAAAAATGAGATAAAGCTTATGTGAAAAAGACATGATTTTGACAAGTCTGCATTGATCTGGGGCAGGGGTCGGCAACCTGAAAAAGCAAAAGAGCCACTGGGAACCGGTTCCATCACACATAAAAAAAAGTGGGAGCCGCGCGCGTGCATCCACGCATGCGCATGCGCATAAAACAAAATGTTTTGTGCATGCGCAAAATGTTTTGTTTTTTGCGCATGCGCGTGCGTGGATACACGAGCGCAGTTCCATTTTTTTATGTGGACGCACCTGCACGCCAGCGGCGACGGGTCTCCGTGGTGACGGGCGCTGGGTTGCGGCCCCGACTTCAGCCCAGGCGCCGCCGGAGCCACCCCCGGGACCTCCAAACTGCTGCCCGAACACCCGTTTGGAGACCTGCTGGTGAAGCACCAGCAGGTCTCCAAACGGGTGTTCGGGCAGAGGTGCATGCGCACCTCTCCAAAGGTGCACGCAGGAGCTCTCCAAAGATGATTGCAAAGGTGCACGCAGCTCTCCAAACCTTTGGAGAGGTGCGCGAACACCTCCGGCCGAACACCCGTTTGGAGACCCGTTTGGAGACTTGCGGGCCGCGGCAGCTTTCCAAACCGGCACCAGCAGGTCTCCAAACGGGTACCGCCGCTGCCCGTTCCGAGAGGTGCGCGCGCAGCTCTCCAAACCTTTGGAGTGGTGCGCATGCACCTCCTCCCATTCGGAGTGGTGCGCGCGCACCTCCGCCTGTTCTGAGAGGTGCGCGCGCAGCTCTCCAAACCTTTGGAGTGGTGCGCGCGCACCTCCACCCGTTCGGAGAGGTGCGCGCACACTGGGCGACTGGGAGCCGCAGGAGACGGCTCAAAGAGCTGCATGCGGCTCCGGAGCCGCGGGTTGCCAACCCGTGATCTGGGGTAAAATTACCAATTGTTTTCAAAGTCCTCACAGATTAATCTATTTGATTGGTCTAGAGTGGATTGGTCTGGAGTTCCCTGGATCTTGCTTTTCCCTCTTTTTGAAGATCAGGGCCATTTTTCCCTTCTTCCAGTCATCTGGGACTGTAACAGTTCCACGTTATGTCAACAAATGGTTCAATACTAGGGCAGTCATTAACATACTCTAAGAAGTAAGGACAAGGATGAAATAAAGGAGAGGAGGAGTGGCTTTTTTAAAGAGATAAATGCTCCTTTAAAATAATAAAAAAGAAATCTATGAAAATAAAATGTTATGCTCAAAGTATATTTAAACACACACAATTTTCTCACACATCTACACTTCCCCCCCTCCCCCCGACCCAATGCCCAATATACACGTGGGATTTATTTATTTATTTATTGCTTTTTACCAGAAAATCACAGCAATATTAGTTGCCTGGTAGTAAACTTTTAAAATTTGGATTGGTAGCTGCTAAGAGAAAGGAGAAAGACTTGGAAGCTTGCCTCAGGACTCACTTGTTTACCTCACTTGCTTTATTCCTACTCAGACTATCCTAGTTCACCGCAACATAAACTGTACTTCCAAATCAATGCTGTACCCAGATGTCCTCTTATGTTTCCGAGTCTCATCCTAGGAGCCACTGAGAGAGTAGGGCTACAAGAATTCAAGCTGCAAGAATCAAGTGACCATTAGATGGGAGCAACTAGTTCTATCTCTTAGCTGCCATCTGGTGGTCATCTGAAGTTTTGCATCCTGGATATGATAGCCTTCCAGAAGCAGAGCAAACACAACAGGCTGACAAAAGGCAAGTCTTCTATAGGGTGAAGCAAACTTCTCAAAAACTAAAATGTCCATCATCCTCTTGGCCATATTCAGTACCCTAACTTGCCATTCACCTGGCTCTCATCCTTAAAAATAAATGAGCGTTCCATTGATGGGTCTATCAATCTCAAGCTTCATTCATACCCCTTCATCTTTCTCTTCATAGTGCTCTGGTGGAACACATAGCCTGTTATTGAAGAAGACAGAATCAAAGTAGGAGCTGAGAAGCTGTGTCTTCACTTTATTACCATCTTCCTCAAGCAGTACCTAAACATTCATTCACATGACTATAATGTGAATATCTGTAACATCATCTATTTCCTTAGCTTAAGTTAATGGCCTTCTTCAAACTGCTGCCCTCCACATGTGCTGGACTGCTTAAAGTTCATAAATTTCAACTAGGAATTGCTTGTTTAACACATCTGAAGAGAATGAGAGAAGTCTTGGAGAAGACTGACTCACAAAAACACAGCATACTCAAGAGAGCAGAATGCCAAAGCAAAGTACATCTAAGCTGCCATCAGTGGAAGAGGAATGTAAAGGAAATGGATGGGTATGCAGTTCATCAGCAAAAGAAGAAAAAAAAAACAAGCTAGAGGTGAAAGGGACTTTTAACCTCAAAGAAACATATTATATTATTGGATATAAGATGAACAATACACTGAAGGGTAATGAATTCAATCAAATCCTCATCTTCATTCAAAATCCTTCAGAATGGATACTGAAAGGTGGATTCCCTCCAAGTCACTTTCCCCCCAGCTATAGCATGTATAATACAGCTACTATCACAATAATATCCTTATTGATCCATGAGGGGAAAAATTCTAAATTGATAAGAAAGCAATAATTTTTTTAAGACCACCCAAAATAGCACAAAATGGTGGACACATGTTCTTGTTAGTGATGATGGCAAATTCTTTGACAATAATAGTCTCTTGATGCAAATGATATACAATTTATTATTTAACCCTAATCACATCTAATGTTCTATCGATAGCTTCTTGCAGATTGAAAAATTTCATCCCTGAAAAAGTCAGTGGCAAATCATTGTAGCATTGCATAGATACACTCAGCTTGATTTGACCGAGTTTCATCTTTTCACCCCTCTTTTTTTAATAAAGCAGAAAGATAAACTGCAGGTACCAAAACATTTGGAGATCACCACTTGATGCTTAGAAAGCCCTCCAGAGTAGGACTTTTAGCAATCAAAGCTGGAACTGGAGAATAAAATAAGCAGGTGTGCTGTTGTGCATGTCTACACAACACTACAGTATGTCTACACTACAGTTGGGAGGAGATAGGATAGAAAGAGTTGTGTGTTAGCTAAAGGGAACTTAGATGCAGCGTGATAAATCCAATGTATCCCATTGCAACACAAGTTTGAGGTTTTAATTGTTCTAAAAATCTATTTATCGTGCCAACTTGTCCAAAGCTATGCATTTCTGACAGCTAAGTTTGCAAATTTCCCCACCGTCATGCATTTTCCAAAATTATTTTTATGAACCAATGTATTTTTCTGAAGACTTGGCCCTAATAGGCTTAAGAGGGGAAAAATGGCAAATTGCATTGCAAAATTCAAAAACATGCAAATATGTAAGCATAACTATGTTTCACGGCACGTGTTGATTTAAAAGAGTTGAATCAGATTATTTTGTAAATTGAACAAATTCTCTGCTATATTTCATCAATAAGGATACAGACGGTTACACTGGTAATTGTACAGTGAAAAACAATATAGCTAAGGCAGTGCTTCCCAAACTTTTTCTTTCATTACCCAAAACTGTTTATTAGAAAGTCTTTAAAAACTTTGAGGTTCAGTGGTAAATCATCATAACTCTGAACAGTCACTTAATGAATGGTCATAATTTGAGAACTACCTCTATTTTGAACTACCTCTATTTTAAAAACAGTATCATTGAATAAACTTTATGTTATTTCAACAAATTACCATTGGTAATTTCATTGATTTTCATCTTGGGAGATTTTTGAATATATTTTAGTACTCTTGGCAATCTTTAAGTCAATTTAAATTCTCTGTTATGATGGGCAATGGGTTTATTTATGTGTTGTTCATTTATGTAATGGGTTTATTTATGTGTTGTTACCCAAAGTAAAATCACTTTTATCCAGTCTGGGGTAATTTACCCAGAACTGGGAAGCAATGAATCAAAATCATGGTATGACTAAAAATTTCCCTCTGAAAAATAACATTTCTTTCCTATCCAGTTAAAGAATAGAAAAAGCTTCAGGAAAAAGTTTACATAGCCCTAGTCTTCATTATAAAAATTGCATCTGAATTAATGGCAACAGGTAAGTCCATTCTGGGCCTGGGCAACAAAAAATTAGTTACCGGTTCTGCCAAAGTGGTGCGAACTGGCTGAATCCCACCACTGTATATATTGTTAAAATATTTTTATTCCTGTAAATATTGCTGCCCATCAGAGTAAATCCAGATCCACGTTTATTAGCTGCTAAAATTATTAAAGATCACTATAGCTATCATAGCATCCTCCACAACCACCATTTTAGTGGCTGCTTTAAAACACCTAATAAATAGTACACCGTTTATAGGCTTTCATTCACCTCACAATTAAATAAGGTCATCACCGTACACTGCCTCCTCTCTTCCTCCCTGCAACAGTTTTGGCTTTATAAAGGACTGTGAGGATCTTCTTAGCTTTTTGTCTGTATGTGTATGTGCATCTTTCAATCAGGGTTGACTCTTGGCGACTGCCTGGATTAAGTCCCCGCAGTTGTACCTTCCTAGGGCTCAGAGAAGGTGACCCAGCTGGCTTTGGGCCTAAGGCGGAAACAAAACTCACAATCTCCCCTTTTCTAGCCTGGTGCCTTAACACCACCACACCAAATTCTTTCTCTCTCTCTCTCTCTCTCTCTCTCTCTCTCTCTCTCTCTCTCTCTCTCTCTCTCTCTCTCTCTCTCTCTCTCTCTCTCTCTCTCTCTCTCTCTCTCTCTCTCTCTCCCTCCCTCCCTCCCTCCCTCCCCCTCCCCCTCTCCCTCTCCCTCTGATTCTTAGTAGTTCATACATGCAGTGCTTTTTTGTCATAGAATGCACCAGAACAGAGTTCCGCCACCTTTTTTCGATGGATTTTTCCAAGTTTTAAAAGTACTTTTTGAAAATTTGATGTTTGGTCCACGTGGACTTGAATCTCCCTGTTGAGCGTAGCAGGTCGGCAGCAAAATCATTAAAACAGTGCATGCGGGCTGCTTGTGTGTCAAGTCCGATGCATGCATACTTCGTCCGCGCTGTGATGGAGCTGCTCGGCTTCTGACACTGTTCGGCTTGTGATTGGTCGTGTGGCCGCGCGCTGACATGGGTGTGTGTGTGTACAGTAATTGACTATGTGCGAAAGGTAAATAATTTATTTTAAAAAATCATTGGTGAATTGAAAATCTTTTTTACATTTTTAGTGTAAAAGGGAGAGCCCAAATTTAAAAATGAAAAAAAAAATACTAATTACTTCTCAACCACCGTTCCTGCTAAAAACTGAATATATAATTTTTAAAATAAAAGGTTAACGAGATGTGAGTTCTGGCACCTTTTTTCGTACAAAAAAAAGCACTGCATACATGTGTCTTCCCTCAGACAGCTGTAGAGAAAAATGGCAGCTGGAGTATAGAGGAAGATTGCAATGCAGTGCCACAAAGGGCCTGATCAAAACAAAGGACCAGGTATTTTTTTTTCTTAGCTGTTTTGTGCCTAAAGGTTTGATTTGCTTTTCCAAAAATAGCTCTCTTGTCATCACCCACCTCCTTGGGATGAGGCAAATTTATTTGGAAAGCTGGAATGATTGTTGCTTTGTTCTTTTCCCTGCTAATTAAAATAATATGAAATCTGTTGCTAAAAATGTTGGGACAGCCTTTATTTGCTTATTTACCAAATTCATATAGCTGCCCACTGGCTGGGTGTAGGCTGCTGAAGAGGATCTGTTCTGGTCCTTTTGTTTGCTTCTTAGTGTTGTTGTTTTTTTAATTGTCTCTTTTGAATATGATTTTAAATTGTGATTTTGACTTTTGGGGGCTATACTTAATTTAATTTTATTTTAATTTTATATTGTATTGTTTTTAAATTCTGCCCTGTAAACCGCCCTGAGTCCTTCGGGAATAGGGCGGTATATAAACCAAATAAATAAATAAATAAATAAATAAATAAATAAATAAATAAATAAATAAATAAATAAATAAATAAATAGTGTGCAATACAGATAGTCCTCAACTTACGACCACAACTGAGCCTCAAATTTCTCTTGTTAAATGAGACATTTGTTAAGTGAGTTTTGCCCCAATTTACAACTTTTCTTGCCATGGTTGTTAAGTGAATCACTGCAGTGGATAACCTGGTAACCTGGTTGTTAAGTGAAATGTGGCTTCCCCGTTGACTTTGCTTGTCAGAAGGTCGCAAAAGGGGATCACTCGACCCCCCCCCGGAACACTGCAACTGTCATAAATATGAGTCAGTTGCTAAGCATCTGAATTTTGATCACATGACCATGAGGATGCTGCAAAGGTTGTAACTATGAAAAACAGTTATATGTCACATTTTTCAGGGCTACTGTAACTTTGAATAGTCACTCAATGAACGGTTGTTAGTCGAGGACTATCTGTAGTGTGCAAATATGATTTACCTCTATGTGCCCACATCCAGATAAGCAAGGATTAACACCAGACAAAAAAAAATCAAACAGAAAACAATATAACCAAGGAACTATCAAGGAACTATATTCCTATTAATACCAGCGGGGCAAGTTACTATATGTAAACAGGGAGCAAATGTCACACTCTCTAGCACTGATGATGTTACCTAGTCAGTAGCAAAATATCTGCAAGCAAACAACCAAACTCACAGAGCACCAAGGACTTCAGTATTCTGTCTCCAACATAAGCAGGAATGGGCCTTTCAATCTTGCTAAGGCGTACACTGTGTCGACTCTACGTAATATGTACCCATTACAATCTCTCTGCAACAGTCTTCCCAGCAACCTACAGAGGCATCTCCTGCTGCCATAACTCACTTAAAGGGCCTAGTTAAAGACAGGTACTTTCTCCCCACTTGCCTATCTATCAGCTTTTGAAAAGCCCATTGCCTGGGAGAGGCCCCAGGTGACCACCCAACTTGTGTTTCTCATTTGTGGGAGATCACTGTCATTTTCCACGGTGCAGCCTAAACCGAGCTAAATCACTTCTATCGGATAGAACAGGTGGATCGTGCACCCTCGGTTAAGAAAGGTGATTCTCCTGGTTACTGTTAACCGGACGGAAAATCTATTAAACACCCTTCGTTCTTAATCCACCATTTTGCCCCTTTCCCTCAAGAGGCGCATCAAGAGGTGCACGTGAGGGAGTGTACCTGCACGAGAACAAGAAAGAGGGGAGAACAACGATAACAATTCTGCATCTGTCCCTAACAAATGGCACATTTTGCCCCATCACGAGGGCGAAAATTGCAATCAGCGATGAACGTGGCTCCCCCAGAGAAAAAGGGATTGTTGTATTCACACCAAGAAGTCCTTTTCAAAAGCCTCCTGTCATTTGTGCTTTTTAGAATCACAGAGCAGCTCAGGCCAAAATGAGGAAAGAAATCTTTTCCCAAGCATGCTCAGATCTTGAAGGGAAGCCCACAGGTGAGGAACGTGGAGGAAGATTGACTTCTGGGCAGCAGGTTTGCTTTTTTATAATGACATGGGCAGCATATAAATGCAATCAAATAAATAAATAAAATATGGCCTTTTCTTTATTTTTCTCTTGTGTATTTATTTTGGGGGAGGGGCTGTTTGTGTGTGTTTGTTCATGTAAGTGTGTGTGTGTGTGTGTGTGTGTGTGTGTGTGTAACAGCCAAAACCTATGATAAAGTACAACTAAAAATATAGCAGTGCTAATAAAATTAGAACAACTATATAGAACAATGAATAAATGAATGACATTTATAGAAACTAAAAGCATATTCATTAAAAATTAAAATACAGCTGGCTCAGTCCTTTAACATATTATTAAATCTAGCCACATGCGATTGCTCCATTTTCGCAGTTTTAATACAATATATTATTTTAATACAATGATTTTTATGTAATATACTTAGAGCCTTAATGTTCTATTATGTTGGTGGCTTAGAGCAGGCGTTCCCAACCCTCAGGCTGTGGCCTATTCGGGAATTGGGCCATGAGAGCAGTGGCGTAGCGTGGGTTGTCAGCACCCGGGGCAATTTGCGCCCCCTAACCCGGTGACGTCATGGCACCGCCGAAAAGACGCGCCCCGCAGCGGCGTAGACTTTCCAAGAAGAGTCGCGCGCATGCGGGATGCTTCCAGGTCCCTCTCGAGGGCGGCTGGGCGGGGCTCCGACCTGCAAGAGCCGCTGCATTCAAGCTCGCACGTGAGCCCCGCTAAATAAAGCCACGCATGCGCACGAAGCTAGGCCAGCCGGCCGGCGGGTCCGTCTTCGCTCGGCCAAGCCTGCCGGGGCGCCTGCGGGGCGCTTGCGGTTGGCCTGAGCCTGGGCGGAGAGTTGGGCGCTTCTATTTATTTTATTCAGTTTATGTGGCCGCCCATCTCACCTGCCGGACTCGTTTCGCTTTGCAAGAAAGAGCAGCTCGAGAGCGGAGCCAAGCCGACTGTGTGCAGCCCTTGGGGCTCCCTGAGCAGCTCAGTGCGAGCGCGCCCCCCCAGATGTTGCGCCCGGTGGGGCCGGCCCCCCCTGCACCCCCCACGCTACGCCACTGCATGAGAGTGGCTGGCTAGAGTGTGCACAGCTCCACTTGTGCAAGCTGTGGGCCAGTGGGCACTTGTGCACCTGTGCGCTGGCCTGCTGCTTGTGCAAGCCAAGCTGCGCACGCAAGGGCTGTGTGTGCATGCACGCATGCGCCGGCCTACCTCTTGCATGGCCCAGTTCTCCTCTCCCCTCCCCACTAGGCCGCCAATCCGCAAAGGTTGGGGACTGCTGCCTTGGAAAATTAAATGTAGATAAGAAAAAAAATGTGTATTCTATCAATAGTAATTACTGTTTTGAATGTTAATGTTATACCCATGATAATTGTTTGACTTTTCTTTAAAATGAAATATAATGAGTATATAATATAATGAAAAAAATGAAGGAAGAACATACATCAAGGGATTTCTTTTAAAATAGTAGTTTTGGTCTTAAGGAAAAAGCTTATTATTAAAATCTCCATCGTGTTTATTTAAGAACATTTATATGGCCTCCCAACTCACTCTTAGTGACTCCCGGGAGCTTAGAAGGATAAAATTCCAATGCAAAAACAATACAACAAGCAATACGGAAACAACAATCAAACAAATCACTCGATGGGCTCCATATCATTCTGAGCTCCCCAGGCCTGTTGGAAGAATGATGTCTTCAGGGCCTTGTGAAAGAATGTCAAACCCGGGGGGGGGGGGGGGCAGCCACCACAGAGAAGGTCCTCTGCAGAAGGGGAGCCACCACAGAGAAGGTCCTTCTTCTTGGTCCCACCAGATGGGCCCCCTTAGGAGAGAGGAGACTCGTAACATATCCTGCCTCCCCACTCTGGTGGGTTGGGTACATACAAGTGGGAAAATATGGTCCTTCAAAGAACCATGTACGACTTTGAAAGTGACAAGCAGCACCTTGAACTAGATCCGGAAGCAAATTGGCAGCCAAGGCAGCTCCTGCAGGAGAGGTGACACATGTGCAAATCTAGACTTGCACAAAACCATGCAGACCAGTGCATTTTGAGCCAATTGAAGCTTCCAGATACTGTGTTGTTGCCTGGGGACTCCGTGTGTGTGTGTGTGTGTGTGTGTGTGTGTGTACATGAGCATGAAAGTGGGCGTATTTTTGTACCTCCTCAATTTACACATACAGCACTCGTATTTTCAGTCTGAAGGACTAAGTTTACTCTGCTGGCCCGTCCACAATTTAAGATCAGCAAATGTAGCCCTTTAGTCAGATTAGCAGACACAAAGGAGAAGGCGTTTTCTGCAACATCCCACAACTCTGCCATTGTCTGCCAGACCATCCATCACAAAAAGCTACCCGGTTTTCTTAATCTGACCTAACCTGGATGTGTAGAATATAAAGTGGACTCTTTCCCTAGAAAAACTCTCTTTTGTCTATATTTTCCACAATACGTTTCTTAAAACACTGAACGGATGGGAAGCATTAATTGCATCATGCGACATGGTGTGGTTTTTCACAGATTCTTTCTCTGCTTCCGTGCTCAAAAGTGCTCAGTCCTGACTATAAAGCCTGTTCAGCCTGGTTTCCTAGATGCTGAAAGAGCCTCTTCCCACATAATTCATAATCTAAGATCATCGGCAAAGCTCTGCCTTGAAGCGTCCTTTCATGCTACGGTAAGCTGGGCAGAGACACAAGGAGGGGACTTGACATCATTGGCCTCTAACTTTTATGATGGCAGTAAACGAATACTTTTTTTTAAAACTCTCCCTTGCCTTTTAAATTTATCAATTTTTATTTGTGCTGTCAAGTCATATTTTAACTTTTTGTGTTCAATGTTTTCTTTTTTAGAAAAGATCTCTTCCTGTAATGTTTGCGAATCACTTTTTTTAAAAAAAGTTTTAAATTGATGGATGGGGAGAGGGGGAAGAATTATTTGTGTAGTCCCTCTAAGAGCTATTGCAGGTAGTCCTTGACTTATGACCACAACTGAGCCCAAAATTTATGGGGCTAACTAAGCAAGACATTTGTAAAGTGAATTTTGCCCCATTTTATGACCTTTCTTGCCATCATTGTTAAGTGAATCCCTGCAGTTGTTAAGTTCATAGCGGGGCTGCTAAGGGAATCCGGATTCTCCCATTGACTGTTTGTCAGAAGGTCGCAAAAGGGGATCACATGATAGCGGGACACTGCAACCGTCATAAACACAAACCAGTTGTCAAACACCTGAATTTTGATCATGTGACCATGGGGATGTTGCAATGGTCACAAGTGCGTGAAATGGTCATAAGTCGCTTTTTTCAGTCCTGTTGTAACTTCAAATGGTCACTGAACGGTTGTAAGTCGAGGACTACCTGTATTATGGGGTAGGAGAAAGAAAATTTGCCCCGGAGACTCCTTTCTTCAAAGGATATTTTCCAGAGGGCAAGAGCCCAGGTGAAATCATGATGATATGGGGTGTGGCAGAGTTGTTTTTAATATTAATAGGCTGGTCCTGATAAAGTCCCAGTGCAACCATTACTTTTTATTTCCTGACAAAAAATGGCAAGAAATTAATCTTTACTTCTTCCACTTAGAGTTTGCCTTTTTATTCAGTCCAACAACCGAGGTACCCAGCAATAACTAAAGCAGGGGTCCCCAACCCCTGGGCCATGGACTGATACCGGGCCATGGCATGTCAGCAACCAGGCTGCACAAACAAGCAAGACCTCATCTGTGGAATGCAGGCAGCACACAAAACCACACCCCATCTGGTCCTCAGAAAAACCTCTCTCCATGGAACCAGTCCCTGGTGCCCAAAAGGTTGGGGACCTCTGAACTAAAGCACAAAATAAAATAACATACAAATACAAAAGGAATGGGTCCACAGGTGTGTGCTAGAAACTGGACGTTAGGGGGTATGCTTGCATAAATATATATTAAAATGGATGCCTGCCTTTTTTTAAAACATGCAGGCTGAGGCATATGTGGAATGGAATGGGATTATGAATAAACTCTCCCTGAATGTGTCAGGTAGCTGAAATAAAAATTGAAAAATGTAACAGGCTAAGTTGGATACTTTAAAAAAATAGTTTATTGCTACCAAATGAGTCAGGGGGCTATTGATGAAATGAGGTGGAACATTAGCAAGTGGCAAAATGCTTTTCCTAACTGGTCCTCTGTACGATAATCCTTCACAAAAAACAAAATGGGCGGCTGGTGTGTTTCTTAAACCCAGGATCTATTCAGAAAGTCATTTCAAGAGATGTTCTCCTTCCTCCACAGACAGAGTGAGGAAAAATCAGTTCTAAATCAAGATTGCCAGAATTGATGAACAGCCTGGAAAGGTTGGGGTAATAGAAGCCATCAGGAAAAAAAAACTATATAGATTTTTCATTGTTTCTTATTCTTAGAAGGCAATTTTAAGAGCAAAGGGAAAATAACTCAGCAAGGCAAAAGATTTGGGTAATTACTCTGGGGAATGGACATTGTTTGTCAAGAAGTGAATGCTTTTTTTATGACTGGGTTGATAAAGGGGCCACTGCAGAATTGAGGGTCAATTCCTCCTAATTTTGGGGGTCTATTGATGGGGAGCAGAATTAATGAAAAAAAGATTGGACACCATTCAGAAGATTGTGGTGCCTATATGTTTGATACAGCAAAGAACCAAACACAAGTGATTAACTTCTTAAACAAAAACAACAACAACAGAAGTTCTGTCCTATACCATCTCCAGATTTTCTGTCTCTTCCACACCTTCTGGAGAAAAAAAACACAACACTAGGCACAGCTTGTCATGTTTTGTTCTTCTGTGCATCCCAGATCTTTCAAAACTTGAAGAGAGAAAGAAAGGATCCCAGTGTCTGCAAGCCAGTATGATGGGAAGTAGAAAAAAATTGAAGGAAGGAGAGAGAAGGAAAGTAGGAAGGTTAAGAGAGAAAAAGGCATGGGTCACTGGGTAAAGCATCCAGAAGTATAAGTGAGAGCTACAAAGTGCATCTTTTCTTATGGCCCCACAATCCTGGATTTTTCCTGAAGGAATGCAAACCATCAAGAAAGCATAATGGTCTTGAAGTAATTCTGTATCTGATATTCTTGACCATGAATGTCTGTGAGAAGACATATCTGACCTAATTCATTTATGATCAGACAGAATGAAAGGGTTTCTTCACAATGCAGAGTCGTATTATAAAATTCACTGCCTCGAGAAGTCATGATGTTCGGTGATATCAACCTGAAGGGTTTTGAAGGAATATTGGAGAAATTTATGGCTAGTGATAGAGAATAGTTTTATGGCTGTGTAATCACCTTCAGAATCAGAGCCAGAATGATTCTTTGAATTTCACAGCCTCTATCCAAGGTATTTATTATCCTTAATGGACAGTTTATAAAATACTTGCAAGTTTTTGAGTTTCCAAAATCCTTGATGAAGCAAAATAGTTTTGAAAATCTCACACAGAAAGCAGATAATGATTACTTCTGTCTGTGGAAAGTCACATTGGAATTTACCTAAAAAGGAACTGGCATTCGGTAGGGGTGGGCGTGTCTCTTGGAAAGAAAAAGAAACAGATGATTATTGGGTCCCCTAGTTGGAAACATGAATTTCATCTAATGAAACTATGGTTTTCCCATTCTTTGTAATATACATGGACTCTGGTACATATGAAACATAGTGTGGATAATGTGCTTGTGGTTTGTCAAAGAAAACTGGTTGACTATCATGGGTAAAGGGACGCGGTGGCTCAGTGGGTTAGGACGCTGAGCTTGTCGATCAGAAGGTCGGCAGTTTGGCGGGTCAAATCCCGAGTGCCGTGTAACAGAGTGAGCGCCTGTTACTCGTCCCAGCTTCTGCCAACCTAGCAGTTCGAAAGCACGTAAAAATGCAAGTAGATAAATAGGGACCACTACGGTGAGAAGGTAACAGCATTCCGTGCGCCTTTGGCGTCTAGTCATGCCGGCCACATGACCACGGAGACGTCCTCGGACAAGCGCTGGCTCTTCGGCTTTGAAACGGAGATGAGCACCAGCCCCTAGAGTCGGAAATGACTAGCACTCATGTGCGGGGGAACCTTTACCTTTACCTTTATCATGGGTAACATAACACCAGAGTAGATAACACTTTTGACTTGATGTAGCGGGAACTCTTGGTAATTTTAATAGATCCCTGGTGAGCACTACAATCTATTTATGGCCGTATAACAGATTCTTCTAATCTATTTTACTGCTGTCGGAAAGATTGTGATGAATTGACCCAAATCAGGGCAGTATTTCCCTAAACTTTTACTGGACCATTTGGCTTCCAATTCTTTTTCTATCCTCCTACATTTTACCACCTGGGGCAACCTGTTGCACTTTGCTGCATGGCTGAATTTGCTATGATTAATTTTCAGAGATTATTATGATTATTCTTCCTGTCCCAGAGAAGACAGAGGAAGAAAGGAGAAGAGAGGGGCTTACTTTTGACTTTCACAAATTCAGGATAAGAAGAGACCTGGTGGTCATTCATATAGACATTGCTGATTTAATAGCAGGCTGAGTCAGCCTTGAGCTGGTGAAAATCGAACTGATGGCAGTTGGTAGAATTAGCTTGCAATACTGCATTCTAACCACTGTGCCACCACAGCTCCTGAATCAAACTATTCAGGCAATAGTATTTACTGCACATTAACACTTGTTTCCCAGCTGTGGAAAAAACATGGGGAAGAATGGAATGTTTGTCTTGGTGTCATGCCTGCAGATAAATTATTGTGTCTTTTGATTGCTTAGAGGTCATCATGATCTCAGATTAAATCTGCATCCCATCTAGAAGCCCTCCATGATTTTCTGATTGTCTGCTCCCCAAATAATGTATAATATTTAAATGATAATAATATATTGTTTATTTAATTAACATGTTAAAATATTAATACTTAATTTTAATATTTAAAATTAGCTAACATTCATTTTAAATTTAATATTCGATTAACATTTTTTAAAAGGTCTACTATAATAAATGTGGAGGATTGTTATCCTATTGCACTTGCAAGGGAGGGAGGGAGGAAGGGAATAGCACAAAGATGCCACTGTTGGAGCTTTCCAGAAAGATATTATGAGACTAATGTCTGTGGCATAATCAGCGCTCTGTAATTCACAGATACACCTTCAGGATCAGATGAACTGGAGAAGCAGGTGAAACTCAAAAGGAGAGTAGGTTGCTGAATTTGCCTCACTAATGACAACCCAAGAATAATTGTCTCCTCTACATAGCCCAAAAAGGAAGTCCCAGGTTTAGACACGGCAAGGCAACTAAATGCATGGTTGGTTTAGGCAGGTGTTACCTGATTTAGCACAGGCTGGTGGTGGCGCAGTGGTTAGAATGCAGTATTGCAGCCTAACTCTGCTCACAGCCAGGAGTTTGATCCTGACAGGGCTCAAGGTTGACTCAGCCTTCCATCCTTCCAAGGCTGGTAAAATGAGGACCCAGATTTTGGGGGACAATATACTGACTCGGTAAACCCCTTAGAGAGGGTTGTAAAGCACTGTGAAGCGGTATATAAGTCTAAGTGCTATCGCTAATTGAAATTAATTTGTGTGTGGTTGTGTGTGTGTGTGTGTGTGTGTGTGTGTGTGTGTGTGTTTTGAAGGAGAAGCCTACTTCCAAACAAGTTTCAAGCCCTCCTGGCACTTATTGTGTTGCTGGCTTCACTGTGTGTCCCATTTTCTTTTCTTTCTTTCTTTCTTTCTAGCCTTTCTTGTAATGTTCTTCTAATAGGCACTGATCACCTCAAAAATGTTTCTGCTGAAAAAAGCTTTGAGACTATTGAATTCTGTACTGATATCTCTCCATCCAACGCAGCAGAGGCCTCTGATTAAATTGATTATCGAATTAGCTATCATGAATTCATGTTAATCCAATCTGCATCCATCTTCCCATCCTACTTTCCAACATGTTGCTTTCTCTTCTAGAAAGTAAGGGGTATTAAAGAATTTAAACTGAGAGTGCGGACCTCCTAGCTAAAATATGCAAGCCATATCTACATTTCACCTTAGTAGTTGGGGACTGAAAAGTGGCCAATATAACTCCATTTTTTAAAGGAATGCCTTAGGAGGAGATCCAGGGAATTATAGGCCTGTCACCTGACATCTCTTCTGGAAAAGGTAGTGGAAACTGCTATTAAACATAAAATTACCAAACACTGGGAAACACAGGCCTTGCTTAAGCATACCTAACATAGCTTCAATAAGTATATTAGTTATATTAGAATGTTTGAGGGTGTTTAATAAACATGTGGATAAGAGTGAGCCGGCAGACATCATTTATCTACATTTTCAAAAAGCCTTCAATAAAGTCCAAAGGCTTCTCATTAGGTTTTACAGTCATGGAATAAAAGGGCAGGTTCTCTGGAGAAGTGACTGGTTAAAGAATAGAAAACAAATAATAAATGAATATTTCTCACAGTGGAGGAATGCAACTAGTGTAGTCCCCAGATTCTGTCCTAGAATGGATGCTTTTCAACATATTTATACATGATCTGGAATCAGGTGTGAGTAATGGACTAGCCGCATTTGCTGATAACACTAAATTGTTCAGAGTGGTAAAAACAATAAGGGCTACAAAGAGCTCCAGGGGGACTTCTGCGCATTAGGAGAGCGGCTTTCAAATTTGGGGATGTTGTTCAATGTGAGCAAGTGTAAAATGATGAACATTGGTGTCAAAAATCCTAACTACTCATGCTAATAATAGGATCAGATCCAACAGTAACTGATAAAGAAAGAGATCCTGGAGAAATGGTAAATAGTTACATTGTGCATCTGCTGTAAAAGGAGGTCCACAACATGTTAAGAATTAGTAAGAAATAATACTCAGAACAGTCATGCCAATATTATAATGCCCTTACATAGATCAATAGTACAATTACAAATGAAATACTGTTTGTAGTTCTGGTCATTATACCTCAAAAGGGATATACCGTGTTTCCCTGAAAATAAAACTTCTTCTTCTTCTTCTTCTTCTTCTTCTTCTTCTTCTTCTTCTTCTTCTTCTTCTTCTTCTTCTTCTTCTTCTTCTTCTTCTTCTTCTTCTTCTTCTTCTTCTTCTTCTTCTTCTTCTTATTATTATTATTATTATTATTATTATTATTATTATTATTATTATTATTATTATTATTATTATTATTATTATTCCTCCAAAAGAGACACCAGGTCTTATTTTCAGGAGGTGTCTTTTCCACGGTCTCACCTCACGGCGGTGGCACTGACAGCCCCGCCCATCCGGCCCACTTCTTCTGCGGCCAAAGGAAATGCCTCTGCAGCAGAGAATGGAGCTCTAGATTTACACGTACGGTGCCCCCCCCCTCAGCTGCATTTCATTGTCAGAGGCCTTTCCAGAAGACCTCTGACGGCAAAATGGAGGCCAGAGGGTGCCGCAGAAGTGGGCCGGCGAAGCGAGGCAGGTGTCAATTCATGGGAGGACTGGCTGCAAAGGTAAGCGGGTGCAGGACACATGGGGCAGCTCCACCCCCATCCTAGCTTGATTTTTAGGCATGTGCCTTACCCCCAAACTAGGGCTTATTTTTGGAATACGGCTTATATTAGGTCCACCCCCCAAAATCAAGCTAGGACTTATTTTCAGGGTAGATCCTACTTTTGGGGAAACACGGTAGCAGAACTAGAGACACGGTAGCGATGACAGCTATGGGAGTGGAGCAAGTCCTGGTCTTTCATGCCTGATGACTTATGAACAATCTCTAATGCCTCACTGATGACGCTGGCAATGTTGCAGTCAGGTGCTGGTTCCTTCCAGCTTCTATTAGCTACTGAAAGCTCCTATAGTTATTCCCCCTCTGTATCTGGCCATTGGACTTCACCCATGAGGGCCATTTTGGGTTGGGTTGCAAGAGAAACCAGGTACTTGACATGCCCCGAGGCATCTGCTTATGTAACGCACAGCTGGCTATTGACAAAATGCTGATTAGGCTTTACGTAGTATCATTTTTGCACAGGGTCCACAAGCTTCTGGAAGACTAATAAATCTGCTTTTGAAAATATATATGCAGCAACACTGCTAGACCTGTCTGTATGCAGGAGCTGTTTATTTATTTAAACAGGGAGACAGATGTATTGCTGGTTATGTCCCCAATTACTATCTTTTTTGGGGGGAGGGGGATGATGGTCCTAACAAGAATGGGCCTTATAGAGCTATACATCTACTGGTTTTATTATTTATTGGGGGAGTGGGGCATATCTGGACTACTCTGATGTTATTTTGTATGCCCCATGACCTCTGTGCCGCTACACAGAGCCACACACTTCCAGCACAGCATTGAATGAGAGCTGAATTTGGAGGCTAAAAGAAAAAAAAAGTTGAATGTGATGGGTATGTGATGGGGCAGAAAAAAGGTTGCAGGTGCATTAACAAAGCTCTATCTTTCTATATCATCCACCTGTGGCCTGACAAACCAATAAGAGGCCAGCAATAACCTATCAGCCAATAGATAGAGATGGAGATGGAGACGGAGACGGAGATGAAAGAAATAGAGACAATAAGAGATAGAGATGATAGAGATAGGGCTATGACAGAGACAGAGATAGACATGATATAGATAGAGAGACTTCCTTTCCATTGTAAACCCACTTCTGCCATAACAACTTGGTTTTTTTTAACATGGAAATGCCAGGCTCCCAGATGAAGATATCCCTATCTATATCTATATCTATATCCAGGGCTTTTTTTCTCATAGAACGCTCAGAACGGAGTTCTGGCACCTTTTTTGGATGGAACCTTGTAGGGTAGGCAAGGCAGGTTGTATGACATGTGTGAGTTCCAGCACCTTTTTCTTTTACAAAAAAGCATTGTCTATATCTATATCTATATCTATATCTATATCTATATCTATATCTATATCTATATCTATATCTATATCTATATCTATATCTATATCTATATCTATATCTATATCTATATCTATATCTAGAAAGAGAGAGAGAGAGAGAGAGATAAATCAACTAACACAATAGACTGAATTAAAAAAGACCTTTCATGCAAAACAGAATTCATTGGCACAATGAAAGAGTTCCATTCTTGTTCCACCCCATGTCTCTTCTATTGCTGTATTTTGGGACACAGCAATGCTAATGTTCCAGACAATCAATATTCTTTTATCAACAACACCACTCTGGCAAGCAAGTGGGGCATGTAGGAGAGAGCAATTTTGTAATTGGCAAAGTGAATGGTTGTTTCCCCACCACCATTGGATATGAGATGGGAAGGGGGGGGGAGGGGGAGGAAGTTAGAAAATCTACCAATTCCTGCCCTGAAATTGTTTTCCATTAAATCTGTAAGGGCAGCATCATTTACCAACCTTGTGGCTAAAATATAGTGAAGCCTAGTTATGGAGAAAGTGAAATTTAAATGCCATATTTTCCTGCTGACACCAGAATTGGAGGAATTCATCTTAACTATTGAGGAGAGGTTTTGGAATATCTTTAAAGGATTTGGAGAATGAGAGTGACTGAAACTTTGAACATTAGAACATTTTCTGACAACCTCCCTTTATAATTTACTGGGCCATAGAATATTTTTATATGACCAATCAGATGTGTCTTGGTCTGCAGGTCTGCAGCTGAAGTGGCAAAACCCAACACAGATTTAGTTGTCCAGAAAGAATCCAACAGCTGTGGCCTGGGCAGCAGTTCTGTTGCTGGTAATATTATTTGATTAATATTAAATCTACTATATTATTACCAACTATCCTAACCCTCTTTTGCATCTGGCCTCTCTTCTCAGCCTCTTGGCTTACGCTGCTTGTGACCAGGGACCGCTTCATTACTAAGAAAAGATGCAATTTGGCATATTTTCTAGTACTGTATAAGCATGACCAGTAGCAGTCCGGGAATTGTAACACTCATCACCCAACTGCTATTGAGAAAGAAATGCCTATCTATAATAAGAAACTGTCAGTGGTTAATAAAGACAGAGTCAGCACTATGCCAGTATGCAAAGACTAATTGGTTAATTAGTCCTCTGGATTTGAGGTGCTAATGTTGGGGACAGCAGGCAGAGACAACTGTGCTTGTGTTGCGCAAGCTTATTCCACTGTTGCTGCCACCTGCTGGTAGCTTTTAGTAAAGGCCGAAATTCCACTTGCCAGCAACCTGGCCCATGAAATTTACTAGCTTATTGTAAACAGCCAAAATTGGCCTGTTAATGGTTGGCTGATGACTAGCTCACCACAAGAAGCTTCTGCTTGGTTTATTCAGCTTGGACTATCTTAGCACAATGCCCCCCCAAATTTTGATTAGTTACTAAATGGAAAACTATTTCCATTGGATTCCCCCCCTCCCCTCATTGGTAGAAAAGTAGATGGCTGGAGTTTTCCCTACCTTTTTATCCCTATATGTTAAAAGCACTGCACTTGGCTGAGAAGCATCCACCAGCAGCAGTGTTCTGGAACCCTTGGAAGACATGCTAACATCTCTAGTAAGATGGTATATGCTTAAATGGTATGTTTCTTTTTAACTCTCCCTGTAAACCGCCCTGAGTCCTACGGGAATAGGGAGGTATATAAATTTAATAAAATAAATAAATAAAAATAAATAAATAAAAAGGTAGCTGCCCATGAGGGGGCACCAATCTTCTCCCTCACCAATAGTTTAGTGATCCTTCCTCAATATACATCATGAAGTCTCTGATGATCTTGTCCTTTTGTTATTTTTACTTGTTATTTTTTATTTGAATTTTTAATTTCAATGAGTAAGGTCCCAAGAGTCACTCTGTGACTGAGATAACATACACGCAGATATACTGGAGAGAGAGAAAAATGAGAAACACAGAGAGAGACAGAGAGACAGAGAGAGAGACGGAGAGAGAGAGAGAGAGAGACACAGACAGAGACGGGGAGAGAGAGAGAGACAGAGACAGAGAGACAGACAGAGAAGGATGGTGAGACAACATAGAAGCAGATATACTGGAGAGGTGTGTGTGTGTGTGTGTGTGTGTGTGTGAGAGAGAGAGAGAGAGAGAGAGAGAGAGAGAGAGAGAGAGAGAGAGAGAGAGAAAGAGAGAGAGAAAGAGAGAGAGAAAGAGAGAGAGAAAGAGAGAGAGAGATGGATGGATGGATGGATGGATGGACGGACGTATGGACAGTTATCTGCGGTAACAATACAGCACTGTCACACTGTAGCACAGTTCATGACTGGACAATAGGGATTTTATTTGTTTGTTTGTTTTAGCCACCCACTCCAGCAGACAGATTCGGATCAGATTTAATTCATTTTTCAATAAGTGATAAATGCTGAGTGCTTCCACATTCTGTACATAGTTTCCTTCATTATTCGGAAAGGTTTTGCATTTTGTCCCCCCCCCCCCAAAAGCTGTGCAACCAGTCTATACCAGCTGAACCATTCAAAGCTACTCTCCTCTCCAGCACGCGATCTCATCTAAGCTTCAAGATTATAGCCCAGAAGCATAGAATGTAAAAGTTGGCAGGGGATTTGAAGATCTTCTGTCCTAAGGGTAGGAATCCATTACTTCAGCATGAGACAAAGCATTGAGCTGGGTTATCTTTCGGATGCTGGGAACTCATAAGATTTTCAGATGACATTTACCACAATCTCTTACCTCTACCATGTAGCGTGGGGTTGAGGTACGATAAAGTCCAAAATATCTAGAGGAAATCAGGTTATCTTCTTCAGTATCAAACATTAGGAGAAGGCATGAGGTGTGTCACTCCTATGCCGAATTTAAAGGGGCTTTTCATTTTTCCCCACAAAGGCTGTTAACCCTATTTGCCATGCACGTAATTTCAATTGGGAGGGGGAAAGGAACTCTTCCCTCCTGCTAAAGCATTTTCGCCAATCTTCCTTTGCTTCATAATGTGCCTTCAAGTAAGCATCCCACTGAAAGCAATTTGTATAAGGCAGTTCGAGGTTCAATACTTCAGAGGTTTGAACCAAGAAAGAGATGCTGTCCTGCAGGCAACTCAGTGTCAAGCTGTAAAAAAAAAATAAATCCTGTGGAATGAGTTAGTTTGAGAAACAGTGATTTGCTATTGTGGGAAGTCAGCCCCATCCCAGATAAGGAAATATTAAAAGGGCAAAATATTATATTTCCTCAAAGGACCTTAAAGAGGCAGAAAAGCATGCCCAGTTTTTTTCTTAATAGCCCCAAGTCTCCCTCCCCCAAGCCGAAACCAGCTCTGTAGAAATGCGGATGTGGTAATCCATTCAGGAAGGTTGGAGGCCCCCAGCTAGAAGTTTAGGAAGACAAAGAGATCTAAAATCTACATACCCCACCCAAACTCTAAAACAGGTCTAAAGCAGTTTTCTAAAGCAGTCACCATGTTGTTTACTCTGGCTTGGACTGAACCATGATGAAGACTTTTCCTTCAACACTATGGTACCAGATCCTGAATCCAGATTTTCTCTCATCCAGATCTATAATAGAAAATTCCCATCTTAGAGTGGGAAATGCATAATTTGGAACTCATGACTAAACCTAGAAATAATTTGCGATTTGCTAAACTTTTCACAAGGGTTAAATGAACAACCATGACTACAGAACCCCTTTCTACTTGCTTACGCCTCTTCTTTTGGTGACTTTTGAGTCAGAGTTGACTCTCGGCTATCACCTGGACTAGTATTGCCATGTCCCTGGCAAGGCTTATCAGAAGTGGTTTCCTGTTGCCTCCTTCCTAGGGCTGAGAGAAAGGGACTAGTTTAAGGTCACTCAACGGGCTTTCCACATAAGCAGGATTAGAACTCACAGTCTCCCAATTTCTAGCCTGATGCCTTAACCACTACACTAAATCAGCTCTTGCATTGGTTTATACCAGTATATCTCAATCTGTTGGGTTTGCGCTTTTTTTTTTTTTTTTTAGAAATGTTCGGAGATCACTGCTCAAACTGGCTACAGACTTTGGTTGCTGAGATTTCTAGGGGCCATAGCAATATGGAGGGCACCCAGCTGGTGCACTCTACTTTTATACTTTATACTTTTCCTATTTGGCATCCTTCTTTGTGCTTGAAATCTTCTCTGTGGCTCTTATAGGAGAGCGCTAAATAAAAGGAAATGATATTCTCCACCACGAAACATCACACCTGTAGATTAAATCCTCATTTCTTTTTCTTTTCTTTCTTTCTTTCTTTCTTTCTTTCTTTCTTTCTTTCTTTCTTTCTTTCTTTCTTTCTTTCTTTTTTCTTTTTTCTTTTTTCTTTTTTCTTTCTTTCTTTTTTCTTTTTTCTTTTTTCTTTTTTCTTTTTTCTTTTTTCTTTGCAAGTCCATGTGGGGGGTAAACGCCTGCTGTTTTCTCACCTTTCTGGATTGGTTGCAAAGGTGTGTGTGTGTGTGTATTTTGCATACAAATTGCAGCCTCCCTACTGAATTGGAAGAAATGCAGATTTCTGTTGTTTCCATAGAAACCGGCATTTGCCCGCTTTCTAACTTCCCCGCCTAATGACCCATCCAAGGGAAGGAGATAGGACAAGAAGATCAATTATTGATCTGCAAAGCACTCTCTTGGTTGTCTTCAGAAAGGGGCTCCTTAGGACTGAGATACAATTACTGAAGTCGATTCATTTTTGACTTTCACGCTTCTGAAAGCTTAATTCATCAACAGTGCACGAGGGAAGAGGGAAGGAATATAAAGAAGTACACGTTTCTGTTGTCTCTCCACGTTTTGCATAAGGGCTTCAGATCCCTCCGTAGGTTTGTCTTCTGGGAACAGTAGATTTGGGGTTGGAGAGGAAATGGAAAGAAAAAGAGTCCTTCCCTAACTAGCAAGTGAGACATGGGAAAACACAGCAGTTTGCTTTGGACTAGTTATGCATGCGATCCAGGAATTTCTGCTTTCCTGGATCACTTCACTTCACTTCAGCATGTCAAACAACTTTAAACTGGAGACCCAGTCCTTGAACTTGGGATCTTCTGCATGCAAGCTTGTAGTTTTGATATCTCCCCTTGCATAGCCCAACCAGCATTTCTGAAAGGGAAATCGTGATTTTGAAATAAATTGCTAGCAGAAGATAGAGCATGTCTGTAGTCTGTGTCAAAGCTCCTTTTCTTTTCCAGGCCAATGAGCGCTTTTGGGATTTTGGGAGCATACGGCAGACACAGTATCCGTCAAAGGGCAGGGAAAGTGGCTTTCCTAATAGTGAAAGGGGGTTGTTGTTGTTGTTGTTGTTGTTGTTTTTGTGGATTCTTGTTTTCCATTATTAGACTAATGTGGTAGTGATGATAGCGGATGATTCAAACAAAAGGTATTGAATTCAACGTCTCAGTCGGGTCTTCAGGTATGCTTGGACCAGAGGCCTGCAGTGGAAATATAGCTGTTCTTCTGCCTCAGGTTCAGACCTATGACTAATCCTAAATTAGGAAAGAGACCCAGTGGCTCTTCCATTATCCTCCTCCCAGAAATAAAGGGTGAGTAAATAGCCAAGAGTGAGGTCTGCTTCCATGTGATTTCCCAAAGTAGACTAGAAGCGGTTTCCTGAGAGCTTCCTAACTCCTAATGGGCACTTCTAGTTCTACGAAGGGAAAAGTGATAGTAAGAATTCTTACTGCTATTACCACCCTTCCATCACTTCCAGTGTTGAAGCACCCACAACCTCTGGAGGAACGACTTGCCTCCAGAAGTTGTGGGTGCTCCAACACTGGAGGCTTTTAAGAGAGATCAGACAACCATTTGTCTGAAATGGTACAGGGTCTCCTGCCTGAGCAGAGGGTTGGACAAGAAGATCCCCCAAGGTCCCTTCCAACTCTGTTATTCTGTCAAGACGTTTGGAATGTTCCAAATTTGGTTTGGGACAAATTCTACACAAGCAGAATTTTTTCAGGTTCATGTGTCTGGGCAAAAGCATGAATGTTTCAGTTGACTGAGGTTGGCAAAATAAAGGAGACAGTAAACTAAGTTTTTTACTAAAGGTGGTAGGCTAATTTTATAGAACTCAGAGCTTGTCTCACACGTTACCTGCTTGTTACCTACTCACCTACACTGGATTTACAGAAAAATGTCAGGTTTAACAAGCATCCTTAATAACTGGTTGCTTGAGGATTCACTCATTCTGAATTTGGGTATGTGCACTGCTTTGCAGAGGAAGCCTGGGTGTGCCTCTGCTGTCCAGTGGATCTCAAACATCCACTTACTGCAGGGCTTTTCAACCTTTTCACCCATTGTACCACTTTTAGGATATGGCAACATCTAAGTACCACCAGTCGCCTAGCGAGGTGTCAAAAACTTGATGATGCCCCCTCCCAAAAAAGGAAAAAAGTGATGAAGTACAGGTAGTCCTTGACTTACAACAGTTTGCTTAGTGACTGTTCGAAGTTACAATGGCACTGAAAAAAGTGCCCCCCAAGCCACAGCCGAGCAAGACACCTGCCTGCCCGCCCGGCAGCGCTCTTCCTCCTGTCCGAGGTTTTCATTGTTGTGAGCATTTCTGTTGAGGATTGGCAGTGGGGGTGGGGTGAGAGGTGTTTGGGTTTTTATCCCCCCTGTCTGCTGGGTGGTTGCAGCAGGTTTTGGTCACTTCACATGACCCTGGGACACTGTGACCATCATAAATATGAATCAGTTACCAAGCATCTGAATGTAAATCACAAGACCCTGGGGATGCTGCAACATTCCAGCTGATCAGCGCTTCTTCTGGCTCAGCAGAAGCGCCAGAATCAGCGCCGAGCTCCAGCTGGAGCCCGGCGCTGATCCTGGCGCTTCCGCTGAGCCCTGACAGCCCTGCAGCTCCAGCTCTCTCTTGCTCAGGCTTGTGTGGTGCTGCCACCGGTTCAGCTCATTCCCCTCCCCCACTACCACTTTTCTACAATGGTGGCATACCACCTGCCAGGTGCCAAGGTACCACAGGTGGTACCCGTACCACTGGTTGAAAAGCCCTGACTTACTGGACAGGGTTTTATTTTCACCCCCCCCCCTTTTTAAATTCTCACAACACCAAAATTCTGATACTGTTGGGAGGGGAGGGGGTTTCAAAAGACCCCTGATATTGGATCTTTTTCTCCAACTTTAAGATGGAAACTAGGAAAATCACCCTTATAAAGAACCAAAGAACCCCTATCTTAGGACATGCCTCCCACTGGACTTTGATAAACATCAATTTGCCTACAGGGGAAATAGGTCGACAGACAATGCCATAGCTACTGCTTTACACTTTGTAGCAAGTCATCTCGAGAAACCTGGAAGTTATGTCAGGATGCTTTTTGTTGATTACAGCTCGGCTTTCAACACCATTTTGCCGAGCATTCTCATCGAGAAGCTGACTGACTTGAAATTCTCCCCCGCCATCTGCGATTGGATTCAAGACTTTCTTAGGGACCGGTTACAAACAGTGAGGGTCGGGTCTGCTTTGTCCACCTCCCTGAAGCTTTGCACCAGCATGCCACAGAGCTGTGTGCTTAGCCCCTACCTGTACTCTTTATACACATATGATTGTGTATCATCTGACCCATCCACTGCGATAATCAAGTTCGCAGATGATACAACTGTGGTGAGTCTTAGTACAAAAACTATCCATATGGTGTAGTAACAACAACTTGTACCTAAACATCGGCAAGATGAAAGAGATGGTGTTAGACTTCCGGAGAAAAAAGGAGGAACCTGCCCCACTTTACATCGGGGAGGACTGTGTGGAGAGAGTTTCCTCCTTTAAATTTCTGGGAGTCTACCTCTGTGAAGATCTGACCTGGAAAGTTAATACAACCCAGGTGGCCAGAAAGGCCCAACAGAGGCTTCACTTTCTCAGGGTCTTGAGGAAGAACAGGGTAGAATGGCTAATGACCCTCTTTTACCGGTCTACTATAGAGAACGTCCTCTCGTATGGTATTGTGGTTTGGTATGCTGGTCTGACAGCCGCGGACAGGAAAGTATTACAGAGGGTAGTGAGCACAGCACAAGACATTGTGGGCTGTCCCCTGACACCACTGGATGACATCGCCAGGGCTCGTTGCCTTGGAAGAGTGAGGAAAATTCTCAGGGATGACTCACACCCTGGACGGTATCTCTTTACTCTCCTACCATCGGGTAGCAGATTTAGGAGTATAGCCAGCCATGCCAACAGGCTGAAAAACAGCTTTTATCCGTGGGCTGTTAGGCTTTTGAATGGGATATAATCTCTGTGAACTTATGCAGAATTGACTTGGGAGGCCGGTGTGTGGTGTAGTTGGTTCACATGGTGTGGTAGGATGGAGGGTTTGTTGTCACTGTGTGTTGGGGGGAGGGAGCACAGGGGGAGGCTCAGCTAATCTCAATGTACACATGTTGTACTTTGACAATAAAGGTTTATTATTATTATTTATTGAAATAAGTAATTTGAAACAATCCATCAAATTCAAATATGTGTGTGCGTGTGTGTGTGTGTTTAGAAAATCTATATTTCTTTATACAAATAATTCTGTCTTGGATAAGATACTAGAAGAAGTCATATTCTACTTATTCAGTCTGATCTCTGCTTTCAATCACTTCCTAGCAGAATCGGTTTCTCCATCCTTTCTCCTCCAATAGTAATAATTTCACCAAAAACAATTGTATTGATTTGCACATTCCTCACAATTAAGCTACATTTAAACTAATTTAGCATTGATTCAAACAGATGCAGATATCTCAGAATTTCCCCCACACACACACACACTCCTTCAATGGTTAATTGAAGGGCCAGTCAATACAGACTCGGTTGCCTCCTGAGGCCTCAAGAATCAGGCCAGTAAGAGGCATCCTTGCTGGTTGCCAGCATTCCGCCTTTTCCTGAGCCTCAAAAAAGTAAGAAAAAGCATCTCAAGGATAAGTCATGAGCAAATAAGAGCGTGTGACATTGCCCAACATTAATCATGGGATGTGTCTACCCTGTCATCGGCACAAATTCTAATTGCTTGGTTTGGCGGCACTTGAAAAGGCGACAGAAACGCTGGTTTTAAACTGACATTCTTTGGAGATTCTTTGGATCGAGCTGTAAAAAGCTTCCAGTGTCTTTCAGAAGAAGACAAAGCCTGTTGGTGATACTTTCCAGGATGTGTCCCGTCGCTAGTAGGAAGATATAAAAAATACCAGTTGTGTGTATTGCGCACTCCCAAGTGTTCCAGGAAAATGATTTCTAATTCCCGTGGGGACTTAAATCACAGGAGGTTTTCCACCAGGAGCACTGAAGCTCCCTCTGGACTCTTCAAGATGGCTCTAAGAGTGGGGATTAGGAGTATCAATTCAGCATTAGCAGTTTAATAACCCTGCAAATTAACATGATTATTCCAGGGAGATTCAATAATTTCCCACTTCTGTCCTATTAAAAAAAATATGACATTTCGTGGCAACAGGGGGACAGTAGGATCATAAGCACATGCCATAGGGCTTCAGAAGGTGCTCATAGATTGGATTGTGACTTCCTGTCATGTGAGCACTTTTTCTTTTGCTGATAAGACTAATTTATGTGAAGAAAAAGATTCTTTCCTCCCTCTCTCCTTCCCTCCCTCCCTCCGTCCATCCGTCTACCCATCCCAAAAACATTTAGTTGGTTGAGTCAATGTTAACTTACGTAATAGTTCAACCTGCAGACAAGAACCCTAACTTTCTACGAGATGAATGCTGGAGGGAGGGCAAAGAAGAGAATTTAGACACATTAGAATTTAGGAATGCAGGGAAATTATTTAGGGTAGGCAAAACGTTAATTTACAGGGTTATTAAACTGCGAAGTGGGACTAATGCTTGCCATTTGGCATTATTTCTCTTTTATTAAATTCTTCATGTTTGATTATACATGGATGTTGAACTTCCAAGTACAAGAAAAGGCTGGGAACCCAGGGATCCAGAGCCAATCTGGGAATAGCATGCTCAACTCAAAGCGGAAACATTGTGAATTTCAACAGCTACGTTGCCAGAGGTTTCGTGGTTCCAGAAAAGAAGCAGGGGACCCATTTCATCCATACACCTCAAAGTGGCCATTCCTGCAAGTAATGAAAGAAAGTGGGGAGGGAAGGAAACTGTTATTAAAATAACAAGCCAGAAGAACATTCTGCCAAATGGCTTTTAAAACAACCCCCCATATATCAGATCCCACTTGGGAAGAAGGGAATGATAAAAGTGGGTGCCTCCCTTCGAAAATAGGTTGTGCTTCAGGAACACAGTAACAAAATGTGCGGAGAAAGAATAAATAGGAAAACGAGTAAGATAAAATGATGGATGGGGAGGAATAACTAAAGAGATGGGACAATGGAAGAGAGTAAGAACCTAACAATAAATTAGCTACTTATTCCATTTATATCCCAATTTGGTGAAGCTCTAAGCTGGCTTCAAGAGGCTGCTGGTTTAATAGCGTGAGAGTAGTAGCATTATGTGTTTAGACTCATCTTCCCCAATCTGGTGCCTCCAGAGCCCATGAGGCCGCTATTTAACAATCTTCAGGCTGCTAACTATGCAGGTCTGGACTAATGGGAAGTGCAGTCCAACTCTCGCTAGAAACCAGATTTTTATAGTTAACTTTCTCATGTCTGAACCCAACACTCCCTCTAAGAGGTTCTCCTAAAACCAATGCTGCAAGGCAAGGAGGACGCTTGGGTTCTATCCTGACTCCATGGGTATGTCGGTTTTATCTGGGTACCAGCCACATAAATTTATTTGAAAATTCAATCCTGGCAACCTTAGAGGCAAGTAATTGAGTCAACCTGCATCTGGCTTTTCAAGCCCTGTGGAAAGAAGAGGTACAGATAGATCTTGGCTGCCAATTAATTTATAGAAACCTGCAAACTGCATTTATTTCACTCAAGCTGGGATATCTGGGAAGGAAGCTCAGTGGGCTGACTAAAAGTCCAGGATATATATATGGAGATCCAGTGTGGCCTAGTGCTTAAGGCTCCAAGTTAAAAAATAAAACAAAAAACAAAAAACCAGGAGATGTGAGTTCTAGTTCCACTTTAACATGAAAGTCAGTTGGGTGAATTTGGGCCAGTCACTCTCAGCCCTACTCACCTCACAGGGTTGCTGTTGAGGGAAAAATAGGAGGAGGAAGAAGTATTAGATAAGTTCACGGCCTTGAGTTACTTATAAAAGTAATAAAGATGGGATAAAACTCTAATAAATGAATAGAAAATACATTGAAATCAAACCCTTACCTCAGCATTCGTACGCTTTCTGAGGTTTTACACCCGCACATTATGTGACTTCCTAATAAAACACTGTAGCCTAGAAGGAACTTGTTTTCCCCGCTTTATTTCTCAATGGTCACTTAACAGCAGAGATTCCAGAAAAAGAGAAAGAAAAATCGGCAGGAATTGCTTCCTGACTGCCAGGAGCACCCAGCCTATGTGCTTCTTTAAACTGGGGGTGGTGATGGTGTCCTTTCAACTCACTCCTCACAAAGCAATAGCTCCCCTCAGAAATCGCAGCTGGGGGAAAAAAATGAGAGTGGGTGAGTTGTGGGCCTGCTGCCTCCTCAGAAACGCCCAGAAAAAGTTGTTGCAGAGGGACAGGGAGATGGAGGGAGGGAGAGAAAGACAGCTTGCTTGGAATTGGAGCTCCGTACTGTCTGGACTGTTTATGGACCTGTTATTTCCTGAATGAAGAACCAAGGTAGTAAAAATTTTATGGCCAGTTTGCCATCCCATGCACACGAGATTGAGGTGCTGGGATGGGAGGGAGGGAAGCAGGTGGCAATTTTTCAACTGGGCTATGGAGAAAGGTGCAAAAAGGGGGATCGGGGAAAAACTGTTCCCACTGCTGCTTTCATTGTCTGTTTTCTACACCTCCTGGCTTTGCTGGACAAATCAGTACCTGTCTTCAAAGTGGAGCAGTCACCTCTCTCTCTCTTTTTTATAAGGCATTGATTTTCCTATCAATCTTCTTTAAGGCCCCCTACATTCCCGGGGCTCGCAGCCCTCCAAATTGTCATTCACTTTCAACCCCTGCATAGAGAAATGGATATGTGTCGTGGTTGCCTAGACAACCGTAACCATGGAATCCATTACCAGGAGCTTCAAATTCGCGTCTTTCCCCTTGCATTCGGCTCCAGTCTTTCTCCCCATCTGCCCTGCGACTCGTGTCCCATTTGTCTGAGTCCCACCCGCTCTGGAAAGTGATTTGATACTGCCAATATTAACATTCATGCTTTAACTCCTTCATGGATGTGTAAACTTGACTGGTGTCTTATCCTGTTCCCTGCTCACAGTGCCAGTTAGGGATGCTTCAGACATTGCTTCCGAGGCCAACTTGGCACTGGCATGGCTAGTAGAAGCACATATGCTCCACAGTATGAAAAGTGTTCCCAGTTAAAAGACTAGTATGGGTTTGGCATCATCAGACTCCTGCCAAGGGTCGCATCTTCAGAAGGCCTTGGGTTACCAGATATATTTTCTGGCCCTCTCCTGCTCCTCTTGTTGCCATTCTCCTCCAGATTTAGGAAGCTGTGGTTTTATACAGACTTTTGTCATGCAGGTAGTCCTCGACTTACAACAGTTCATTTAGTGACGGTTTGAAGTTTCAACGGCACTGAAAAGAGTGCCCTGTGACCAGTGGTGGGATTCAAATATGTGAACAACTGGTTCTCTGTGTGGATGCTGCTTCCGGAAGTCCGTTCTGGGCCTGGGCAACAAAAAAAATTAGCTACCGGTTCTGCCGAACTGGTGCGAACCGGCTGAATCCCACCCCTGCTTATGACCATTTTTCACACTTACAACCATTGCAACATCCCCATGGGCACGTGATTTACATTCGGACGCTTGACAACTGACTCACATTTATGACAGTTGCAGTCTCCCAGAGTCATGTGATCCTCTTTTGTGACCTGACAAGCAAAGTCAATGGGGAAGCCAGATTCACTTAACCACCGGGTCACTAATTTAACAACTGCAGTGATTCACTTACCAACTGTGGCAAAAAGTGTCATAAAATGGAGCAAAACCCACTCAACAAATTTCTCAATAACATAAATTTTGGGCTCAATTGTGGTCGTAAGTTGAGGTCTACCTGTACACTGATTGGTAATATCTGCTCAGCCTGTTGCTTCTATCCACAAACTTTGGTCAGAAGTGCTCAAGGATGAATTGCCAACTTTTGCACAGGAAAAAGTTTATTCTCTAGAGCAGGGGTGTCAAACTGGTGGCCCGCGGGCTGGATGCGTCATGCGCAGGACACACCCATCCCAACTCTTCAAAGGCAAAAAAATGTCACAATATGTCCTGATACATCCCAATACGTCACATGATCAAATTTGACACCTGTGCTCGAGAGATCCCTTGCTTATAATCAAACATTTTTGAGCGCAGTCTTTACAAAATCATTCTCTTTTCCACTCTTATTTTCTTCCCAGAATGTGTCTCAGAGGATGTTTATTACACCACTTACTCAGAAGTAGAAATAAAAATCAATTGAGGAATATTATTGATGCTCCAGCGTAATTTGTTTTGAATCAACCACCCTAATGATTCGGCTTTACTAAATATGTTTATCTTCATTCAAGAGCCTTGGTGGAGCAGTGGGCTAATGCCTCCTTAAGTAACACCAGCTGCCTGCAATTAGTGCAGGTTCAAGTCCCACCAGGCTCAAGGTTGACTCAGCCTTCCATCCTTCCGAGGTAGGTAAAATGAGGACCCAGATTGTTGGGGGCAATTAAGCTGACTTTGTAATAATGCCGCTTGGGAGGTGTGTGAAAGCCCTAATAAGCAGGCATATACATAGAATGAAGGCTACTGCTAAGCTTGTAAGCCACCCTGAGTCTTCGGAGAAGGGCGGGATATAAATGGAATTTTTAAAAAAAAGAGGTGAAGGAGTCCCCCCCCCCAATTTTACTTTCATAATGATTCTGCAAGGTAGACAAAGCTTATCTAGCTCCACATAACCTCATCAAACTATTTACATATGACATCAGATTGGCTCTCAAAATGCACTATTTAGTCAAAGTTGATCAGCTGTATCTCTGAAAATGACAGTTCTTGCTCCTAGAGTCTTAACTGTTGTGTTTCTCATGGTGCCATATTGCTGTGATGTAGAAAATATTTATGTAGGAATACTGAAAGAGTAGGCCACTGAATTCTACACATTCTGGAGCAAACTTGTTATTTAGCTATGGCTGAGACATAAACTCAGTGTTCTTAGACACTTTCCTTTAATTTCCCATGACTTCATCCAAAAATGACTTATTGTGGGGTTATAGAACATGTACAAACATTCTGACTGAATTTAACTAGAGGTAGGAAACATCCTCAGATCAACAGATGGGCTTGGTTCACAGAAGATATTTAACCATGTGGCGAAAATGTTTCCAGCTGCATTCAGACAGCATGCTCAGCTGGACTTGGTTTTGCTATGGCTGAACATGTTGCACAAATCGAAGAAATGGGTTTATTCAGTAAACCAACAAATACATGTTGTGCAAATATAACCACAGACAACCCAAAGATTGGTCCAAACCAGCCAAAACTTCAGCAAGATTTAGAAAGGAAAGGATTGTAGAAAAGAAGTGAGGGAGACAGAATACTTGAGAAAAGGACAGTGTGAAACAGCAGAGGGGAGGAGAAGCTGTAAATGAAATGCATCCTGAGGAGGCTGATTTAATACAACAGGGAGGGGACACCTGTGGATGATTGTAGTATGTGGGATATGACCCCGAGAGCACCCCAAAGGAGCACCCAAGATTTTAAACTTCCTCAAGGAATGGAATGGAAACATCTCAGAACCCCAATCCCCCCACAAAATAGTGAGCCATTTGGGGGGGGGTTAAGAAGCAAAAGCAGAGCTTTTCTCACTCCTTTACTTTCTCTAGCTCCCCCACCCACCCCCCAAAAAGGCTGACATTCATGAGCCTGCCCTTGTGGCGGGGATCAATCTTTCCAGGGGCCCTCAGAGGCCAATGAGAAGCACAGGCCTGGTTCCAAAATCGAGAAACCCCAAGAAAATCCAAACTTAACATACCTCACAAAGAAGAAGAACCTGGGAGAAACCCAAATGGGTAGCTTCAACTATCTCAGAGGAAATCCTATGAATTTTGCTGCTCTTCCTCACAAGGCAGCTGTTTCTGGCTGCCAATATCAGGGGAAGAAATGGAAATTACCGTCCCCAGGACCAAACAGTGCTCTGACTGACAAATGCATCTTGATAAACAACACCCCAAAAGTGTCATCAGTGATGATCGACGACTGCTGCCTGTGGAGATGCCTCCCTTTGATAGAGCTCTTCTCTTTCTTTCCTGCATTTATGCTGCCCTTGTCACATTAATCAGGAGCTGTCATTGGTTTGATAATAGCCCCCTTGACGGTCCTCATTAATTAATAACCCAGAATATATGCCTGGAAAGGGGACTGCATGAACTATGCTACCATGACTTTCTGTTAATGGTCCCTTTAAACTGTCTCTACTGAGCCTCCAGTGACTTGGCCACGCGAGATGGGAGTTGACTGGTGCTTTATAAATAAAATCAGTCTTAATTATGATGACCTTTTTCCATGTTTTGTAATAGAGCTGTCTTGGCTGCTGAGGATAGCATGCGCTTACAATCCCATGGAAGGAAAGGAAAATTTCCGTAGCCCCTGAAACCATATTTTTCCCCCCTAAAAGATATTCTTGGCCATTTTTCCTCCAGGGCAACATTGTGGTCAAACACAGTAGTGACACTGAAATTATAGATTCTAAATACCCGCTGCAAATGTTTCTCTTGGTTAGGAAAAGAAAAAGAAAAAGGAACAAAATGGAAGGATTGTTGTATACCACATTACAGTCCACGTTCATTGTCTGCAAGAATGGGCAATGACTTGCATATATTAATGTTAGCAGTCGTACATCGGTACAATGCAGCTTAGTTCCCTTTCAAGACACAGTTCTTTCCTATGGAGGCAATGTTCTCCGCGGAGCTTCGGGAGATGAAGCGTCGGAGACGGGGCCTAGAGAGCTGTTGGAGGTCCAGCCGATCCGAATCCGACCGATTGTGACTAAGAACCCACATTAGGTCTTATCTCGCAGCGATAAGGGCGGCGAGGTCTAATTACTTCTCCGCCCTTATCGCGTCCGCAGATAACAGCCCGGCCGCCCTGTTTAGGGTGACCCGCTCCCTCCTTAATCAGGAGGTGAGGGAGGAACCCTTGCAGGGTCGTGCCGAGGAGTTTGGTCAACATCTGTTGGATAAAATCGCTCGGATTCGGACCGGTCTGGACTCCAGCTGGGCGGAGTCTGACGATCAGGACACGGGCGGTCTTGTCGATGTTATCTGGGAGGAGTTTGATTCTGTGACCCCTGAGGAAGTGGACAGGATTATGGGGAGATTGAGCTCCACCACATGTTTATTGGACCCGTGCCCTTCCTGGCTGGTGTATGCAGCTCGGGAGGGGACACGAGGCTGGTTCCAGGCGGTCATATCTGCCTCTTTGAGTGAGGGTAGTTTCCCCGCCGTCTTGAAGGAGGCGGTGGTGAGACCTCTCCTCAAGAAGCCTGCCTTGGACCCAACTTTCGTCCGGTCTCCAACCTTCACTTTCTTGCGAAGGTTGTTGAGAGTGTGGTGGCGCATCAGCTCCCTCTGGTCCTGGATGAAGCGGATTATCTAGACCCGTGCCAATCGGGTTTCAGGCCCGGGTACAGCACGGAGACGGCATTGGTCGCTCTGGTGAATGATCTCTGGAGGGCCCGGGACAGGGGATATTCCTCTGTCCTAGTCCTATTAGACCTCTCAGCGGCTTTCGATACCATCGACCATGGTATCCTGCTGCAGCATTTCAGGGGATTGGGAGTGGGAGGCACAGTTCTTCAGTGGTTCTCCTCCTATCTCCTGGGACATTCGCAGTCGGTGTTGGCAGGGGGGCAGAGGTCGACCCCGAGGTCTCTCGTTTGTGGAGTTCCTCAGGGGTTGGTCCTCTCGCCTCTCCTGTTCAACATCTATATGAAACCGCTGGGTGAGATCATTCGTGGTTTTGGAGTTGGGTATCATCAGTATGCTGATGATACCCAGCTTTTCATTTTGACCCCAAACCACCCCAGTGATGCCCTCGATGTGATGTCCCGTTGCCTGGAGGCGGTTCGGGTCTGGATGTGGAGGAACAGACTTCAACTCAACCCCGACAAGACTGAGTGGCTGTGCATCCCGGGATATTCAGGATATTCTACCACTTTCCATGGGGGGTGAGTTTTTACCCCCCGTAGATAGGGCTCGCAACTTGGGAGTCCTCCTAGATTCGCGGCTTACTTTGGAAGATCATATAGTGGCTGTGACTAGGGGGGCTCTCGCCCAGGTTTGCCTGGTGCGCCAGTTGCAGCCCTATCTAGACCGGGATGCCCTGTGTACGGTCACTCATGCGCTCGTGACCTCTCGTCTGGACTACTGCAACGCTTTCTACATGGGGCTTCCCTTGAAGACCACTCGGAGGCTCCAGCTGGTACAGAATGCAGCCGCGAGAGTTGTCTTGGGAGTTTCCCGGTACTCCCATGTTACACCTTTGCTCCGCGAGCTGCATTTGCTACCAGTTGTCTTCCGGGTGAGGTTCAAGGTTTTGGTAATGGTTTTCAAGGCCCTACATGGCATGGGTCCGGAGTACCTCGGGGATCACCTGCTGCCGGCGTCAACTTCCGTCCGCCCTGTGCGTTCCCACAGAGAGGGCCTCCTCAGGGTGCCACCGGTCAGAGAATGTCGGCTGGTGGCCCCCAGGGGGAGGACCTTCTCTGTGGGCGCCCCGGCTTTATGGAATCAGCTGCCGGTTGAGCTCCGGATGGCACCTGACCTTCGCTCCTTCCGACGCGGTCTGAAGACCTACCTATTTGAACAAGCCGGCCTGGCCTGATGGGGGATGTGCTGGGGTTTTTATTGGGGATTTTTATATTATTCTACTGTTTTTAGCTCAGGCTCTTATTTAATTCTTTTTTTTATTTTTGTATTCTGTATTTTTATATGTGCCCTGTTCACTGCCCTGAGTCCTTCGGGAGAAGGGCGGTATACAAATATAATAAATGAAATGAATGAAATGAAAATCTAGAGCAATGTTCCGGAACCTAACAGCAGTCTACTGTAGATATGTAGAGTTCACTTCACAGAATTCTCAGCAGTGGAATTCTGGGAGTTGAAGTCCATACATCTGCAGGATTCCCATATTGGGAAGGCCAAGTTAAAGCAAGATAGGACTTTTCTGAAGTTGGTCCCCAATTACAGAGTTTTTGCATGAAGAAAACTCCCCGAGGCTCCATCATGTTTTATATTAGCAAGGAAGATTATGTCTTTTTATCAAGTTTTTTGTGCCATGTTGATTTTACTGTGAAAAATGCTTCCAGGTTTTTTTTTAAAGTCTTAACAGCTATGATTACTTTGCTTTGATTGTTCCATTGCTATTTTTATTGGGATTTTGCATGTTGCCCTGAGTGCTCTGTGGATATATAAATTATAACAAATAAATAAATAAACTAGCCAGTCTTCTTCTGATCTAGCTGAAATGGTCTGAATAGTGCACTATATTCCGTGTTCTAAACTAGGTGTTTTCTAATTGTGTTCTTAGGAACCCTGGGATTCTGCCAAACTTGATTTGCTCTGTGAGAGGGGAAAAAAAATCTTGAATGTAGTCATTTTTTATTACTAGAGCTTTGCCTCTTGTTGCATGAAAAAAATTTTGAAAAGCCCCCATTATGATATACTTTTATTCCAGGGTCAATAGCTTTGGGTAAATAAAAGGCAGAAGGAGAGTCGACATGTATTTAAAGAAAGATTCCAAAAACCACATGGAGGGGGTCCATGTGTGAATGACAACTATGAGATGTTTGGGCAGACTAGCGTGTAAGTGTCTCTATTGTCAGTGTGTGTGTGTGTGTGTGTTTAGAGCTTTGGGGGAAGAAATATTGAACTTATATGGCAGCTTATTCACTTTATTTCTTTTGTTCCCAACTGAAAATCAATAAGTTATTGTGCCTCCCCAATTGGATAGTTTGGTAATACAATCTCTCAGGATAATGGGGACTATAAAAAGGCTTTGGGATTCAATATGCTGTAAGGTGTGTGGACTTCCCATCCCCACTTTCATTAGTGACCACGGAACCTTAATCTGTTGCATATAATTGCATAATTAGAAGAGGTTGCAGAACTACAATCTTGCTGCATTGAAGATCCAATAATGTGAATCAGAGCCCTTTACTGGCAGAGCTTTGGGGGAGGTGATTCAAACCTTGATATCTGCCTGCATGAAAAGGACAACAGCGAGCTGTTTGTAATGCAGTCTTCCTCTGTATGTATTTACTGAGCTCAGTGTCTATGGAGATTCTCAGTCGTCCAGGTCATGGTTGTCCCAAAGATGCTTTCTTTCAAAAGGCAACTAGACTTTCTTGTTTTGCTGGAAGACGTTTTGTTTCTCATCCAAGAAGCTTCTTCAGTTCAATCATGGTCTGGATAACTGAGAATCTCCATAAACATTTAGCTATGCACTTTGGGATGAACACCCTTCGAATGGTGCAGGAGTATGAAACGATTTCCGGGGGGGGGGGAAATGCAGACTACAGGATTCAGGTGACCCTGAGGGCACAGATAAACCTCCAAGTGGCCTCAATGGCTCTCAGAAAGAGGACTACATGGCTGCAAGGAATATAAATCCTTCCACTCTCCAACATTCAGTCGGAACTGAAGAAGCTTCTTGGATGAGAAGTGAATTGACTTCTAGCCAAACAAGGAAGTTCAGTTGCCTTTTGAAAAGAACGCACCTTTAGCATTTGCTGAGCTCATTGCTGGGAAAACAGGGAATTGGGGGGTTGTGGAGGGAAAAGCAGACATGTCATTTCCAAATTTCCTTTCACCCAAACTGTAACCCATCACAGAAGGAGGTTTAAGACACCGAGATTGGACCATACTTGCCATACTAATCAAGCATGGGGTAATATAAAGTAGTTCAATTGGGTATGTAATTGATAATAGAAGGATTTTATTGAATAATAACTTTTCCCTACTATGAAACCGAAACAGAAGAACCTCTGGAAAAGCTGAAACAATGACACTGCTATATAGTTGAGGGGTGGGGGGAGAGAGAGAGAGAGAGAGAGAGAGAGAGAGAGAGAGAGAGAGAGAGAGAGAGAGAGAGAGAGAGAGAGAGAGAGAGAGAGAGAGAGAGAGAGAGAGAGAGTGTCCCATCACACAATCCTCCCAAGGTGGTTACATTTTCCTGGAAGAGAAACACTAATGTCATGAAAACAACTGGAAGAGATCATTCTTTCCATCTGTGCATCCTTCTGCAATCTGATGTTTTCCAGATGTGTTCAACTTCAAGGTCTGTAATCCCAGGTAGCATAACCTTGTGAGAGTAGTCCAAATTTGCAGGCTTGGGAAGATCTCTGCTTCTCTATGAGAAGGACATTTCTGAAAGTTCTGTGCTGGATCTCACCTGTCTTCAGTCTTCAGTCTCCCTCAAGTATGTCAAATGACAACTGACACAGCCTTCTATCAGGATTGTTACTGGGTTTGCTCACTGGGGAAGATGAGTATCCTAATCTAAGAAAACCTGGGTAAGCAAGGTAGGCCGATCTAATTCCCACAGATGTCAACCAGATGTCCCAAGGACATTTACTCTTTGGATTGGAAAGAAAACAATGCAGTGAAGGAGCAGACTATTTGCCGGCCGAAGGACCCCATAGCATAGATCGTGCACTGCTACGTTTTCCCAGGGATAACATTTCTGCACCGCTTCCTGTTGTGAGGAGGGGGGGGGGGAAAGAACCTACAAAAGGAAACCAAAGCTCTGCATGGAACAATCCAAGGACATTAAAAACAGGCTCTTTGGGCCATGTTCCTTTGTCAGCAATTTATTGGCAAAACTCTGATTCTCCCTTTACTTGCAGATGCTTTGAGGATGTAGAAGCAAAGCCGCTTCTAAGCTTGGCAGCTGACTCATCTCAGCAGGCATGAGACAGGCCAACTCCAGGAATCCCTCCCTATGCATGGGCCAAAGGTTTTTGTTGTTTGTTTCTTTGCCTCCCTCTCTCTCTCTCTCTTTAGATTCATCATTATACACAGATCAAATTGTGTTTTATAAAAACACAGAGATCAACTCCGAACCTAAACATTTTGTTTCTTAGCCGCTTGAGCAATGGCCAAATTCCAACCTTATGACTGAGCTATGATGCTTGTGAGGCCCTTCTCCAGCCCCCCCCCCCCGCTGGTATGTTTCACACATGACAGAAAAATGATGGCCAGAGGGGAGAGGAGATAACATGGCCCTCTCCTGGAGAAGCTTGGAATCTCCTTGACTTTATATGCTGCAATAATTATGTGAGGAATTTACTCAAGTTTGAACCCTGGTGGCTTTGCTGACAGGTCAAAATTCAGTGCCCAAAGATGAACCCTTTCCAAAATACACAAAATATGTTTTGCAAAGTCCAGAAACACTAAATAAAATAAAATAAAAATTTGGCAATCTGTTAGGAATCAAGAATTCCATCAAGTCAGTTATTTGAATATTTGAAGTTTCCACAGCGGATTCTGAGATTTGAGTTTGAATATTTTTGATCGTGATAGTCCTTATATATAGGCAATGATCAGTTTGCCTTGCATTTTTGTCAGTCCCTTTTTAAGACTGATTGTCTTCTAAGATGTGGGGGTGGTATGCTAGATAATACCGGTAGCCATTGGGAAAGTGTCAATTTAATAGTTCCTGATATTAGCCTCATTGCGTGAGTAAGCTGCGAATCCACTGCTTTTGTATAGGCACTGTTTAACCATACAGGGCTGCAATACCAAAGCAAGAGCTGATATCCTAAGAACAGTAGCACTTGCTGCCCAGCTGGTGCCAGAAAGTTTAGGAAGAATATTGTTCCTGGTTTTTATTTTATCTACATTATTTTATCCAAACAGAGTGGCGTGGTGGCCTTGTGGTGAAGACGCTTGCCTCCCACTCAGAAAACTGAGAGTTCAATGCTAGGTAGCGGCAGATATTTCTCTCTTAGGATGCAAAGAAAAAAAACACTTGCTACAAACTCCGTGTGGCATCAGGAAGGGCATCTGGCCAGTAAATGCTCAGCTCCACCCAGTCGCCTCAAATCTACCCCAAATTATAAGGGATTAAAGGGTCATAAAAAGGGGACTTTTATCCAAACAGCCACATATTTACATTGAGATAGCATGGCACCAGGAGTGGGCAACTTCTAACCCAGATTTGTGTAATTTAGTGTCGGATCCAATATAACACCCCTTCAGCTTTGATCTCCCAAGGAAAAGCTGGACGGTGCTCAATTGGATATGAAATAACCATGGTGGGTACCAATACTGGAAATATAAATGGGGGCTGATTGATAATCCTAACTGTGACTGTGGGAACCACCCACAAGTGTTACATTATATTACGATGGGAGGCCCCCTCAGAAGGTTCCTGGATCCCAGCATGAAATACATCATCTTGAGGGCACTGCTGTCCAATGCCTAAACAATCTAGATAGGTTTAGTCAGTCCAGTAACCATTCATACATAATTTAATTCTATTCATAATTTTATTCCTCACTTGTACTGTGTGCTTTTAAAACAATTCAACTGGGTTTTATATTTTGATACACATTTCATACGTTGTTTCTATGAATTTTATGCACTATGCTGCATTTTGCTACCCTGTACGAAATAAATAAAATAAATAAATAACCATACTTGAAGCTGAGCGGCTTGGGTCCGGGATATCTGAGGGAACACCTGCTGCTGGCATCAAGTTCCCTTCGTCCAGTGCGCTCCCACAGGGAGGGTCTTCTCAGGGTGCCACCGGTAAGAGATTGCCGGCGGACGACACCCAGGGATAGGGCCTTCTCAGTGGGGGCGCCTGCCCTCTGGAACCAGCTGCCCGTGGAGCTGAGGACTGCCCCCGACCTCCGTTCATTCCGCCGGGGCCTGAAGACCTGGCTCTTCGAGCGCTCTGGCCCAGGCTGAGGATTAACCTTATTTTAACTGGGATTTTTATTTAGACAGGGACACATATAATTTCTTTTAAAATTTGTTTTTAACTTTTGTATTTTGGTTTTTTTTTTTAATCACCCTGTAAACCGCCCTGAGTCCTTCAGGAAAGGGCGGTATATAAAAGTAATAAAATAAATAAATAAATAAATAAATCAGAAGATGCTCCCACATTGACATGTTAGCCATTTTCCTCATTTTTGCCATTCAAAGTTGTAATGTGATATTTCAAATGAGATGATTTTTACCCAGCATTCAATTTATTCACATTTTAGAAATTCTTGGCTGTTTTTTTAAAAAAGGAGATTTTAAAAAAGATACATGAATTTTCAGGATGATAAAGGATAGTTGTGGAGCTCAAATTGTTTTTTTTTTTATTGAAAAGTTTTACAGTACATTTTTTAAAAGACAAAACCCCTCCCAACCCCCTCCCCTCTCCCCAAACCTCCCCAACTCCTCCCTCCCCTCCCCCTCCCCCCTCCCCGACTTCCCTTTGTGGAGCTCAAATTGGAAGACTTCGGATCCATGGGCAGACATCCGTTTTGAGGAATTTCTTCGGTCAATTCACAGGACGATCATAACATATCATTTCAAATGTAAACCAAGATGAGTTCAGCCAGAGTGCAGAAAATAATGGGAAGCTTACTGATTGGCATCTTCTGATGGGATGGATTGGGCTCATGTCCCAGAATTTCTACCCTTCCTTGAAGCCGGGAGATGAGATCCACTCAAATTGGACAAGGTCATTTGAGTGTAGATCAAGTCTTTAACATTAGCTCATGTGGCTTTTCAGAAAGGAAGCGCTTTTATTAACTTTCTGTCCCACCTATGAAAATATTCTATGAATGTTGCTTAATGCAGAGGTCACCAGCCTTTCCAGCTTGGTGTCCCAGCCTGGCACTGGGAGGTGGGGAAGTGTGTGAGTGGCAGGCGCATGCACACAGAGCTCCATTTATGCAAGCAGCAGGTGAATGGAGCTTTGCACGCGAGCGCAAGTAGAGCTTCATGCACATGTGTTTGCCCATCTGTCCCACGGCCTAGTTTCAGACAGGCTGTAGCCCGGTAGTGGCCCACAGCCTGGGGGTTGCAGACCCCTGGCTTAAGGAACTGATAGAAATTTTTCCTAACTGGAAATGACTGCAGTCTTCAATTTATTGGAGAATGCCTACCAGTTAAATAAACCAAGACTCTGTTAGGGTTCAACACAAAACACCTTTCCTACCTTTTTCTGTATATCTGGAATGCACCTGATCTTACCTTCTGCAGGCTAAGCTATCTCTTATCTGCCTTGGTTGTTGCTCTTTCCCCTGTCTTCCAAGGTCACACCGTTAAAGCTGCTCAGAAATGCTAGGGTACATGATGATTTAAAATCTAAATTAATCTGCATGCATTTTCTCTCACTGAAGTAAGTGTAAAACTTTATCAACGAAGACGGAAAATCAAGACAATCTGAAGGATGGGAGGATTGGGAAGAGAAAAGATCAATTACCAAATAACTCTTCTGTTGGTCTGGACATACCCTTGTGCAAATGGCAAAGCTGAACTAAGTCACGCACAGCAGATGGTAGAAATACTGTAGTCCTTTCTCCATTATACTTGTCCACAGCTTAAACATGTCCCACAATCCTCCATGTTGTCAAGATATTGCCTTCATCTCATTCCCAACCAATAACAGGGTAGCATAAGAGTCATCCTTAGCTATTCCAGTGTTAAAGGTAGTGTTTTCCTCTTTAAGTAGGCAAAAACTGCGTGGCCGTTGTGTTTTGGGTACATCTAAAACACTTCAGCCAATATCACAGTCCTGTGATTCTTATCAAGTAGAATCAGCTTAGCACCTATTGACTTGAACCCAAAATCTAGTGTACGGGTCCCCCTCTCCTCTCTCCCTTTGGCCTGTACATAGCAGCACAGGAACATCCCCAGTCCTCTGGGAACTTTCACGGAGTCTCATTTTTTTTTCACACTGGACTCTCTAGTACAGGGGTGTCAAACTCAATTTCATTGAGGGCCGCATCAGCATTGCGGTTGCCCTCAGGGGGCCGGGTGGGTGTGGCCTGGGTGGGTGTGGCTAGAGTGTGTATGGCCTACTGGATGGGCATGGCCAGCTCTACATCGTTCGCATCAAGGGTGCCTATGGGAGCCTGGGCAGGAGTGAGACAGATCTGAGGGCCTCTGGGTCTCTGGGCCAGGGCCAAGGCAGTGGGGGCCATTCCCTCACTGTTTCCAGGATGGCTTCGCGGGCCGCATGAAACCACTTCGCGGGCCGGATCTGGCCCCTGGGCCTTGTGGTTGACATGTCTGCTCTAGTATGTATGTCAGAACCTCCAAACCTAGAATCAGCCTGGCTAAGAGTTGATCAGCTGTGATGGCAGAGGGGACATCTTAGTGCCACATGCTCTACCTCGGTCTGCTGCTTCATGGCACCACTCTCCCTATGGTGACCCAGTGGCTGTTTGGGCTGCATTTTCACAGGAGTAGAGTGTTTTGAAGACTCTAGAGATATAAGCCCACAACGCTGTTCTGGAATAAGGAGCAAGACAGAAAAGCCTCCATATCAATCAGCCTGTACTGAACTCGGTATCATAACGGAATCAACGCTGGAAAATGAATTGGGATACTGGGCAGCCACTTCCTCCCCTGCCTTCTGCATTTTATTTATCCATAAAGAGTTTTGCATTTTACAACTTAAGAAATAGTCAAGGCTCAGCCTTTGAATAATATGCAAAAACAAATTACCATTGCCATTACTAACAAGAATAATGTAGCTGATCATTAAAATATAGTTCAAATTGATTCTTGGGTTTTTTATAATCTAATTTACTATCATTAAATAGCAAAGCCTAGCTACTGAGAGTCATTAAATTATCCAATTTACACAATAAATCTCGCAACTAGAAAAAGACAGCGCAAGAACAGGAGAAAGATTCAACTCTGTCAATAAGCTTATATTGGGTTTTACACAAGGTTAACTGTCACGTCTTCCCCTGGTGCATCTGGGGGAATTGTGATTTGTGAGGAAGACGATAATTTTCTTCCACTAGCCACCCCCTGTCCCTCATCTTTCTGAAAAGAGGGAAGGATGGGTCAATCTGGCTCACATTATTAGTAAAGATTCAGCTTAAAATGTCTTCCCCCAATCTCATCTTCTCCCAATAATGGCCACCGGGAGGGGACAAGTTTAGGATTTCCTGGAATTACAATACTAGCAATAGCAATAGCTCTTAGGCTTATATACCACTTCACAGTGGCTTTACAGCATTCTCTAAGCAGTTTACAGAGCCAGCCTATTGTCCCCAACAATCTGATTCCTCATTTTACCAACCTCGGAAGGATGGAAAGCTGAGTCAACTTTGAGCCGGTCAGGATTGAACAGCAGGCTGTGGGCAGAGTCAGCCTGCAATACCGCATTCTAATCACTGCACCACCAGGGCTCTAGATCTCCTAACTATCTCCTAAGTAGATAGATAATTTCAATTCATTGTCTATGGGAACAAGATCATTCTGGGCCCTCGGATCTTCAGCCTTTTCTATTCCTTTCTTTGTTGGATTCTCCAAGAAAAAGCACAGAACTCATTCCATTTTCCTCGTCTTCTGCTTTTCCACAATGCCAGCTCAGAATTTTAGAACTTGCAGATTTCTAACATATCTGACAGTGACACCTTGCATCTAACTGGACCATAAAGGAGATGTTATGAACAGGATACATTGTAAGCACCCTTTTTTGAAGCACAGTCTGTGATGAGATGACATCTAAGGAAAGAAGGATGGCTTATTTTGAGGTGGTTTGGTTAAGAGGTCAGTTTGGTTAAAGCTAGAAACCAGGAAACCTTGTAAGTTCTAGTCCCACCTTAGAGACAAAGCCAGCCGAGTGACCTTGGGCCACTCACTGTCTCTCAGCCTTTCGAAGAAAATCAAAGCACTTCTTCGGAAGAAGATGACTTTGGGAAAATGTTGTGGGGGGAAAATTGCATGGACTTCTTCATGTACTCTCTGTCAGTCAATACTGACTCCAAGAAGCACACACACACACACACAGAGAGAGAGGAGGCGGAGCCACCCCAGCCTGTGTGATTACCAATAGCACGATCGGACTCATGAGCATTCCTGCACTATACGTCTTTAGAACGAAAGACAGTTCCATAGACAACCTATAGCACAGGTCTGCAACCCGTGGCTCCGGAGCCGCATGCGGCTCTTTCAGCCGTCTCTTGCGGCTCCCAGTCCTCTGCCATGTGCAGTCAAAAAAAATGGGACTAAAAAAGTTCAACCAATCAATTCAAATATGCAGGGTAGGTGCATATCTCGCCTTGTCTCCACTCTTCAGTCAAACCCTGTTCTGCGCATGCACGCATGTACGCGCATGCGCACACATTTTTTGTAGCTCCCAGTTTTTCCTTTTGTGAGGGAACCGGTTCCAAGTGGCTCTTTCACTGTTTCAGGTTGCTGACCCCTGACCTATAGTGACTTACCATAATTTCCACATAGGTTGGCATTTGGTCTTTAAAAGGCTGCCTCCTTCCAAATTAATTAAATCAAGCATTTGCAAACACAATTGGGGTTCTGTTATACATCCCACAGGTATAGATAGGTGAGACCTTAAAACAGGGCCTTTTTGGTAGCAGTGCCCCAGCTGTGAATTTCCTTTCCGAGGGCGATGAAAGGGCTCTGACTTGGTTTCAATTTAGACTGGCAATAAAAACTTTTACTGTTCCATCATGCTCTTAACCCTGTGCAATGTTTTATTTTGCTCTGCAATTTTAAATGTTAATGCAACTTTATGACTGTTTGCACCTGTGTTTCCTTGATTTTATGGCGCATTTTACAATGCTTTACATTGTATTATGCGATGTCCACTGAACAAATAAATAAATTGGGGTCTGTGCTGTTAATCCTTTCCAGCCAGCTGCAATCTGGGGGAGAAGGCAAAAATAATCATGTGGAGCCCAAATCCCTAATGTATCATTTCTATATGGATTGCAATACTTGGTTATCAAGTATCAAACAAGGCCTGCCAAAAGGTATTGAATTATACTGCCCAAAATGAAAATTATTATGCAGATGATAATAAGCTTTTATCATATGATGAGAAAAAGTCCATCTCTTCAGGCCTCTCTATTATGTCTGGTACTAACCTAATTCTCAGGTTTCAAATACTTTTCAAGCATATATCTGGCTTTCTCCTCTGACTAATTTGAGCAATCAGTTAGAAATCTCCCACTATTTCTCCCTTTTGCTTCCTTTTGTATTATTGAAAGATATCCATGGCTTCTTATTCCTACTTGTTGGTCTCCCCTTTCTCCATTGTCCAAACTAGTGTTTAATCCGTCTTGGCCACTTGAAGATTTGTGGACTTCAAGTCCCAGAATCCCTCAACTAGCATGCTGGCTGAGGAATTCTGGGAATTGAAGTCCACACATCTTAAAATCTCCAAGGTTGAGAAAGACTGGTGAAGCGCTGTCTCTAGATACGTACCCAGTTCGTTTGAGGAGTGCTACCCATCTGGCTCCTCTTTCTCTGATTCCATAGAGGGAAAGCTTCTCTAGAGCAACCTTTCTACCTTGGAGGCCCAGCCTGGAGTGAGGGGTGCCCCGTGTGAGTGGCAGCTCCATTGGTGTGAGTGGCGAGCACATGCACCCTCCACTCGCGTGAATGGAGCTTCATGCACAAGTGCCCTTCGTTCACGAGAGTGGACCTTCAGCTGTGTACACAAGCGCCCTCCGCTCAAGCGCCCTCTGCTCTCGCGAGTGGAGCTTCGTGCATGAGCATAAGGGCCCACCGCTGGCGTGAGTAGAGTTTCACACACACACACGCTTGCCCGTTGCTTGTGCAGCACAGTTTCAAACAGGCTGTGCCTGGTTTCTCCTTAGTTCTAGGTTGCTTCTCTCCTTGACTAGTTTCCATCCGTTGCTTCTTGTCCTGCTTTCAGGCGCTTTGGAGAATAGCTTGGCTCCCTCTTCTTTGTGGCAGCCCCTGAGATATTGGAACACTGCTATCATGTCACCCCTCACCCTTCTCTTCGTTAAACTACACATACCCAATTCCAGCAACCGTTCCCTATATGTTTTAGCCTCCAGCCCCCTAATCATCTTTGTTGCTCTTCTCTGTACTCTTTCTAGAGTCTCGACATCTTTTTTACATCGTGGTGACCAAAACTGGATGCAGTATTCCAGGTGTGGCCTTACCAAGGCATTGTAAAGTGGTATTAGTACTTCACTTGATCTTGAATCTATCCCTCTGTTAATGGTAGTAGGCTGCAGCCCAGGGGTTGGGGACCCCTGCTCTAGAGTTCCTACTGCTTATAAAAATGGATTAACTATCAAATACTAAGTAAGTTTGAAACTGTCCGTTCTACCATAGGCAATTTAGAAAGCAATGTTCTTTTCTTTTCTTTTCTTTTCTTTTCTTTTCTTTTCTTTTCTTTTCTTTTCTTTTCTTTTCTTTTCTTTTCTTTTGGCTACCTGTTTTCTCCATTCTTCCTAACTCCATCTTTTATGAAGCTTTTTTTTAATGTGGAAGAGGGTTTACCAGTATTCTTTCAAGGCTCTCTCCATCATAAAGATCATTTTTCCACACGTTGCTTATTCTGACCAAGGGAAGGGAAGGAGGAAAGAGGCTTATTGTGTTAAATGATGATCAAACAGTTAGTCCTGGGATTGGATTTCAAGAGAAACTTCTTGGACTGTAGATTTGTTTGGATGGACTAGCAAGACAGTAGCTGTAGGAGGAAGCTAAGCTAGTTATAGCCAGGTCTGCAAAATCACCTGAAACTAGACCGGGTTGCTGCTACTGAATCTGGGCTTTGGGGTCAGGGAGAATTTACAGTCTGGGCTAAAACATTCCCAGATACCTTATCCCAAGTATTATTTGCCTGGCAGTCGAACATCTTCTGTGCCACAGTGTGTACAGATAATGGAAGCCCAGAGAAAGGAAAAGAAACCCTCAGTTTCAGGGGATCAGGACAATCCTTTAAAGAACCACAGGGGGGAAATGGCTGAGATGGGATTTAGAGAGGTAAATTAGATCAGGGCTTTTCAACCTTTTCACCCATTGTGCCACTTTTAGAATAGGGCAACATCCGAGTACCACCAGTCGCCTAGCAAGGTGTCAAAAACTTGATGACCCCACCCCCAAAAAAGAAAACAGTGATGAAGTACAGGTAGTCCTCGACTTACAACAGTTTGCTGAGTGACTGTTCGAAGTTACAATGGCAGTGAAAAAAGTGCCCCCCAAGCCACAGCCGAGCAAGACACCTGCCTGCCTGCCCAGCGACGCTCTTCCTCCTGTCCGAGGTTTTCATTGTTGTGAGCATTTCTGTTGAGGATTGGCAGAGGGGGTGGGGTGGGAAGGGTATTTGGTTTTCATTCCCTCCGTCTGCTGGGTGGTTGCAGCAGGTTTTGGTCATTTCACATGACCCTGGGACACTGTGACCGTCATAAATATGAATCAGTTGCCAAGCATTTGAATGTAAATCACAAAACCCTGGAGATGCTGCAACATTCCAGCTCATCGGCAATTCTTCTGGGCTCAGCAGAAGCACCAGGATCAGTGCCCAGCTCCAGCTGGAGCCTGGCACTGATCCTGGTGCTTCTGCTGAGCCCTGACAGCCCTGCAGCTCCAGCCGTCTCTCTCTTTCTCAGGCTTGTGTGGTGCTGCCACTGGTTCAGCTCATTCCCCTCCCCCGCTACCACTTTTCTAGGATGGTTGCGTACCACCTGCCAGGTGCCAATGTACCACAGGTGGTACCCGTACCACTGGTTGAAAAGCCCTGAATTAGATGAAAGGGTTCCGTTCTCCTCCTGCATTTCTCAAAGCAAGTCCCTCCCTTGCAGATTTTTTCAGAATTGCCATTGTTGTAAATTCCTTGGTCAAGGTGAATTCAGGATAGATGTCAGATGATAATTGGGGTGTTGCAGGTTATAATTTTCATTGTTACACTGAGCATCTTCAGAATCATGTCTATTAACATATTTTTGCCACGTGAAGGTAAATAGTCTTGATATGATTCCTTTATGCAATATTCATTAGCCCCATTCCTGTGAGGTCTGCACATAATTTCAGGATATTGTGATAGCCATTACGTACCTTTCCCTGGGTGCAATTTTGCTCAACATACTTAGTCACTACTAAGTAGTCACTGCTCAAGACAAATAAGTTCCCCCTGTACATCCGTTGGGAAGAGCATGCCCTTTCTCATAACCCAGTAGGGGATAGATATAGAAAGTGTGTTCCACATTACATTACTTCTCTCTTGGTCTGTTGAGTGTGATTTAAGAGAACTGCACTTAATGAACATGCAGACCTACAGCTAAGATCCATTGCTCTAGATGAAGTATTGGTGTACATGGTGTCCAGGGGCAAACGACAACAAGTGTATGATTATTACTGTATGTTTGTCATTACTTCGACATATTGTAATTTGGCATACACACCACTGACAGCGCAGCATACAGATTTCACGGCATTTAATATCATCAACCAAATAATGATGCAGTATTCATCACAGCATGAGGTTATTCTTGAATCTTTACGTTTTTATTAGATTATTTGGCTGGACTCACATTAATGGAGAGTTAAGTTAAACTAGTTAAGTCACCTTGGCTGCTGTCCAACAGAAAGCAGAAAAGGTCATTCTGACTGATGTCCTCTCTAGAAGATTAGATATAGGGCTCCCATCTGACCACTACACCATTCTCTTTCACTCATGGGCTGGGGGCCAGTAGTGGCTGCCCTGCCTTAATGCTAATGTCCTTACATTAGGTCTAAACATAGGCAAGGATCTTAAATACATCCTGTATTCCTGGCTCTCCAAAAGAAACCTACCATACAGGATAATTTGACTATCCAAGTGACCAAGATGCAAGCTGAGACCTCTTACTTTTCCAAAAGAAGATTTTACTTATTACACTAGAGAAGTTTGTTATGAATTCCTCTCCTCAAAAGACATCGTTGTTTTCTCCTTTGGGCAGAATTCGAAAGCATGTAAAAACGCAAGTAGAAAAATAGGGACCACTACGGTGGGAAGGTAACAGCATTCCGTGCGCCTTTGGTGTCTAGTCATGCTGGCCACATGACCACAGAAGACGTCCTCGGACAAGCGCCGGCTCTTTGGCTTTGAAACGGAGATGAGCACCGGCCCCTAGAGTCGGAAACGACTAGCACGCATGTGCGGGGGAACCTTTACCTTTACCTTTACAGTATTGCCTATGGCTGTTAATTAAAGAAGCTTCCCAAGAATAGTTGACTGTGATCTCTTGTAAAGTGTTTTTCAATCTTACCAACTTTAAGGTAGGTGGACTTCAGCTCCCAGAGGTCCCCAACCAGTAAGTAGGCTGGCTGGGAAATTCTGGAAGTCCATTCATACCTTAAGGACTTGAAGGACTTCCCACCTGTCCTTGAGTGGGCAGAAAACAATACCGGTATGAAATGTTCACCCCATTGCCAGCCCCTATTTATTTCCTCTACTTCCTCTGTTTAAAATCACTACGATCACCTAACTTCCCTTGAAAGAAATGAATGGCAAACTCTAATGCAGAGGGCACCCTTTGAGACTGTTCTTGAACGGTGCCAGAATAAGGGGGAAAGTGGCATTAAAACACCCATAGAGAAAAGGACTATTTAGAGCAGGGATGGGCAGTGATGGCCTCTTTAAAACCTATGCACTTAAACTCCCAGAATTCTGGGAGTTGAAGTCCACAGGTCATAAAGGGGTCATAGTTGCCAGAGGAAAGGTAATAAAAGGTCCTTAATGTATTGCTTGAATTCTTACCTTTCTTTCTTTTCATAGCTCATAGCTTTTCATAGAAGACCAAAAGGCAGATTCTTGAAGCTATCACACTTCACTATACTCCGAAGGTGGGAACAGCAATAAAGCACCCATGAACCTTGCAGAACACAACTTCCACAATCCTCTGCCGCCACCCCCACCCCCCCGCAAAGCATGCACCCTTCATTCCTCCCCCCTCCCCAACAATCCTAGCTGGCAGCTGTGGTGACAAGCTGACCCATCATTCTGTTCATCCATTTCACCGTGATGTTTCTTCTAACAGCCTCTAAGTTGGTGAAACCACTTGTCCATGTAGGAGGGATTACTCAATTGTCGTTTAAAAAGCAACAGCCAGCGAGTTCCCAGTTTTGTATCTGTGTCAGAAGATATTAGGCCCATTAGAAGTTAATTGCCAACATTATGCAGGAATAGGTGTAAAGTAAAATTAAACTTCTGTGCTCAAACATAATGGACAATTGTTAGGCAATTGTGAAACTAATGACTAATCTACACATTCAGGAAACTCTCATGGCAGGATTTTATGAGATTGTTCAAGTCAAGCATAGAAATTGGAGATTGGGGGAGGGAGCATTTTCAAATTGAAAAATTCTCAATGCATAGGAAATTTAGCATATCTCGAGTGCCTCAGCCAAGCCAACCCTATTAGTAATCTGAATTACATATGAGAAGATACTTTCAATCTCTCTCTCTCTGTGTGTGTGTGAGTGTGTGTGTGTGTGTGTGTGTGTGTGTGTGTGTGTGTGTGTGTGCACCTTCCAGTTAGCTTTTTGATTCCTGACAACTGTCTGGCCAAGTCCCTATATAGATAGTCCTCAACTTACGACCACAGTTGAGCACAAAAATTCTGTTAAGTGAGACATTGGTTAAGTGAATTTTGTCCCATTTTTCAATCCTTCTTTTCACAGTTGTGAAGTGAATCACTGCAGTTGCTATTACATTAGTAACACAGTTGTTAAGAGAATCTGCCTTCCTCGTCGTCTTTGCTTGTCAGAGGGTCACAAAAGGGGATCACACGACCCCGGGACACTGCAATGGTCATAAATATGAGTCAGAGGCCAAACTTCTGAGTTTTGATCAAGTGACCACAGGGATGCCGCCAAGTTCGTACATGTGAAAAATGGTCATAAGTCACATTTTCCAGTACCATTGTAACTTTGAACGGTCACTAAACAAACTGCTGTAAGTTGAAGATTATCTGTAGTTTTCTTGGCAAGATTTTTCAGAAGCAGTTTGCCACTGCTACCTTGCTAGGTTGGAGAGAAAGTACAGTGATTGGCCCAAGATCACCCAGCCAGCTTCGTGCTCAAGGTGGGACTAGAATTCACTATCTCCAGATTTCTAGCCTGGGGCCTTAACCACCAGACTAAGATGGGAATCTTATGAAGTTTAGCTCCAATATCTCAGGGGTGGCCACAAAGAAGGGGGAGTCAAGCCATTCTCCAAAGCACCTGAAGGCAGGACAAGAAGCAATGGATGGAAACTAACCAAAGAGAGAAGCAACCTAGAACAGGGCTTTTCAACCAGTGGTACGGGCACCACCTGTGGTACACTGGCACCTGGCAGGTGGTACACGACCAGCCTAGAAAAGTGGTAGCGGGGGAGGGGAATGAGCTGAACTGGTGGCCGCACCGCACAAGCCTAAGTGAGAGAGACGGCTGAAGCTGCAGGGCTGTCAGGGCTCAGCGGAAGCGCCAGGATCAGCGCCAGGCTCCTGCTAGAGCTCGATGCTGATTCCAGTGCTTCTGCTGAGCCCAGAAGAAACGCTGATCAGCTGGAGTGTTGCAGCATCTCCAGGGTCTTGTGGTTTACATTCAGATGCTTGGCAACTGATTCATATTTATGACGGTCACAGTGTCCCAGGGTCATGTGAAGTGAACAAAACCTGCTGCAACCACCCAGCAGATGGGGGGAATAAAAACCAAACACCCTCCCCCACCGCACCCCCGCTGCCAATCCTCAACAGAAATGCTCACAACAATGAAAAACTCGGACAGGAGGAAGAGTGCCACCGGGCAGGCAGGCAGGTGTCTTGCTCGGCTGTGGCTTGGGGGGCACTTTTTCAGTGCCATTGTAACTTTGAACAGTCACTAAGCAAACTGTTGTAAGCCGAGGACTACCTGTACTTCATCACTGTTTTCCTTTTTTTTTTTTTTTGGTCATCAAGTTTTTGACACCTTGCTAGGCGACCGGTGGTACTCAGATGTTGCCCTATCCTAAAAGTGGTACAATGGGTGAAAAGGTTGAAAAGCCCTGATCTAGAACTAAGGAGAAATTTCCTGACAGAACAATTGTTCAGTGGAACAACCTGCCTCCAGAATTTGTAAATGTTCCAACACTGACAGTTTTGAAGGAGAATTTGGACAACCATTTTTCTGCAATGGTGTAGGATTTCCTGCCTGAGACAGTGGGTTGGACTAGAAGACCTCCAAGGTCTTCCAACTCTGTTATTCTATTATTCTGTTAGATTAGTCTAGTCTAGTCTAGTCTAGTCTAGTCTAGTCTAGTCTAGTCTAGTCTAGTCTAGTCTAGTCTAGTCTAGTCTAGTCTAGTCTAGTCTAGCCTAGCCTAGCCTAGCCAAGCCAAGCCTAGTCTAGTCTAGGCTAGGCTAGGCTAGTCTCTGTAATCTAATTGGTACAAATGCCAACGGATGCTCTACTGTCTGGATATGTTTTTCTTGTTGGTGTCCTTTGGAGACTTGTTGAGGGAAAAGGAAGTTATACTTCAAAACAGACTTGATTCTTATTTAATCTTCTCCTTCCTTAAAAAAAATATCAAAAGTCCCCAAGCTATCCTTCAAGCTGGCATTCTAGCACATTGCCTGTGCACTTCTGTTATTGGGAGCGCAAAACAAGTCATATTCTCCCTTCCCCCACCCACCAAATCTGTTGTTGTGACTACACATTTTGGAGGGTGAGAATGAAGCAATAAAATCTGAAAGCTACCCTCATAAATTGCATGGATCAGAGAAGTCTCTATTGACAGAGCTGTAAAGCGGAATTATGGCATGATTCCTTTGCAGGCATGCCAGGGCCAAATCCTGGCCTTCTTGAATTTGGGAGGAGGACCAGGACTTGTTATCAAAATCTGATTGTTTTTCTTAAGGACTAATAAAAACAAATATAAACCTCCCTCTTTCGCTCTCTCTCTCTCTCACACACACAGAGACAACATAAAAACATAGGGCAACTTTCCTCAATCTGCCTCCCTTTGGATGCTGTCCATAAATTCCATGTGCATGTAATTTATGGGTAGTGCAGCCTAGCACATTAAGGCTGGACCAAGATGTAAGAGGTGATCTATCCACTGTAAATTCTCTCTACTTGGAAAGTAGCTGTAGACCGGATCACTTCAGAGATGATACTGTATTTGATGCTGTTGCCAGCTTCCAGAAATATCTACAATATCTATGCTACGGTGCATAGTTGGCTCCAATGGGATATGACTAATTAGCTGTTGCTGGTCAGAAAGTCAGTATCTGCCACCCGCCTGCCTACATTCTTGTCCTTATGTCGCACATTTCAACCTGTCAGGATCCAAACTAGGGACATCGTTTGTGCTGTGTGCCACGCATAGCACAAAATTGATTTATAAAGTTGATTTATGGTTCCTTCCCTATCCTAGCATGCATTCTGTCTCAAAAGTGATAGATTCAAGTAAATGGTACAGTATTTCCTAAGGATGAAACGGTGCTTGGGAACAATTTTCTCTAAACTCAAATGGAAAAAAAATGTCTAGATTTCCAGGGACAACAAAAATTAAATTTGACCAAGCTGAGTTAAGAGAATTTTTAAAGTTGGCTAAGGATGGCGCCTACTGCAGTATTGATTCTATGAGAAGTAGAAAGGTCAAGGATTAGCACTCACAAAAGCGGAAGCCTGGACAGATAACCCTGTCAAACTGTGATACCTTCAACCTAAGCCAGCAGATCATAGCCTGTTCTTGTGTTTCATCTGAATGCTCAAAGGCTATAAATTGTGTCAGTCATACATACCGCTGTCCTAAATCTATATGTTTCAGCTGTCCTGCTCTACCAGGTCCTGGCCTACTCTTGTTCAACTTATTTTTTTTTTAAATTTTAATTCCATTTATATCCCGCCCTTCTTCGAAGACTCAGGGCGGCTTACAAGCTTAGCAGTAGCCTTCATTCTATGTATATGCCTGCTTATTAGGGCTTTCACACACACCCCAAGCAGCATTATTACAAAGTCAGCTTAATTGCCCCCAACAATCTGGGTCCTCATTTTACCTACCTCGGAAGGATGGAAGGCTGAGTCAACCTTGAGCCTGGTGGGATGCGAACCTGCACTAATTGCAGGCAGCTGGTGTTACTTAAGGAGGCATTAGCCCACTGCTCCACCAAGGCTCTGTAGAATGAAACTTAGAATGAAGTTTATTGATGATCAATAAAGCTCTTGAGCCACCTTATTGTCAGCTGCTGAATTGTTAGGTTGGTCTTTAAAGAAATGTAAGTAAAGCTATCTTTTCTGGGGGCAATCCATTGGTTGTCATGTGGATATTTCCAATTTCAGCCAATGATAGCATGTTTCAGATGTCAATTGGTGGCAGATATTTGTTTAAGTCTACCCCAGGTTACTCGACAAGTAGACAAGATCAGTTCAGGGAGGCATCCAGAGCAGATGGCATACCCATTAAAAATAGTATTATCCTCATTGAAGTCTACTCCATATGGGACAAACAAGAAGCCATTCGGTGGCAGCTCCTTGTTCATGGCGAGCTTGCTCCTTCACAGATATCTGTTTTTGTAAGGCACATGGGATATAGCTGACTAGTGTGGTCTCTGCTAGATGGCCTGCCACAAAGTCCCTATGGCAGCTTTCTTTAGGCTTCCATCAGAGGAGGATAGTGTAGGATGAAAGTGGATCAGGGAAATTTCCTTCCACCCTTGAACTCATTCCAAGACAAGGAGAACTTGAAAAGACAATAATAATAATAATAATAATAATAATAATAATAATAATAATAATAATAATAATAATAATAATAATAATAATAACAACAACAACAACAACAACAACAACAACAACAACAACAACAATTGGAAGATCTTGGGGGTTTTCCAGTCCAAACCCCTGCTCAGGCAGGAAACCATACACCATTTCAGACAAATGGCTGTCCAGTCTCTTCTTAAAAACTTCCAGTGTTGGAGCATTCACTGCTTCTGGAGGCAGGTTGTTCCACAGATTAATTGTTCTCACTGTCAGGAAGTTTCTCCCTAGTTCTAGGTTGCTTCTCTCTTTTGTTGGTTTCCATCCGTTACTTCTTGTCCTTAAGGTGCTTTGGAGAATAGCTTGGCTCCCCCTTCCTTATGGAAACCCCTGAGATATTGGAACACTGCTATCTTTTACTTTACTTTTACTTTTATTAAATTTGTATACCGCCCTTCTCCCGAAGGACTCAGGGCGGTTAACAGGGCATATATAAATAACAATACAAAAATTAAAAAGGAATTAAACAAATGCCCAATTAAAAATTACAATAACAATAAAAGCAATAAAAGACCCATTAAAAACCCTAACGTTCCCCATCAGGCCAGACCAGCTAGTTCAAATAAGTGGGTCTTCAGCCCGCGCCGGAAGGAGCGAAGGTCCGATGCCATCCGGAGCTCAACCGGCAGTTGGTTCCATAACGCCGGAGCGCCCACAGAGAAGGCCCTCCCCCTGGGGGCCACCAGTCGACATTCCCTGACCGGAGGCACCCTGAGGAGGCCCTCTCTGTGGGCACGCACAGGGCGGAGGGGAGTTGATGCCGGCAGCAGGTGGTCCTTGAGGTACCCCGGACCCATGCCATGTAAGGACTTGAAGATCATAACCAAAACCTTGAACCTCACCCGGAAGACAACTGGTCACCGCTCGTCCTTCTCTTTATTAAACTAGAAATATCCAATTCCAGCAACTGTTCTTTATATGTTTTTTAGCCTCCAGTCCCCTAATCATCTTTGTTGCTCTTCTCTGTACTCTTTCTAGAGTTTCAACATCTTTTTTACATCGTAGTGACCAAAACTGGATGCAGTACTGCAAGTGTGGCCTTACCAAGGCATTGTAAAGTGGTATTAGCACTTTACGTGATCTTGATTCTATCCCTCTGTTAATGCAGCCTAGCACTGTGTTGGCTTTTTTGGCAGCTGCAGCACACTGCTGGCTCATATTGAAGTGATTGTCCATTAGGACTCTGAGATCCCTCTCACAGTTACTACTACTGAGCAAGGTACCACCTACTATATTTGGTTTTTCTTGCTTAAATGTAGAACCTTACTTTTTTCACCATTGAATTTCATTTTGTTATATAGCGCCTAATGTTCAAATCCGTCAAGATCCTTCTGTATCTTAAGCCTATCTTCTGGGCTGAGCTACTAGGAAATGCATTTTAATAGCACTTGTTGGGAAGAATTGCCATTTCTTATGGCTTTGGAAAGAACTTTCACATGATGCATCAGGAAACATGACTGCTGATGTAGCTCCCCCATTCCTGTTGGGGAGGAAATCCTCCTTCATTTACTTTGACAAACAAATCTTCAGTTATGCCACACAGCAGGGGAAACTGGAAATTAGACAACACGGCAGGGAAGAATGGGTAGGAAATCTATGTGTGCTTTCCAAGCTGTTATGACTCTGCAAACATACACAAAGCAGAGTTGCAACCTCAGTGTTCTACGAAAACTTTAAAAGGGGGTGGGGGTGGTGGATAAAAATGCAAGAGTATAAAGCATGAGGGTCAGGAATGAAAAAGTTGGTCCTAGGAAGCCTGCCCATAATTGCTACTGGCCAGCTGGTCAACTAGCTAGAAGAAAGGGACTGTTAGTACCTAGCTATCTTTGATGGTGGGCCACCAAATTATCTGGTCCATGATAAGAAGCTCCTGGCAGAGAAATGTCATAGCTAATGAGTGACTGATGCTAGATTCCCACGACAGGTACCCAACAATCTGCAGCCGAATTGTAAAAAAAAGGGGGGGGAGAGTTTCCACAAGAAAAGAGATGTGATACCTGAGTATAAATCGGCAGGTTTGATCTGATTGTGCGACCCAGTTGTTAAATTCTTTTAGGAACAGAGGGAGGCCTAGCAGGCTGAAATTGAGCAGAGAGCTTATCATCTGCAACAGAAGGCTGGGATTGGTCACCTCTGTGCTTTTTCAATCTGGGCCCCTGCAAATTGCTCCCCTGTTCTCCCACGGCTCCTATTGAAACATACTCTAGTGAAGTTTGAGAACAAAGTAGCATTCTGGACTAGAGTCCAGGATTCTGGGTAAATTGGAGGAGGAGGAGGAGATATTTGCAGTTGAGTTAAGAGTTAAAACAGGATGGCACAACTCAACTAACTAACGAAGGGTGGCACAAGAAGGAATTTGTGTGCTAAGCTTAAATCCCCTGGCCCTCAAAGACTCAAAATAGTTTCCAGTGCAGGTTTCCTGTCCCCCTTTTCCAGCAGGTGCTCTTCTTATAATGGCCATTTGCCCACTAACCTCCCTGCACCCCCTGATTCCCTCTCCTAACAGCCAGTGCACTTTCTTCATGCAGAGATCCCACCTTCACTCCGGTCCTGAAGTATCTGGACCAGATTTTCCCTTCTGCATCTGGCATCCGCAAACCAGGGCAGAATTTCCAGGGTATCCAGGTGTTATGTATGCAGGCACCTGCATAGCAACAGCCACCAGGGGGCGTTGGCCTGAACGGTTTTGGCGGGAAACCTAGTTTCGGCGGGAAACCTAGGGCCAACCCCATTGGCTGTCCGCTTACCTGGCTAGGTATTTAAGGAGGCCAGGTAACCCTCATTCCTCAGTACGCTACCCCCTTCCAATAAAGAGCTGAACACGTACTCCGGCTGGCGTCTCTTCCTTGTGTCGGACCCACTACACAATACCAGGAAACAGGTAAAGTCTCCAAAGGCGAGATCTGCCTCCCCAGCCCCCAACCCAGCCTTCAGTCTTCATTTATAAGAAGTAGAGAGAATAGGAAGGAATGTGGACTAGTGTAGATCCCGATCCCTGGCGTACGCAGGGAGGTAAATGACCAGGGGTGGCCCAGAGCCCAGCTGGTTTCTCAAGGTAGAATAACCATCCCTCTCCATTTCTCCAGCTGCCTCACTTCCTCACCGTTACTGGAGAAAGGATTTGACATGGGAATGCATCCACTAGCCGCCCCGCCTCTCCGCTCTCAGTTTCAGCCAGGCATGGTCCAGCAGTTAGAAACAGATGGCCAGCTGCCCAAGGGGATTTTAATAACAGGGATGAGGTAGAGAGAGAGGACCCTGACTTCCTCTCTGTCTTTGTCTCCATCATTCTGTGATTCTGTGCCCTACCTGCTGCTCAGCTGTTTTACTTGGGGCACAGCTCCTTCTTTCTAGGTTCATGTAAGGCCCGGAACACGCCCCAATTATCCTTGGAAAATACCAGCTCACGCATAAAGAGAGAGCCATAATATTTTATTTGTGCTTTTTTTTATGATACAAGCTCTTGGAAGTAAGTCTTGGAGAAGGGAGGCGAAAGTGATATATTATCGTCTAATAAAGCAATTGAACATGACAGCTTTTAAGGAAAATCTGAGATGTGGAATCTGATTATGGGTCTTCTGAGTGCCAAGGGGAGGGGAGGGCAGAAGTGGAGGTGGAGAGGGAAGGAAAGCAGGTGGGAAGGCAAATCAAGAAGCGTAAATACCCCATTAAGGTGCTGGGGTGTTCAGCTTTCTGTTATTTTAACCAAGTAATAAATGTAGTTTATGGCCCTGCAAAGAATATAAAGAGGACAGGGCTTTGCAGCAAATCCTTCAGAACTACTATAGGGCTCAGACAGACATCAAGCGGCATGCCCCAAACAAGCAGCCACGTGGGGAACAGGTTTGCCCAGGGAATACGGGTGAAGGCATTGTTCATAATGGGATACAGAGCAAGCACAACTCACTCAGGAAGCCTGGAGTAACGGTATGTGGGAATGACCTTGGGAGAGAGAAGGAAGAGTCACAAACTAGGCAATAGTTAGATAAGAGGCAGCTGAGCGGGCAGAAGGAAGCTGAGCCATCAGAAGGACTGTAGGAGATAACCAGGCTGAGCCTGAGGGAGGGGTCAAATGTGTCGTAAGTCATGAGTCTCTGCATGGTCGCAAGAGATCTAAATCCAGCCCACTTTGAATGCCTTTCTTAGCTCCTGTTCATTTCCTGTTATGGCCCAGATAGTCAAGGCAATGCAGGCCTCTAAAGAGTTCTTTCTCTTAAACCACAGGTCTGCAACCCGCGGCTCCGGAGCCGCATGTGGTTCTTTCAGTTTCCCCGCAGCCTTGAAAGAAGCGGTGGTGAGACCCCTCCTCAAAAAGCCTTCCCTGGACCCAGCTGTTTTAAACAACTTTCGCCCGGTCTCCAACCTTCGCTTTCTTGCGAAGGTTGTTGAGAGCATAGTGGCGCATCAGCTTCCTCTGTTCCTTGAAGATGCTGATTATCTAGACCCGTACCAATCGGGTTTCAGGCCCGGACACAGCACGGAGACGGCATTGGTCGCTCTGATGAATGATCTCTGGCGGGCTCGGGACAGGGGTCATTCCTCTGTCCTGGTCCTATTAGACCTCTCTGCGGCTTTTGATACCATCGACCATGGTATCTTACTGCGGCGTCTCAGGAGATTGGGAGTGGGAGGCACTGTTCTTCAGTGGTTCTCCTCCTATCTTCTGGAACATTCACAGTGGGTGTTGACGGGTGGCCAGAGATCGACCCCGAGGCCTCTCATTTATGGAGTTCCTCAGGGGTCGGTCCTCTCACCTGTTTAACATCTATATGAAGCCGCTAGGTGAGATAATCCATGGTTTTGGAGTGGGTTATCATCAGTATGCTGATGACACCCAGCTTTTCATCTCGACCCCAAACCACATCAGTGATGCCCTTGACGTGATGTCCTGTTGCCTGGAAGCGGTCCGGGAATGGATGGGGAGGAACAGGCTTCAACTCAACCCGGACAAAACTGAATGGCTGTACATACCGGCATGTCAGGATATTCAGATTATTCCATCTCTTAATATCGGGGGCGAGTTATTACCCCCCGTAGATAAGGCTCGCAATCTGGGTGTCCTCTTAGATTCACAGCTCTCCTTAGAAGATCATATAGGAGCTGTGACTAGAGGGGCCTTCGCCCAGGTTCGTCTGGTGCACCAGCTGCGACCCTATCTGGACCTGGATGCCTTGCATACAGTCACCCATGCACTTGTGACCTCTCGTCTTGACTACTGCAACGCTCTTTACATGGGGCTGCCCTTGAGAACCACTCGGAAGCTTCAGCTGGTGCAGAGTGCAGCTGCACGAGTTCTTTTGGGGGTCTCCCGATACTCCCATATTACACCTCTGCTCCGTGAGCTGCACTGGCTTCCAGTTGCCTTCCGGGTGAAATTCAAGGTGCTAGTGATGACATACAAAGCCCTACATGGCGTGGGTCCGGATTACCTACGGGAGCACCTACTGCCAGCGTCAACATCCCTCCGTCCTGTGCGGTCCCACAGAGAGGGCCTCCTCAGGGTGCCACCGGTCAGAGAATGTCGGCTGGTGACCCCCAGGGGGAGAGCATTCTCGGTGGGTGCGCCAATCCTTTGGAACCGCTTACCAGCTGAAATCCGGATGGCCCCCGACCTTCGCTCCTTCCGGCGTGATCTAAAAACTTATCTATTCCAACAAGCCGGCCTGGCCTGATGGATTTGGGTTTTAAAATTTTCTCACTTTATTGCTTTATTGTATTCTTACTTTATTGCTCTGTACACCGCCCTGAGTCCTCCAGGAGAAGGGCGGTATATAAAACAAATAAATAAATAAATAAATAAATCTCCTGCGGCTCTCAGTCCTCTGCCATGTGCAGTCCAAAAAAAAAAGTGAGACTAAAAAAGTTCAACCAATCAATTCAAATATGCAGGGTAGGTGCATATCTCGCCTTGTCTCCACTCTTCAATCAAACCCTGTTCTGCACATGGGCGCATGTACGTGCATGCGCACACATTTTTTGCGGCTCCCAGTTTTTCCTTTTGTGAGGGAACCGGTTCCGAGTGGCTCTTTCACTGTTTCAGGTTGCTGACCCCTGTCTTAAACAATGTTCCAGCCAGTGGCCCTCCAACAACTAGTAAGACTCCAGCCACACGCTACCCTGAAGGCAACCACCTTCAGTCCCCCAAACAACAGCACCTCTAGTACAAAGAAAGCCCACAGAGTAGGAGCCCACTCACAGGGCAAGGTCCAGGATTCCAAGTCCAGTCCACCAGACAGGATCCAGGCACAAAACAAGGGCAGTCCTCAGGATAAGAAACAGGTCCCAGAAAAGAAGCAGTTCCAAAGCCCCAGTGAACCAAAGGCCAAATGTAGGCCGCCAGAGAAGGGTGAGGTCCAAAACAAAATGCAAAGAGCTATCTTCCAAGTGAGGCAGGACAAACAGCAACAGGCACAAGTAAAAGCTGGGGGAGTGTAAACCAAAGCAAACAATTGTTCCTGGCGAAGCCTAATGGTTAAAGCATCCAGCTAGAAACCAGAGGACTGTGAGTTCTAGTCTTTTTTTTAGGCACAAAAATAGCTTGGGTGACTTTGGGCCAGTCACTCTCTCACAGCAGAACCTATCTCACAGGGTTGTTGTTGTGGGATAATAGGAGGCAGAAACATTAGGTGTGTGTGTAAAAATTATTCTTTATTGCTGAGCTATCGTCAACAAGCTGTTGACATCATCAGAGCAAGGGCTGAATGATAAGGGAATCAGTACATACACTTATATGGTAATAATAACGGTCAAATTGTGAAATGTGGGTGTGGCCTACTTGTGACAAGCTCGCTCGTGTATAATCACAGTGTTGGCGCAACTTTTAAAAATCAACCAGAGACTGGCTTTTCCAACAAAGCCGGAACCACTGTGATTATACACAAGCGAGCTTGTCACGAGTAGGCCACACCCACATTCCGCAATTTGACCGTTATTATTACCATATAAGTGTATGTACTGGACTCCCTTATCATTCAGACCTTGCTCTGATGATGTCAACAGCTTGTTGACGAAAGCTCAGCAATAAAGAAGAATTTTTTCTTATATCCCGGAGTTCATCACAACGGTTTAAGTTGACCCAGAATAAAATAAATAATAAGTCCATTTTGGCAGGTGCCCTTGCGTTGAAAAAAATGTCCTTCAAATCTCCACAGCCCTCTGATTGTGGAGCTGACACATTTGCCTTGGTTTTGCTGCCCACAGTTCTTTGTCCTGCCCTGGAATCCATTCAACTGTAATCTACGCACACAGAGAAAGACACAGACACACAGACACAGAAAGAGAGAGACAGAGACGGAGAGACACAGAGACGGAAACGGAGAGAAAGAGGGAGAGGGGGAGAGAGAGGGAGGGAGGGAGACAGAGAGAGAGAGTGAGAGAGAGCTAGCTGTTCACAGCAGTTTTTATGTGTCCAATACAACATAAATTGAATCACTCTTTAGATGTGCTAGGCCAGGGGTAGGCAACTTGGCTCTTTTATGACTCGTGGACTTCAACTCCCAGAATTCTAGCTCAGGAATTCTGGGAGTTGAAGTCCACGAGTCATAAAAGAGCCAAGGTTGCCTACCCCTGGCTTAGGCTCTCCTGGTCCATTTGCAACACAACTGCAGGGGCTGGATGAACTAAGGATGCCTATGAACAGGATGGAGACCTCCCATTGGCAGGGAAATGAACAGAGGGACATCTCAAATGATTTGCACTGATGGTATATAGTTTACATGATGCAACAAACAGTCTGAAAAATCAATACATCAAAGTCTAAGTACTGCAGCTGAGTTTGTCATAGAAAATATAATGAAGAGAAAACATAAATGGAAGGGTTTTTTTTAAGACAAGCAAATGCTCATCGAAAGATACTGAGCAATTGTGAGGAATGAATGTTAACATAAATCAAAATTATTGTATATGAGTGTGTTTCTGCCCCCTTTTTATATGGAAATGAGAGTTGGATATTTCAGACGAAAATTAGAAGTTGATCAAAGTGAGGATAAGCAGTGTTTGTGATTAAAAAGGGAAAAAGGGGTCAGGAACAAGTGGGTGATAAATGAATGTGGAATGAATACAAAAACAATCAGCACCAATAATTATATTGACACATGATATTGGTTTTGGTCATATAAGGAGAGGAGCGAATCGCAAAAAAAATTATGAAAACAGGAGAAAATTAGTGAATTGCATTGGGGTAAAGTAGACTGAACTGGATTTCCTTTCTATTTCTCTTATATCTAATGTGGTCTCTCATAGGGAACTCTGTAGATTTTAAAACTGTGGTGGTCATGGCAGATTGGGTGGGTGAGGCCAAGGTGGGCATGGTCACCTCAATGTTGGTTGTGGGGAGGGACACCTGTGGGGGGTGGGCAGGGATGGAGGAGATCCAGGGGGTCTCTGGCAGGTGGGGCGGTAGGCAGGAGACTCATTCTGTGGGGTGAGGCGAGGCAGGGTGGGTGGGGGTGCCATTGCCATGGGACAAGGCAAGGGTTGGAGCAGCTGCTGCCTGACACCATCGGGCCCCGCACTCAGAGGCCAGCGAGTGCATGGGGGTCGACAGTGTCTGTCAGTAGCCACAGCCTGCCAGCCCCTCAACCGGTGCACTCTGGGGCTCCGCAGCCCATCACCAGCAGTTCAAAGAAGCCACCTTCGAGATGGATGGTCGGCCAGTAGCTGAGGAGGTAATGCAGTGGGTCATGCCCAGGAAAAGGAGAGCAAGCGAGGCCAGGAGGGACGGGACAGGGGGAGGGAGGGAAACCAGCCATGCTGGGATGCATCCAGCATGTGGGACCTCGGCGAGTTAGCGGGAGGCTACTTGAAGAGGGACGGTTGCCATCTCCGGGGCATGGCGAGCGTGCCCACAGAGAGGGCTCTGAGTGCCGCCTCTGGTACGCGGTCCATAGGTTCGCCACCACTGAGCTATTAGGTCATCATGACATCTGCTGATTGTTTCTTAGATAAACTAGAAATAAAACACTGTTTCTTAACTTGCATATTTGCAATGCTACTGAAGTTGTTCTTGCATCAAGGATCTCTGCTATGTTTCTGCAGCTGATAAGGCAGATTTTTTTTTTCCAAGGAAGACATTTCTTTTTATGCCACCTGCACTCTCATGTCTTCTTAAAACCAGGGCATTACAGCCACCGGCAACCAATCTTCTCTCTCCCTATTTCTGTGAATTCCTGGTTTAGAATTTATCCTCCTTCATGTATACAGTCATATAGAAACAGAACAGCATAACAGAGTTGGAAGGGACCTTGGAGGTCTTCTAGTCCAACCCCCTGCTTGGGCAGGAAACCCTATACCATTTCAGACAAATGGCTGTCCAAACTCTTCTTGAAAACTTCCTGTGTTGGAGCACCCGCAACTTCTGAAGGCAAGCTGTTCCACTGTTTCTCACTGTTAGGAAGTTTCTCCCTTAATTCTAGGTTGCTTCTTTCCTCATTTAGTTTCCATCCATTGCTTCTAGGTCTGCCTTCAGGTCCTTTAGAAAATAGGTTGACCTCCTTTTTCTATGTGGCAGCCTCTTAGATAGTGGAACACTGCATATTCTGAAGGACTTCTGTAATGTGCCAGTTTAACATTATAACGGCATGTTGCATCTCCTTGAAGGGTTTGTTGTAGCTTGGAATTGCTGTTTCTGGAGCATTATGTTTTCTGTGCTGGTGTTTCCTTACTGCCAATTGTTATAGGGAAGACTTTCAGAAGTGATATTTTCTGCAGGTAGATATAAAAGTTGGAGGGTGAGGAAATTGCACGTTTTGATAGGGAGTTTTGATAGGAACTTCTAATCTGATGCATAAGAAGAGTGGAGAGTAGCTGTAGACATTCTTAAAGGACATACAATTATTGGTTACCCCTGGTTGGTCAACATTTTCTGCAAGTTAGAGGTTTGCCTAATAATACAACAGAATCCTGTCCAACATGATAGCACTCTGGACAGTAGCATATATCTGAAAAAGGGAAGAGCCTTGGTGGAGCAGTGGGCTAATGCCTCCTTAAGTAACACCAGCTGCCTGCAATTAGTGCAGGTTCGCATCCCACCAGGCTCAAGGTTGACTCAGCCTTCCATCCTTCCGAGGTAGGTAAAATGAGGACCCAGATTGTTGGGGGCAATTAAGCTGACTTTGTAATAATGCCGCTTGGGGGGGGGGCGAAAGCCCTAATAAGCAGGCATATACATAGAATGAAGGCTACTGCTAAGCACATTTGATTTGTGCTTAGATTGTAAGCCGCCCTGAGTCTTCGGAGAAGGGCGGGATATGAATGGGATTAAAATAAAATAAAAAATAAGATTAACTCCAAAATATTCCAAGTTAATTTAAACATATGGTATATGTGTGTTTGCCCCAAAGTTGCTTTTTCAAAAGGCAACTGGACTTTCTTTGTTCTTCCTTGAAGACATTTTGCTGCTCATCCAAGAAGCTTCTTCAGTTCTTTCTCAGTTTGAAAAAGCACCTTTGGGACAACCATGACCTGGATGACTGAGAATCTCCATAGATGTTTGTTTGACTGATTTCTATAGCCACCCATCTCAATAAATGACTGCCTGAGGATGAAAGTAGCCTTGGAAGAGAGATGTCATTTCCACATATTTCTGCTGTAATTACACAATGCTTTTCCTCATCACTTCTTAGATTCATTATTTCCAAGGCATGAACCAAAACTGGTGCTTACCTCACAACGTGACGACCTTTTCTCGTCATTCTGGGTAGGCAAATGCCTTATTCCACTGTCTGACATTACTAGTGTACCAGGTAGTATCATGATAATGCTGACTTGGAGAAATCATGAGGGAAATCAGTTACTCCGGCTTTTGTCCTTCTATTTTGCTGATCCATATGCAGCATATGAAAAGTGAATGTTAAGTCTGTAAAGGTGCTGGAGAGGAACTGTGGGAAGTCAGCCCCCCAGAGAAGGAAATATTAAAAGGGCAGAAAAATACATTTCCTGAAAGGATCTTAAAGAGGCAGAAAAGCACGTCCAGTTTTCTTAATAGTCCCAAGACTCCCTCCCCCAAGCAGAAACCAGCTCTGTAGAAATGCAGATGTAAACCATCCAGGAAGGTTGAAGCTTAAGAAGACAAAGAAACCTAAAATCTACATACCCCACCCAAACTCTAAGACAGGACATAATAGGATTAACCCACAGATGCCAAAGGGCACACCCAGACTCAGGTCAGAATACATGACACAGGAAATAGCCTCAAACAGGAACAGGAAACAACCTCAGGAGCCCCAGAAGGTATCAAAGCCCACTCCCTACATGTGCTCTTTCTCTTTTCTGCCAGAGCATCTTCCTGTCTGGCTGTCCTCTTCCATAAACTGCAACCTTCTTTCTAAAGCAGTCGCCATGTTGTTTATTCCCGGCTTGGATTGAACCACGATGAAGACTTTTCTTTCAACAGAACAAACAATATTACACTTCTCTTAGCTGTTTTTAATTTCCAGGCCCCTCCACTTTCGGTAAGGGGAGGCAAGGAGCCAAAGGAAGGACCAAATAAAAAAAAACTAGCATATAAACAAATGCAGCAACTCCTTCCCACCACCATCACCCTAACGACCGATAAAACCGCATTCTCTTGCAGCTGCTTTTCCTTTAAAAAACAACGACAACGTGATGGCTGGAAAATGTACACATTAATTCCATGTAATTTGTCCCTTGGCACACCAACCAAAATTTTTATTCTGACGAATGAAAGCTTGCTTCCAAAGAGGAAGTAATGTGTATTAATGTTGTTCTGAATGAGTTAGTGTGAGCCATAAGACAACCTGGGTCTGTAGACAATGTTTGCTTGTAGCCAAACCTACAAATACTGAGTTAGTTCTATAATGATTCCAACAGAAGTGATTCAGCCAGGGAAGAAATAATACTATTTTGCTATTGTTTTTAAAAATTGGAGAAGAGAAATAAATTAGAAAGAAGAAATTAAAGTTTCTCTTCCCTTGCCCTTCTTTTTAAAAGAGAAATTGACACCGGGACAATTAAAACAACTTATTGAAGCAGCAAATCTTTGCACTGATTTTATAATAGCATTGAGAAGAAGCAACAAAATAGGTAAGAACTGCCATCAGGAAATACTTATTTAAAAGTGTAGGATCTCTAAAAAAAATAGTTTTGGCTGTTCTGCCCTTTAGTCTGATCAATTTTACTCATGATGAAAAAATGGAGGCATTCTTATTAAAAGAGCAATACCCAGATGTTTTGAAGTCAGTAGGATTTTTTTTCTTTATAAACTTAGTTTATAGAAGCTGTTTGGTTCCTTCTATGAAATGTTAACTTTATAAATTTTCTTCTTTTCATATATCATACGTACTACATATACAGTTACTTATACATGTATTAATGGTGTACTGTGTTGTTGTTTTTTTTAGATTTTGTGACTTGGTCTTGGACTGTGAATAAAGCTTGACCGATTGACTTTATAATTGCTGAAAAGGCAAAGCCTGTGCTGAATTGCATCAACAGGAGCAGAAGAGTCAGATGTGATTGTTCCAGTCTACTTTATCCTGATCATTGACATATTCTACTGAGGTCTGGGCAAACAATTCAAAAACGATGATGACAAATTGGAGCAAGTTCAAAGAAGGATTTGGCAGGAAGCCTCAGAAATCTCCCTTCTCTTCCCTGCCCTGCCGAAAGATAAGTAGCTGCTGCTGGATAGAGGAGGGAGCAAGGAATTGCCAGACTGGCTAGGAAACTGTCACAGAACTTTGAAAATAAAGATTACATGCAGCACCGAGGCAGTCTACAACATTGAAGTAGCTTCCTCAAATTTCATTGCCTCCGTAGTCATGGGTTCCAAATTTGGACACATTCTGTAAGTTACCCTTTTGAGGTATGTTGGTTCAAAAATTGTTGCCCTATGACACACCACTTTACATTGTCATTTTACATTGCCATGACAATGAAAGCATTAATAGCATATAGATAAAATTAGTCATGCACTCATCACTGTTTTGGGTTTACACTTCTATTAGTTTTGCTATTTAAAACTTTTTCATTTTCTGAACTACAAGTTGAATACTTTCTCCATAACCATAACCATCACCATTATTTGAATTTAAAGTCAACATTAGAATACTTATACATTTATCTATGTATTTTTCAGAAAGCATGCAGTTTTGTATAGTGGGTTTTAGCAGAAAGCTGCCTTGCAAAATTCAAAGGAATGATTATAATAATAAAAAGAATAATCACGTTCTGCTTCACACATTATTTTGGTGAGGATGAATTAAATGGATTCATATTAAAAAGCAAATGGAATGTCTTCCCCATTCCTAATTATAATTTTTATTTTCTTTTTATGTGCTACCTTTCCCCCAGCTCAACGTAGTGAGCTTAGCTCCTATCTTAATTTTTCCTGCACAATTAAGCTGTGAGTTAGGTTGGGCAGTGAATCCTGTAATTCCCAGGCAGGCTGGCCAAAGCTAGTCTTAATAACCTCATAAGACACCTTTGGCCCTGGAATCTACAGTCCAACAGTATCAAGGCATGCATGAAAGGTTATGTCTGTGTTTTAGCTAACTATACATGTTAAACATTGAATTACCTCCTGCAAACCTCACCCAACAAGTGGCAGATTAATATTGGATGAAAAATGTTCTCACAGCTTTGGCTATAAACTTTTGGCAAAGAAGGTCCACAGTGGCCTTCAAAAACCTGATTACAAGATGAACACAGATAAATAAGAGATAGAGGGCTGAGGGAATAAAATATTTCAAGCAGAATTTGCAAAGAGGTCTTGCCTTCCCAAGCATTGCCACACTGCAAAATAAATGCATAGCTTTGGGGCCATTATGCATTCAGCAAGCCAGAAAGTTGTCTTTAGCTTCTGCTGGAGCTCACAGAAACATTTTACTCATTTCCCTTTAGACAACTATAAGGGAAAATTGTCACAACTCTGAGGCATGCAGTGTCCATCCCAAACTATATTGTGTTACCTATTGCCATGCAAAATATATTGGAAGTCACCAAGCACATGCCTTGATTTTATCATTTACTGCTCCAAAAAATAGGAAGGAACTCAGAATGGACTTAATCACAGTAGTCCTCATTTGGCGACTGCCTTGTTTAGTGACCCTTCGCAATTACACAACAGCAATCAAAAGGTAACTCTGTCACCAATCCTTGCATTTACAACTTTCACAAGTCTCTAAAACAAGGTAAGCTGAAGTAAGATAGTAAAATTGTGATGGTTCACTTAGCAACCGTTTTGCTTAATTACCAAATTGCCAGTTTCACTTGTGGCTGCTAAATGAGGACTACCTGTTACATTAGCAGTGAACACGAATTAAGTCAACCTCCTCTTTACGAGGCGAGAGGCATACAGCTACTCTGGGTAACAAAATAGATCTTGATGACATTCCTCTCCCACAGGAATCATACATTTGGCCTAGCACCGGGTTAGGCAATCTTGGCTATTTTATGACTCGTGGACTTCAAATCCTAGAATTCCTGAGCCAGAATTCTGGGAGTTGAAGTCCACGAGTCATAAAAGAGCCAAGGTTGTCTACTCTTGGCCTAGCACATCTAAACAGTGATTCAATTTATGTTGTATTGGACACATAGAAACTGCTGTGAACGTCTTCTTCATTCCCCAAACTGATTTCCAAAGTCCAAGAAATAATTCCACAGCAAAGCTATCTACATTGGTTTAGTGTACATTTATTTGTTTATTTTACTTATTTATTAAATTTCTGTGCTGCCCATCTCCCTTACTAGGTGACACTGGGCAGCTTACAAAGATCTATCTGTCTATCATATAGCTGAACTATTCCACTGATTGTACTCCACCCTGAGCACGATGAGAGAAGATGAGTTAGAAAGAGAAGAAAGTGTTAAAATACTGGAATTGGATATGACTAGCTTAATGAAAAGAAGGACTAGGAGTGACGTGATACCAATGTTCTCATGTAGAGTGGTTGCCACAAAGAAAAGGGAGTCAAGCTATTCTCCAAAGCACCTGAAGGCAAGACAAGAAGCGACCGATGGAAACAAATCAAGGAGAGAAGCAACCTAGAACTAAGGAGAAACTTCCTGACAGTTAGAACAGTTAATCAGTGGAATGGCTTACCTTCTGAAGTTGTGGGTGCTCCTGTCACTGGAGGCTTGTAAGAAGGGATAGGACAATCATTTGTCTGAAATGGTATAGGGTTGGATTAGAAAACCTCCAAGATCCCTCCCAACTCTGTTATTCTGCTTTTCTGTTACAATCTGTTCCAAAATGCATGTTATCATTAAGATAATGCACAAGAAATATTATTTCACAGAATTGTTCACAAAGACACATACACCTTAGGCAAAAATGCAAACATGGATGCATATGAGAAGTCTGGCCCCCCATGTGCACTCAGGTTAAATATGACATTAATAAAAGTAAGAAACTGAGACGAGCTGAATTTATTTCCACATCCTTACCTACCTCAGGCCTTCTGGGAAAATGAAGATGGAAGACATAGAAGCAGCAATAGATTCTTCCTTATGCAATCTACATCCTACGTTACAATACTTACATTCAAATTTAATTGCTATCCGTCTTTGTCAACTGCACATGCCAGGCACGGGTTTTCTTCTGCCCCTGTGATCTGTTACTGCTGTCACCAATTTCACTTGCATTACCTCATTTATTTATTATGATTTATTTATTATAATTTATATGCCCCCCTACTTGAATGATTTCATGCAGCTTACACAGCAGCTTATAGAAAGCATTTATAAAAGGAGTACCAGATTAATTCCCCCAAACCCTCTCTGTTGGTCTGTATCTTCAATTAAATTCTCCTTCACTGAAAGTCCGGAATAAGAGGATAATTTTAGCTATCTTTTGAAAAGAGAAAGGGGCAACGTGACCTCCAGGGGCAACCATTTCCAAACGCTGGGTGGAGAAATGGAGAGAGAGATGGAAAACAAGGGTTCAAGTTGTTTAGGGCTTTATTGATAATTGAACTGGGCTCCAAGATCTCCTGGCAAACTTTGCAGCTTTTTGCCAAACTGGTGACATTCTACTAAACTGGTTAACGCCGTTAGTAGGCAGGCAGTTTCATTCTGTGCCAGCTGTTAGCTTCTTCAAGGGTACCTCATGGAAAGCAATGGCAGTAGTCTGAGAAATGAACAAAGGTATGAGACATTGTCTTCACTACCTGCTCTAAAAATAGGTGCAGCTGATGGAGTCACCAAAGCTGGCTAAGGGCTCTGTCTGCTGCTTCACCAGAAATCAAGTGTCCAGGGGAAGCCAGAGATTACATTCAAGCTCTTTCAGAGGTAATAATAATAGTAATAATAATAATAATAATAATAATAATAATAATAATAATAATAATAATAAGAAGAAGAAGAAGAAGAAGAAGAAGAAGAAGAAGAAGAAGAAAAAGAAGAAGAAGAAGAAGAAGAAGAAGAAGAAGAAGAAGAAGAAGAAGAAGAAGAAGAAGAAGAAGAAGAAGAAGAAGAAGAAGAAGAAGAAGAAGAAGAAGAAGTAGTTGGAAGGGACCTTGGAGGTCATCTAGTCCAACCCCCTGCTCAGGCAGGAAACCCTATACCATTTCAGGCAAATGGCTGTCCAGTCTCTTCTTAAAAACCTCCAGTGTTGGAACATTCACTACCTCTGGAGGCAGGTTGTTCCACTGGTTAATTGTTCTAACTGTCAGGAAGTTTCTCCTTAATTCTAGGTTGCTTCTCTCCTTGACTAGTTTCCATCCGTTGCTTCTTGTCCTGCTTTCAGGTGCTTTGGAGAATAGCTTGACTCCCTCTTCTTTGTGGCAGCCCCTGAGATATTGGAACACTGCTATCATGTCACCCCTCACTCTTCTCTTCGTTAAACTACACATACCCAATTCCAGCAACCGTTCCCTATATGTTTTAGCCTCCAGCCCCCTAATCATCTTTGTTGCTCTTCTCTGTACCTTTTTACATCGTGGTGACCAAAACTGGATGCAGTATTCCAGGTGTGGCCTTACCAAAGCATTGTAAAGTAGTATTAGTACTTCACTTGATCTTGATTCTATCCCTCTGTTAATGCAGCCTAGCACTGTGTTGGCTTTTTTGGCAGCTGGAGCACACTGCTGGCTCATATTGAAGTGATTGTCTACTAGGACTCCGAGATCCCTCTCACAGTTACTACTATTGAGCAAGGTACCACCTATACTATACCTGTGCATTTGATTTTTCCTGCCTAAATGTAGAACCTTACTTTTTTCACCATTGAATTTCATTTTGTTAGATAGTGCCCAGTGTTCGAGTCTGTCCAGATCCTCCTGTATCTTAAGCCTGTCTTCTGGAGTATTGGCTATTCCTGCCAGCTTGGTGTCGTCTGCAAATTTGATGAGTTCCCCATCTATCCCCTCATCCAAATCGTTGATGAAAATGTTGAAGAGCACTGGGCCCAGAACAGAGCCCTGGGGCACCACACTACACACTTCCTTCCATGTAGATGCAGTTCCATTGAGGACCACACGCTGAGTACGGCCTGTCAGCCAGCTATGAATCCATCTGGTGGTGATGCTATCTAACCCACATTTTTCTATCTTATCAAGTAGTAGGTTGTGATCTACTTTATCAAATGCCTTACTGAAGTCCAAGTAAATTATATCTACAGCATTCCTCTGGTCCACTAGTTTTGTCACTTGGTCAAAGAATGCAATAAGGTTTGTCTGGCATGATCTGTTTTTGAGAAACCCATGTTGGCTTTTAGTGATAACTTTGTTCGCATCAAGGTGTTCGCTGATTTGTTGTTTGATTTGTTGTTGTAATGCAACCCCATCCAGCGCAGTGGCTGAAATAACCATGGAGTCACAAGATTTCTGTTCCAAGGACAGTTCAATTTTGTTGGAATTCAAGATAGAATCTTGAATCTATCTTCAGAGTTTTATTCCAACCCAACCAGTCCCTCACAACAGGGGTCCTCAACCCCCGGTCTGTGGACCAGTACCGGACCGCGGCAGGCCAGCAACCGGTCCTCACAAACAAGTAAAGCCGCATCCGTGGGATGCGGAATGCACACAAAACCACATACCCTCTGATCTGCAGAAAAACCTTTCTCCACTGTTGCCCAAAAGGTTGGGGACCTCTGCCTCACAAGCTTCAGGACTTCCACTGCAGTTCCTATTTGATTGGGGTGGAGAGATACAGCTACATATCCTCGTCATACTGAAGACACCTGTGATGGAAGGAAGCATCAAGACATATGTGTTTTCTGTATAACTAAAATGCATTTTCAGGGATGCGCACTTAAAATATTTATTTTATTTATTTTAATTCCATTTATATCCCGCCCTTCTCCGAAGACTCAGGGCGGCTTACAAGCTTAGCAGTAGCCTTCATTCTATGTATATGCCTGCTTATTAGGGCTTTCACACACACCCTACAAGCGGCATTATTACAAAGTCAGCTTAATTGCCCCCAACAATCTGGGTCCTCATTTTACCTACCTCGGAAGGATGGAAGGCTGAGTCAACCTTGAGCCTGGTGGGATGCGAACCTGCACTAATTGCAGGCAGCTGGTGTTCCTTAAGGAGGCATTAGCCCACTGCTCCACCAAGGCTTACCAAATATGTTGGTAAGAATCTATGAACAGGCAAAAAATTGGTGCATCAGGATCCTGCACAACAGCATCCAGAAGGAGGGGTCAAAATCTGCAAAATGGTAGATGATATGTACTGAGCTTGTGGTACCACACCATGTGAGCCAACGGCTCCTTTGAAACCTAGACAGACCGTCTCCAGCCTTGCAATCGGTCTACCTTGGCGGGAAGCATGGTTCCATTCTATTGGCTGCTGCTAGAGGGTTGGACTGTATATATATATATATATATATATATATATATATATATATATATATATATATATATATATATATATATATATATATATATATATATATATATATATATATATATATATATATATATATATATATATATATATATATATATATATATATATATATATATATATATATATATATATATATATATATATATATATATATATATAGTGGCTAGGCACGGCCCGGGTTAAGCTCTGTCATAACTAATAAAGGATGTGTTATTCTCCGAACAACTGTGTGTCTTCATTCCGGCTCACCAGAGTCCACAACATAACAGTAGATGCGGCACCATGGTGGATCCAAGCCCTGCCCCTTTCCTATGAATCTTGGTATTATACAGACATACAACAAGGTAAGACCCCAGTCTCTAAAGTGCCTGGCATCTTTTAGATTTTGCCCACCTTCCTTGATGGACAACAGTGAGCCTAAATGCAACAGTCCATCATCTTTCCTACGTATGCGCTAATAACAAGGCCGAGACAAGGGGTTCAAATTTTCAGGTATTATATACATGTCGCTTCATTTCGCAGCCTTCCCACATCCATAAGAATTCACAACACATAACCAAACCCGCAGCGTGCTAAAAAAAATAGTCTTTGCAGAGCTCAGCATGAACTGTAAACTCATAAATTAGATTCCTCGGGTGAACTGAACGGATGGATCTGTTTTCCAAGCAAGCAACTTTATAGCAGAATTCAGCTAATCCTTGTTATCTCTTGTAGTGGCTGGTAAGGCCCCCTTGGTGTTCCTATTAGCTAGAGTAATTACAAGCCATCACAGGCCATCAATGCTCATTTTTAGCTCTCAGTACTAATTAAGGAAACAGATTTGGCTATTAATTAAACAAAGTCTAGGAAAACTGTTATTGCCTTATCCTAATACTTTGCCATCACAGCTCCTTTCTCCTCCATGCTGCTTTGCACATTTTTGTCTCCTTCCCTGTCTTCCCAATGCCTAACACAACTCCAAGCAAAATTTGTTCCCAGCTATTTCTTGAAACAGAACCTTACTTCCTCCACTCCATTTGCCAATCTTGTTTCAAACTGGGTGAGGACAAGAGATCCAATTAAAAACACATTACAGGTTTCAGCAGGCAGTTTTTGCTTATTTCTGCTCAGCCAGCTTCCACTTTTCTCTTGTCAAAGCTCTTCGCTGTTATTGGCCCATGAAACCAGGTGGTAGAATAGCTTTCGCTTTGCAGTTGGCTTAGCATCTCCTAATGTGCCTCTGCTTTAATCTAATGTGCCTCTGCTTTAATGAGTCACATGGCAGAGTCCCATTTTAGTTATTCTAAAGCATGTAATTACATGGACTAATTAAGCAACAAGACACAATAGGGCAAGGATTTATTGTGCCATATTTTACGCCTAGGTGTGTTTTTTCACCCCACTTGGATGTGAACAATTACACAATAATTCAGCCATCAAAGGCTTAAGTTGCAATTAAAAAGCCAATATTTAATTTCTAAAAATGTTTAATTTGGAGGTAGGCCTGAAAATTAAATAAATAAATAAATAAATAAATAAATAAATAAATAAATAAATAAATAAATAAATAAATAAATAAATAAATAAATAAATAAATAAATAAATAAATCTGCCTTTCCCCTACCTCCCAATTACTGAATACGTTAGTCCAGTATTAGACTAGAATGCTCATTATAGTTTTGATTTTTATCTACTATAATGAAACATGTGATTGGACACTGAAGACAGAAATCCTATATTTTATCACAGTGGTGGTTAGTGACAAATGGTAATTTCACTGTTGATTTGATTTGTAAAATGTATTTCTACATTTGAATGTTGAATAACTTGTTTGTTTGGTCTGAACTGTTACATAAATGACCCGTATATCCACCAAAGCTTTATGCATATTGCTTTAGGTTTCCATCCTGAAATTCATGATTTAAAATTCTACAGTACAGCTTACATATAAGGAATCCATAAAAATGAATATGAGGAAAATTACGCAGACATGTCATACAAAATCATCAGCACAAATCATCAGTGGTCTCATCATGAAAAAGGCACAAAAATGCCTCCTTTAGAAGAAGCACGTGCAAAAATATATCGCATTAATTTTCATACGCCCCTTTTTATTTCAAATTTATGCACTGAAAAATTAGAAATTGGGTGAAAATTAAATTCACTGAAGTATCCATGCCTAGGTAAGAAGATTCCATAATCAATAGGGAGGGAAAAAAAAGTAATGTCTTGTTTGCCTTGTAATTAATGTCGGTAGGAAAAAAAGGAAATAGCTATTAGTAATTCTTTGATTTTAATTATATCCTGATGCTGTATTGTTGTTTTTAAAAGCTACATGTACTCTGATTTATATTCTATCCATTAATAACACAAAAATTACATTTCTTTGTTTAATAAATGACCAGACAGAAAGTACACACACAGACATACACACACACAGACACACACACACACAGACACACATCATTCATGTTCTCTGGCATCTCTTCCCAGTAGTACCCTATGGTATTTGTGTTCACTCATTTTGTGGTGTGTGTGAGAGAAAGAATGTGTGTGCCAGGTGGAAAGCCAAATTCTTGGAAAACTTGATGATTCTGTCCTTTTGCCCCCATTCAATCTCACATTCTTTCCCTGGCTCAAGATATTCAAGGATCACTGACTCCTTAATGTTGTGGATAAGAAAAGAGTGCCATAAATCACTCCCGGAGGGAATCCATTGTTGCATAATAATCCATCCCTGGGAGCAGACAGCTACACAAGAGACCCGTGGCTCATTGTTCTAGACATTTGAAGAAGCTCTTAGGTCAGGGGTCAGCAACCTGAAACAGTGAAAGAGCCACTCAGAACCGGTTCCCTCACAAAAGGAAAAACTGGGAGCCGCAAAAAATGTGTGCGCATGCGCAGAACAGGGTTTGACTGAAGAGTGGAGCCAAGGCGAGATATGCACCTACCCTGCATATTTGAATTGATTGAAATTTTTTAGTCCCACTTTTTTTTTTTGGACTGCGCATGGCAGAGGACTGGGAGCCGCAGGAGACGGCTGAAAGAGCCGCATGCGGCTTCGGAGCCGCGGGTTGCAGACCTGTGTCTTAGGTGGAGAAACAAGGCAAAAAGGGAGGCAGAGGAGCAGTGTGAGAAAGACTTGCCAGTCTGGGAATAAGGGGCTATACTGCTAACACCAAGGCTATCATTTGGTGTACTTTGATGAGTATTAAAGATCAGCAGATTATTGACAATTAAAAGGAACAACCACCAGTAAATATAGTAATTCTTTACCGATAATTGGTTCCTTTTCAATTGTCAATATGCTGATCTTTAATATTTGAGGGAAAGTGGGATTTTAAAAAAAAGAATATTACATAAGATATAAGTGTAACTTATGCACTGTTTTGTAGCCTACTGAAGGAATGTCTCCTTCTCACATACTTAAACACTGTATAATGGAGAGAAAGGCTGTAATCCTAAATGAACTAGATAGAACAAGGGTGTCAAACGGCTGGCCTGGGGGCCGGACGCATCACACGGAAGCCGCACCCACCCTATTGCCAGCAAATGGCAAAACAGTCCCGACACGTTGCGTGACATCACGTGTTTGACATGTCTGAACTGGAAGGCAAGTCTCATTGAACATAGTGGGGTTTGCAACTCTTCATATATCTAATGAAGCAAACTGAACTCATAATAAGAATTTTAATCGTTGTTAGGGCATCACCAAAGTCGGGTTATTTATGTTGCAGCTGACTATCACAGCTATCCTCCAGAAGGGGTTTCAGTATATCTATGGGGCCTTCTACCATAATAAATGTTAAAACGAAATGTACTTTTAAACTGTTCAAGTCTTGTGCTTCTGCTGGCTTGACTCCAATTTAGTTAAAAAAAAGAACATCTAGAGAGACATTCAACTAGAAAACAAACATAAAAAAATACAAAAAGCAGGAATTGTAAACTAAACAAAGAAAAAAGAGAAAGGGTTACAAAGTAGCAACAGGTGAAGCTAGAGAAAATCACATCGAGTCACCCAGTCAATTAGTACAAGTGTTCCCCCCCCCAGGGCTGTGTGCTCTCTCTCTCTCCATTAACTTTACTCTATATACTGTATAATGATTGCATCTGTAAGGATCCCTCTGTTAAAGCCCTGAAGTTTGCAGACGACACAACAGTCATTGGTCTCATTTGAGACCGTGATGAGTCTGCAAATAGATGGGAGGTTGAACAACTGGCCCTGTGGTGCAGCCAGAACAATCTGGAGCCGAACCTGCTTAAAACCGTAGTGATGACAGCACAGTATCAGCAGTAGAATCCTTCGAGTTTTGGGATTCGATTATCTCCCAGGATTTGAAATGGACACCTAACATCATTTAACCATCATTTTAAAAAGCACAACAAAGCATGTTCTTCCTGTGTCAACTTATGAAGTTCAGACTGCCCCAGGAGCTGTTCATACAATTCTACAGAGGAATTATTGACTCTATCATCTGTACTTTGATAACAGTCTGATTTGGTACAGCAACTAAACAGGACAGATACAGACTTCAATGGATAGTTAGATCTGCAAAAAAAAACACAATTGCAACCAGCTTGCCTTCCACTGAAGACCTGTATATTGTGCAAGTAAGAAGGAGGGCTGAGAAAATATCGATAGATCCCTCATATCCTGGGCATAATCTACTTCAACTTCTCCCCTCAGGACGTGGCTACAAGGGATTGCCTGGCAAAACATTTAGACACTGGGAGAGTATTTTTTCCTCGTGCCATTACTCTGATGAACATCTAATCCTCACAGTATCATTTTATGTCTAAGTATATTTACTCATGTTGTATAGCTGTAGTATTATTATAATCCTTTCCATCTTCTCTACTGTTCCCTCTTATTGGTATCATATCATCATCATTATTATTCTGCTGCTTTGCATGTACCTTGAGAGCTTCTGCACTGGAGTCAAATTCCTTGTGTGTCTAATCACACTTGGCCAAATAAAGTATTCTATTCTATTCTATTCTATTCTATTCTATTCTATTCTATTCTATTCTATTCTATTCTATTCTATTCTATTCTATTCTATTCTATTCTATTCTATTCTATTCTATTCTATTCTTCCATTCCTTATTCTATTCTATTCTTCCATTCCTTATTCTATTCCAATCTTCTTATTCTATTCTATTCTATTCTATTCTATTCTATTCTATTCTATTCTATTCTATTCTATTCTATTCTATTCTATTCTATTCTATTCTATTCTATTCTATTCTATTCTATTCTATTCTATTCTATTATCATGTATACATCACATACTCTGCTAATAAGTAGTTAAAATGTCTGTTAAAGAGTAAATAACACTCTGTTCCTATAAAATGTCATAAATTCTATGCCAAAGACAAACATATTGCACCGTTTATTTGATTACTAGATACAACTGCCTTTTAAAAAAACAGGTAGATTACACATCTCATGAACCTGGTCCTTAGTATTGGGAGTAATACTACTTTTCCAATTTCTCCCAATACAGGTAGTCCTCGAGGTATCAACCTAATGGAGCCTGCCCATTAGGCTCACAAGTCAAAAAAATTCATGAAATGAATCAGACTCAATTTTACAAATTTTTAAAATCAAATTCATTAATTGAATCAAATGGATCATTAAATGAATGAAGATATGACTTACTATTTCCTCCTATTTGTTAATTGCTCACTGCCTGAACTGAGGCTTTCCCTGCTGCTGCTGGCTGCCCATCAGCTGTTTACAGTGCAGCCTTCAGCTCAGGAACTAAATTGCTTCCAAGCAGGCTGCAGAACTCTCTGTTTGTAACTGCTTTTTTTAAAAAAGAACAACAACATTTGTTTCTAGTCTGCTTTTAAAAAAACTTGCACTAATTAGCTTCAGAGTCTCCAGCCAGGCACCCAGAGGGAGATGGGGGAGGGGTTTACAGAACTGTCAGCTTCCAACAGTAACAGAGATGGAAGGGACCTTGAGGTCAAATACTCTGCTCTCACAAGAGAGTATTTCCAATAAATGCCTATCCAGTCTCTTAAAAGCTTTCAGTGATGGAGCACCCACAACTTCTGGAGGCAACTTAAATTTAAAACCTACAAACTACAGTAATATATGCTAATCTCCAAAATAAAAACAAGGAAACACAACATTATAGAATGCCTTGTGTAGATGCTGGCTAGCATTTCTACAAGTAAACTTTATCTTTGCAAAGTTCTGTACTTACAAACACAATAGTTTGCAAAGTACAGTACTTAAAAAGAAGAGCAGTTTCCAAAGTGCTTGCAAACAAACAGCTTGCAAGCACTATATAGCAGGCATGTCAAACTGCCGGCCCGTGGGCCGGATGCATCACGACAAAACCGCACCCTCCCCATTGCCAGCAATGGGGGAAAAGTCGCGATACGTCGCGATACATCACGTGACGTCGCGAGTTTGACATGCCTGCTATAGAGTAACCATTTTTTTAAAAAAAATACTTACAGAAACAATTCTAGCACTCCAGTCCCTTAACACAGGCCGCAAAAATCGCTCGCTCTTGTTTAGCCATGTGACCAAGGACAAAAACAAAACCTTTCCAGCTTCAGGAATTGCATTCGTAACCCAAACAGCACAGGCAACTCACAGAGTTAAAATGGCCATTGCTTGCAACTGTGACTGAATCCAAGTCACATGGCTACAGAGGCCTCTTTTTCACCACAATTTTGAATTTTTAATGTAAGTACCCTTTCTGAATAAATTTTGTTTTTCTGAAAACTCGCTAAACGAATGTTCGTACCTGGGGGATTACCTGTAATTCTTTTAGCAATACCCCACGGAGACACTTGGTGGCAGTGTGCAAAGTGCAGTAGTCACTTAGGTCTTCAGGCATTCTCTCGTTTGGCAGTTTCTTGCTGCTGTGTCTTCACATCTTTCTGCTCCAGCAAAGCAATTGCCAAGCACTTTCCTTCCTGTCAGCAAGTAAAACTGGTCATGTATACTTTTATATGTGTCTATGTGCTCAGGCATGTGTGGGTGAGTATCAAAATGCGCCTACATGGGGGCACATCGTCCCTTTTAAAACAAACATTTTATTACTTCCCCCCCAGCTTTTCCTCAAAATATTATCACAAGCTGTTGTTTGTGATAATAGGTCTTTCTCACATGCACAAGGTTATAACTTTATCTGACATGGTGGGATTTCAAGGTTGTTTGTTGGTTTGAAATACTATTTTTCTTTTCCTGAGTGACCTACTTTCCTGCTGGGCTTTGTTGTTGTTGTTGTTGTTGTTTTGGTAATAAGCTGCTGCCGTTTATACAAGGAGCTTTCTTATCTCTGGAAAGTAGCCAAAAAGTACAGGATTGTCCAAGAAGAAATTAAAGGACAATGGGCAAACGGACAGAGGGAAAGCAGAGCAAGTAAATGAACCCAGAAGTCATATTTGCATGGGAAACAAACAGGGGAACATAGTTCACTGATGTCCTCCATAACTGGCTGCTGCCCCATTCTGTTGATGGGGCAACCTGGCAGGGCAGATAATCTTTTACTTTTAGATTTGCTGGATTTTCCATCTGAGTTCACAGTAAGAAATACAGTGGAAAAAGAAGAAAAACACCAAGGAGTGATAGCTATGTTGGTGTGAACTTCTGAAGGTGAAATTCAACATATCTGAGTGGGGAGGACTGCCTTAGGATGGTAGCGCTCTCCGCCCTTCCTTGAGTTGGCAGGAAATTCTATTATTTCCCCTGCTGATCCTTATCCTGACTCTTTTGCCTCTGTTCCCAGGCTTTATATCCATCAGACTTGGGATGAGAGAGAAAGCCAAACAGATTTTCCACACTTTGAGGTTTATCCTTGGCTGACTCCAACACAGTGCTAGGCTGCATTAACAGAGGGATAGAAAAAAGATCACATAAAGTGCTAATACCACTTTAGAATGCCTTGGTAAGGCCACACTTGGAATACTGCATCCAGTTTTGGTCACCATGATGTAAAAAAGATGTTGAGACTCTAGAAAGAGTACAGAGAAGAGCAATAAAGATGATTAGAGGACTGGAGACTAAAACATATAAGGAACGGCTGCTGGAATTGGGTATGTGTAGTTTAATGAAGAGAAGGACGAGGGGTGACACGATAGCAGTGTTCCAATATCTCAGGGGCTGCCACAAAGAAGAGGGAGTCAAGCTATTCTCCAAAGCACCTGAAGGCAGGACAAGAAGCAACGGATGGAAACTAATCAAGGAGAGAAGCAACCTAGAACTAAGGAGAAACTTCCTCACAGTTAGAACAATTAACCAGTGGAACAACCTGCCTCCAGAGGTGGTGAATGCTCCAACACTTGAGGTTTTTAAGAAGAGACTGGCCAGCCATTTGTCTGAAATGGTATAGGGTTTCCTGCCTGAGCAGGGGGTTGGACTAGATGACCTCCAAGGTCCCTTCCAACTTTACGATTATGATTATGATTAAAACCAATGCAGTTCGGGGTGACTTAACCCTGTCCCACTCCAGGGCTGAGGAGCTGTGAGAACACAGCAGAGGAAAGCTACTCCCAGGCCCGGTTTGTGCTGACGTTTGGTGCAAGGGGTGGGTGGGTGGGTGGGGAACAGAGCAGCAGCCAATTTTTACTGTATAGAGGCTTTTTATTGTTGCTTCTTTAAAGCTGCCCAGAGCTGTCAAGGGAGTGGGTGACATATAAATTTTCTAAATAAATATATGAATACGTAACAGCAAACAGTAAATCATTTGGAAAGAGTGGCAAGCTAGCAACCTGTTTTAGTATATACTCAGAGAGAGAAAGAGAGAACAATATAGATATGTCATTGCTCAGAGAATGTTATCACAAAGGAAGAGGGAGAGAATTACATTTTATCATGTTGCAAGATTCACAGATTTTAATTTGGGGTATTTTTTTGTTTATTTGCAATCTGCCCAGTTATAAACGCTTCATATATGCATGCTGAAGGGCTTCTGGTATTAATACTAACACTAGACTCAACACTGTATATCTATTTATTTATGTGCTTCCTGAATATGCATACACTTACAGTATCACCTCAAAAATGAGAAGATAAGGTATTTTAAAACATCTACTTTGACAGAAGTATCTCTAGAAGTGGGCATTCAGATAACTTAGAAATGGGTAGTCTGATAAACTGCATTATTAAATGCAATTTGTTATTGCAAATAATAATAATAATTCCAGATGTCCATAGATAATTCTGTCATAATCCAATGCAGTTCACAATCAGGCCTCCTTTTCTGGAATAAGTTCTGCTTCCTTGAGCTCCATGTGCCTTCCATGGATATTGGCATTGTTGTGATTCAGCATCAGCCTGTGATACCGGCAGCTGAGTCTGATGATTCTGAAGAGGAGGAAGAGGAGGGGTTTGGAGAGCCTTTGGTGTCAGAGGGAGGCTCTGATGCACTGCAGAACTCTCAGCCTGGCCCATCATGTCCCTCATCAGACTCAGCCATGTGAGCATGAGGTATTGAATGTGGATGATTCACAGCTGGATCTATTCAGGGACGCTAGGAGCAGGAGGCAATCCAGCAGAGTAGAACAGAGAAAGGCAATGAGGCAACTCGGTGAGAGGAGAAGACAATGAGAAGCCACGCCTTGGGGCTGCTGATAAAAGGGGAAGGTGTGGGAGGTGCTGGTTGCTGAAGGCAACCGTTTGAAGATCTTCTGCTAGAGTCCTGGTCTGTTATTCTTGTTTAACTCTTGTTTGAACTTTTGGTTTAACTCTTGTTTGAACTTTTGATTTCTTTGTAAATAAATTTGGTTGGGGTTTTTCCAGCCTGTTGACTTTAAAAAGGGGTTGTCCCTGACATTCAAACAGGGCCGGTCATAGGCTGGAACAGAACAGGCATAGTGGTGGATGAAAAATACATGTGTCTTCATCCCTTTACATACACATATTTTTCCCACATATACTCCCTACCCCCCTACCCCATCCCAAAATACACACACTGGCATGTGCCTCATTCCTCTCCTTGGTTGCCTCCCTGTAATCTTCTATTACTTCACTGGAAAGAAAAGGAAAACAGCGAGATAGTCTTCTTAGACTAAGCTATGAGTGACAGATCTTGAATTTCCTCCTATCGCCTGCCCTGGAAATGCTTACATTTCCTTTTTTCTTGTTCTTACTTTAGGAAGCCATCAGCGTCAGCTGAAATTGGGCAGCCTTTAAATTGCATTAAAATGAAATAAGAAAAGCAACTGATTTGCCCCCCCTCCCAAGCAGCTGATTGTGCAGTGGGCTTTATTTCTGGACATTAGCGGGTTCTCTCAGCCTGCTGATTATGCAGTTTAAGAGATTTATTTTATTTTATTTATTAATGGGACTTATATCCCGCCCTATCTCCCGAGGGACTCAGGGCAGCTAACAACAACAAAGATTAAAGGTCTCTGTACAGTAAATTAAAATTAAAAATTGAAATAAATTAAAGATTAGAGTTAAAATTGTAAACATAATTAAAATCCCTGTCAGTCCAGGTCAGCCAGGTGGAAAAGGAGTGTTTTGAGGTTGCGGCGAAAGGACTGGAGATCTTGGGCCATCCGAAGCTCAGGGGGGAGCTGGTTTCACAGGGCTGGCGCTCCCACAGAGAAGGCTCTTCCCCTGGGGGTCGCAAGCTGACATTGTCTAGCCGATGGTACCCTGAGGAGGCCTTCTCTGTGTGAGTGTACTGGGCGATGGGAATTCATTCCCAGCAGCAGATGGTCCTGCAAGTATCCCGGGCCTAAGTCATGTAGGGCTTTAAAGGTAAGTACCAGCACCTTAAATCTCACCCGGAGGGCAACCGGTAGCCAATGCAGCTCACGCAGGAGGGGTGTAATATGGGAGTATCGGGGTGCTCCCATCACTACCCGTGCAGCTGCACTCTGCACCAGTTGAAGCTTCCGGGTGGTCTTCAAGGGCGGCCCCATGTAGAGAGCATTGCAGTAGTCTATATGGGAGGTAACGAGTGCGTGGGTGACTGTAGGTAGGGCATCTCGGTCCAGAAAGGGGCGCAACTGGTGTACCAGGTGAATCTGGGCAAATGCCCCCCTAGCCACGACTCCAATATGATCTTCAAAACTGAGTCGTGAATCCAGGAGGATGCCCAGGTTGCGTGCTCTATCAACGGGAGGTAACATCTCTCCTCCTATAATCAAAGATGGAACCTCTTGGACTAAACGAGATGTCGGTATGTAAAGCCACTCAGTCTTGGCCGGGTTGAGCCGGAGCCTGTTCTTTCCCATCCAAATCTGTACCGCTTCCAGGCAACGGGACATCACATCGAGGGCATCACTGGGTTGGTTCGGGGTAGAGATGAAAAGCTGGGTATCATCAGCATATTGATGATACTTCACCCCGAAGCCACGGATGATCTCTCCCAGCGGCTTCATATAGATGTTGAACAGGAGGGGCGAGAGCACCGATCCCTGAGGCACCCCACAACTAAGGGGCCTAGGGGTTGACCTCTGCCCCCCTGCCAACACCGTCTGCAAACGACCCGAGAGGTAGGAGGAGAACCATCGTAGAATGGTGCCTCCCACTCCCAACCCCTCAAGATGACGCAGCAAGATACCGTGGTCGATGGTATCAAAAGCCGCTGAGAGATCTAATAGGACCAGGACAGAGGAGTAACCCCTATCTCGGGCCCGCCAGAGATCATTTACCAGCGCGACCAATGCCGTCTCCGTGCTATACCCGGGCCTGAAACCCGATTGGTACGGATCCAGATACTCAGTTTCCTCCAGGACCAAAGGGAGCTGCCGTGCCACCACGCTCTCAATGACTTTCGCAAGAAAGCGAAGGTTGGAGACAGGACGAAAGTTGTTTAAAATAGCTGGATCCTATGCAGGTTTCTTAAGGAGGGGCCTTACTACCGCCTCTTTCAAGGCAGCAGGGAAGTACCCTTCACTCAGTGAGGCATTGATAACTGCTAGGAGCCAGCCTCATGTAACCTCCCGAGACACATAGACCAGCCAGGAGGGACACGGGTCCAACAAACACGTGGCGGCACTTAATTTCCCCATGATCCTGTCCACTTCATCCGGAGTCACAGGATCAAACTCTTCCCAAATGTTCTCGGCCAAACTCATCGTTTTCCTCTCGTCAGATACTGCCCAGTCAGAGTCCAGACCAGCCCGAATCTGAGCAATTTTGTCCACCAGATATTTACTAAATTCCTCGGCCCGTCCTTGTAAGGGGTCCTCTCCTGTCCCTTGATTTAAAAGGGAGTGGACCACTCTAAACAGGGCGGCCGGGCAGTTGTCTGCGGACGCAATGAGGGTGGTGAAGTAAGCGCGCTTTGCCACCTCCATTGCCACAAGATAAGATCTAGAAAAGGATCTTAACTGTGTTCGGTCAGACTTGGACTGACTGGTTCTCCAAATGCTCTCTAGGCTCCTTCTCCGGCGTTTCATCTCCCGCAGGTCCTTGGAGAACCAAGGAGCAAGTCGGGACCTGCGCCGGGTCAGAGGACGCAAAGGCACAACGCGGTCGAGAGCCTCCGAAGCAGCCTGTTGCCAGGCATTAACTAAGGACTCGACCGGGCTGTGGAAGAGGGAGGTAGGGATCAGTCCAAGCACCATCTGGAACTTATCTGGGTCCATCAGGCACCTGGGGCAGAACCATCTGGTCGGTTCCGCCTCCTGACAGTGGGGGGTGACATAACAGAGGCCCAATCTGAGGACCCAGATTGTTGGGGGCAATTAAGCTGACTTTGTAATAATGCCGCTTGGGATGTGTGTGAAAGCCCTAATAAGCAGGCATATACATAGAATGAAGGCTACTGCTAAGCTTGTAAGCCGCCCTGAGTCTTCGGAGAAGGGCGGGATATAAATGGAATTAAAAAAAAAAAAACCGCAGGAGATAATGGTCTGTCCATGAAAGGGGTTGAGATGTTGTAGTAACCCCACCCAGCCCATTAAGCCACTGCCCAGAGATAAAAATAAGATCAGGCGTGTTTCCCCCCTCGTGAGTCGGGTCCTGAATAATTTGGGTCAGGTCCATGGCCATCATGGAAGCCATGAACTCTCGGGCCACCTCCGATGTACTGCCCAGGGAAGGCAGATTAAAGTCTCCCAGAACCATGAGTCTGGGAAATTCAACCGCCAGTCCTGAGAGGGCGTCAAGTAGCCTGGATAGAGCCGTTGCTATGCAGCTTGGAGAGAGGTATACCAGCAAGAGATACATGTTGCTCACTTATGATGGATGTGGCTGTTGTTATAGCAGCTGGCCCAGCACTGATTTCTGTTCTACAACGTGGGTAACACCATTGGTAATCTGTCAATGTGCATCCGTCACGATCCAATAAAAAAAAATCAACCGGCCAAACTAACCCATTAATCTTAATGCAATATTTTTAAATCTGTCAGAGGCACGATTGTGCCAGAAACAAGAATTTGGAGATCGTCTGTTATTTATTTGGGAATGGTGTTCAAGAACTTTCTGCATAAGAATCAGTCGGTTTATTCCATCTCCCCATAAGGAAAAATAAACTAAAGCAGTTGGTTTTAACCCAAGTTCTGTTACATAAATGGTGAGTGATGCTTTTTGTCCGAAATCAGATCTGCTTGATCGGGCAGTTAAAACTAGGTTAACAACATCGAGTGAGGTTGGTAGGTACTTTTTGCAAGCACAATCTGTCCTCTGCAGGTTGACTCATCTAGTGACAGAAGAGCTGCTGAAAGCTTCGATAGTGGAAGATTTACAGGCAAAGGCAGAACTTCCAAAATAACTTTGTCACTGGGTGGTTTCTCCTTGATTTAGTTTTCTTTCATGTTGGCATGCAGGAAGTAGCCATGTTCATCTTGCCCCCCACACCCTGTTTTGAAAGATAACCTGGAACAGAAGAAGCCACCAGCTGGCAAAGGCTGTTCAGCCGTGCAGAAATTTCCAAGAAGGGCTGTGGATGGAATTCGAGAAAGCAGAAGGTTTACTTCATGATGTCTCAATTCCTTTAAAAAAAACCCACACCTCTACTAAAACTAAATTTAAAATATTGGAAACTGCAACTCTTTCTCTCCTATTCTTTAATATCCCAAAACTACTTTTTGAAAATATAGATGGCTCCAGCTGTTGTTCCCTTAGCTCACACAGTCATCTCAACTACATCCCAGAAAAGGAAAGAGTGGGATGAGGAAAGTTTCAGAGCCAATGGGGGGGGGGAATCTGCTCTCCTTCCCACCCTTCTTTTTTGGCACTTTCACTGAAATCATTATCCTCATAATTGCTCTCTTCTAGGGATTTCTGTTGGCCCAACCCAACAGAGTGGTATGCTCCAAGTCCCTTCTATGAAACAGTGCCAGCTATGGGTACGCAGGAGATGTGCCTTGTCTGTTGTGGCACTTGCCTCATGGAACAGCCTCCTTCAGAGAGAGCTGAGATCCTCCAGGATCCAGAGGATCTAATGTTCTTGACCTTCTGAAACACCACAAAGGCTTGGCTTTTCTCCTAGGCATTTGGCCAAGATGTCAGTGGAGCCCAACATGTGTTGTGAGTTAGTTATGCAGTGCCTTGGTTACCACAATAGTTATTTTTTAACAACATTTTGCAGGGGTTCTATCGTATTGCCAAAAACCCAGAGATACTTATTCAAGATGGGTAATCATATACATGTTCTACATAAATGATATTCTAGTTGAAGCATTTTTATCCTGCTGTTCAGCCTCAGAGGTTTCCAAGCAAGGTTACCTGTAGAATTAGTTGAGGGAGGGGAAGAGTTTATGAATTACGTGAGAGAGGGGGAAGAGTTAATGCTTGGTTTAAAAATATGACATGAAAGGAAAAAAAGGGAATGTTGAAAAAACAAGAGAGAGAAATGGTCTTTCACAGTTTGGTTAAATACTTTTTGTTGTCGTTCGGTCACTAAGTTGTGTCTGACCCGTTGTGACCTCATGGACCGTTTGCACACCAGGAACCCCCCCCTCCCGTCCTCCACTGGCTACTGGAGTTTGCCCAAATTCATGGTTGTTGCATCGGTGACACTATCTAACCATTTCATCCTCTGCCACCCCCTTCTCTTTTTGCCTTCCATCTTTCCCAACATCAGGCTCTTTTCCAATGAGTCCTCTCTTCTCACGTGGTGGCCAAAGTATTTGAACTTCAGCTTCAGTATCTGTCTTTTCCAAAGGACAGTCTTGGTTGATTTCTTTTAGGATTGACTGATTTGATCTCCTTGCAGTCCAAGGGACTCTCAAGAGTCTTCTCCAGGTTAAATACTGACAAATGAATATATTTCAGAAAGAATGGAAGCTTGGTCCCAAATATTCCAATAAACTTCATAGTGTCAACGCTGCCAACATCGAATGTTCTTGCTTGACAAGAGATGAAGAAGCAGCTATTTCATATGTTAAACTTGTGTATTGCTTTAAGAGATAGGGTGAAGGCTGGGAGGAGGGAGGAGGAAGAATGTATGTCAAGTTTCCGAGGTATGGGCTTTTGGTTTGTTGGGGTGTTTCTCATAAAACCTCTTGATAAGTCTGTCAGCTTTCACATCAGTAGATTTCACCCAAATGGCTTCAGACAATGGGTATCCCTTCCATTGTACTAGGTATTGCAATTTTCTCTTAAAGATTCTAGAGTCAAGAATACGTTTCACTTCATAATGGGTCTGACCTGCTACCACGAGGGGTCAAATTACTGATACTGCCACAATTTCAATACTGCCACAATAACATTCAATGCTAACATTGAATGTTATTGCTTGACACTGTACCTCAAGGCCGTCTGAAATAAAAGAAGATAAGAACTTGGCGGGTTGTCTAATGGAAGAGAAACTAATTCTTCAAATTATTTGGAGAATGTGATTAATGACAAAAATAGAAATGTGGAGGATTGTGTTTAATATATTGTGCAAGGGGGTGGAGATTCAGATTCCAGCTTCCTTCGAGCAAGCATTTGCCGGTGTATTGGGCTAATAAAGGACTTTTAAGGTAAACAATGCCTCAGAGTCACTTGAAAAGCTCATACATCAGAAACTTGACACAGAGTGTATTTTGACCACAGATTTCAGAGGTTTTCAGAAATTATGGGAAGTGAAACCTCACAGAAATACAATAAGAAAATTAATTAAAAGGGAAGTAGATACTACCAAGGCTACAATTCCAGTGAAAGGGGGGGGGGATAGTGAATCTGTGAAAGGTAACAGTCAGGGATCTGATCTGTCCTGCAATGGGGAAATTTTTCACCTGGTCTTCAGCTATTGAAGGCATTTGGGTGTGATGTATTAGAAAGCAACCTAAAGTGTCTCCATTGGATGGGAGCTATAAAGAGAGATTAGTAAATGCTTCTCTTTTGAGAACATGGTGGCTCAAACATTTGACAGGAAGCCATTTCCAAAGTTGGGCTTTGGCCACGCAGGAAGCATGCTGATTTTGTGAGTCACCAGCCTTGCCTAAGGGAGAGGCTGTTGCGTAACCCAGACAGGCAGACATGGCCATAAATCAACCAGCACCGACCTCATGGAAGGAGTCTCCTGTGGCTGAGGCAAAAATTTAAAAATGTCACTGCCTTGTTAAAAGCTAAAGAGGCCCTCCAATAAGCCATAATTAGATCTTAGGGGCCTGTGGAGTCACGCCAATAAAAATGGGATAATATTCTCCCTCTCCTCTTTTCATTAGTACAATCGTACAATCTCCCTTCCCTTCCCCCCCCCCCAAAAAAAGAAGAGTCAGGTATTGGCAAAAGAGAACAACTTGAATCCAAAGCCAGCAGTGACCAGGTTACTCTGATGATACCATAGTGTTAGTTATTTCTCAAACTTTGGAGAAGTCAAGGTTACCTTTTGACAGCATTACTTCCTCCTTGGGGAAAAAGGGAGGGGAAGGATTGAAAGGCTAGTTCTCACAGCATGTTAAACTGAGTGAATGGCAAATGAACAGTATATAAGCCCCCAGCCAGCCAGCAGTCCAGAAAGAGATGGCAGAGGAATCTAGTTTTGTTTGCAGTTTATCAGCCAGCTATTCTAGGGGCATCACGATCTAGTCAGAGAGGATGCAAACCTAATGCCTGTCTAGTCAACCATCCAAAAGAAAGAATTGCAAAGAAAAGCTGGGGCGGGGGAAGTAATTTTCCATTACAGAATCCACTTGTTAGGACAATCCAGGCAGCCACAGAACACTTCTCCTGAATGTGATTGAGCCAGATCCACTGCTATTGCTCAGCCAGTGGGGAAGGGGTTAATGATGTACGGCTTTGTCAGAACTCTTCAGTGCAAGGACTCATGGGATACTAGGCACTCCCAGAAGAAGTGGGTATGGACAGCGGTCTCTCAAAAGCAGCTTCTGACCCTATTATGGGGACTCATTTAGTATTGTGGCCAGGACTTCTAACAGGGTCCATATGAGCTGTGCCAGTGGTGTCCATAGCAACGGTGGATACCTTCTCCTTGAGGTTTCTGAGATGTAGTGGATTTGGCCCTTTTCAGATGCAAATTTCTGGTTTGGCAGGCCATTATTTTGTGTTCTATTTAAAATATATCTTCACTTGTTTCATTTCAGTTCTGGATCCAAGAAAAAATATCAGACTTTGAGATATGGTATATTTTGTTTTGGAACAATACCAAGTTTACAAGTACTGATCTGTCATATTGATTGTGGTGGTGCTGTTGCTATTGCTGCTCATGATAGCAGCACACAGGGAAAACGCTGAATGTAATTAAATTATGTCAATTCACATCTTCTATTTGGAAACCTGTCAGAAGACAATCCTCTGTTGGAAGGCGAGATCTAGTCCAAATCCAGTTTTGACGTATCTTGAACGTGAGAGTAAGGAGAGACTTTGAATTTGCCCAGAAGCAGATTTGCATCTGAAATGAATTAGGACAGGGGTCTTCAAACTTGGCCCTTTTATGACTTGTGGACTACAACTCCCAGAATTCCTCAGCCAGCATGCCGGGCTGAGGAATTCTGGGAGTTGAAGTCCACAAGTCATAAAAGGGCCATGTTTGAAGACCCCTGAATTAGGAGATAGAAAGGTTCTATCTCCTATCACTGCTCTTAGAGACTTCCCCCACTATTGTAAGGGGTATTGATTGATGTATTGACTGACTGATGGTGTACTCTCAACTCCTAGAAACCACATAAATAGACTTTATCCATAATGATCTACCCCTAACTTGATTTTTCAGATCTTCCAACAGTGCACCCATCACCACTGTAGCTGACTTCATCCTTTTGTTCTCTTTCCTTCCGCCTCTCTCAGCACGATCCTTCTCCAGAAAGTCAGGCCTTTGCATAATGTGTCCAAAGTAGGATAATTTGAGCCTGTTCATTTGTGTCCCAAGTGAGAATTCTGGGTTGATAATTATTAATAGTTCCAGATTTGCTTTCATTTACCGTATATCCATAGCATTCATGGATTTTAAGGAAAACTACTGTACATCTGCTTTTTCGTACCCTTCCCTCCCAACACATAAATGATTTTGACACATTCCATACATAGAGGAACACAAAGGAACATTTGGCTTTAGTGTAATTGTGTTCCTTTTGTTTATTTGTTTTAAAAATTTATATGGCATCTATTCCTTTTACAGCTCTGGGCAGCTTACAAGGAACAGTAAAAACATCACTGACATCCATTAAAAATGAATATATAAATGTTTAAATAAATAATGGAAGTTATAAAACACAGTGACTGGGAAAATAAGTATATTTTGATATCCTTTCCTAAATTGTAATAAGGGGAAAGTTTATTTCAGCCCTAGTGGCTCTGCACTCCATAATATGGGGCACTCCAGGGAGAAAGATTAATTAGCCATTGATAACAAGCATATCCCTGGTGGGACCTGCCAAAAGTGACTTGTTGATGATGTGGGATGGTATACTGGAATAGGCTGCATGCAGCATGGACTTCAACTATGTTTCAATCAAATTCATCTTTAAAAGCTCACTGTCCCATTAATGTCTGCAGATCACAAGAAGAGTCAGTAGTGATAGACATATCTTGGGTCATTACATCTTTATCTGTGTGATCTCTTGAGATAATGAAGACACAGCTTTCCTTTCCAACTCTGCTGCTACTTGCAAAATTAAGAAATAAAGTAGCAAGGATCCTCTGTAAGAATCTGTAGCTGAGCTATCAAAACAATTGTTCTGTTCTCTCCTCCACCATTTTTTTCTGGTAAGGGAAAAAATGTGCAAAAGACATGATAAACAGAAGAAAGCAATTACCGGTGGGCTTCCCATAAAATGACATAAACTAGATAGGGTGATTTCACAATAATTGGAATCCTGTCTAGTATGCTGCCAGTAAGTACAAGACCCAACAGATTATTCTACGCAGGTTGCTAAACCCAGGCCAGGCCAATGCTTGAAATACTAATTAGAACATGCAGCTGCCAGTCTGGAACCCAAAGCTACAAACAGGAATAGAGCAAGCAAAATTTTGGAAAGGCTATTTGATGGATAATTATTGCATTATTTAGTAATTCATTTAAATCAGAGAAATGGGGCCCTTTGCCCAATAAAGCCAACAGTGGCTGAACCATGGCTGTCACTGGTTCAGCCTAATGGAGGCTACATTTCCATCCCTGGACCAGGTCTACCAGCTTGCATTTCTCTATCACATGCCTAGTTATCTATATTCCCCTTCCAGCAGCATTTATCTAAAAGCTATAAGTGTGTTTCCCCCAATGGGACTGTTGCTTTTTTTATGGTAACATTTGATGGTGGAAAGGGAGATCCTCAAATATGGTCAAGAAGATCCTACAAGCCTTTGGAAGGACAGCAATTTTGGGCTGTTGTCTTGACTATCAGTCAGACCTTTGAGTCCACTTTGCGTATTTTTGCTTCTGCTTCTAAACAGAAGGGACCATATTTTAGGTAGACAGCAGCAGACAGCCTTTATGAGGATCATGTTTTCACTGAGTCCTTGAGCAGCAAGAAAGATGCATTCCCCCAAAATGGAGTGTATGTGTGTATTCCAGGACAAGGGAGGAGGACAGATCAGGAGGAAAAACTTAACTCAAAATTAAATTAAATTGTCCCTTAATACAGAGTCTCCAACCAAGGCAACTTTAAGACTTGTTGGACTGCTGACTGAGGAATTCTGAGAGTTGAAGTCCACAAGTCTTAAAGTTGTCAAGGCCGTAGAACCCTGCCTTAATATATTACAGGGATATATGAAAGTCAACAGTCATTTAACATGTAAAAAATACCTTACATAGGTATTTATGTAAATGTGGCCATTACTGGACAACCTACAACCACAGTTTCAGAGAAATTTCCTTGTCTAAATCTTTTATGATTGTAAGTCACCCAGAGTTGCCCTGAGGTAAGATGGGCAGCCAATACTTTTTATAGTAAATAAATAAACAGATAAACAGAATGACCACAGGTAGGCGAAAAAGCAGTGGTAGTGGGAGTGACTTCCAACTTCCTGCCGGCTTCCCCATTGATTTTGCTAATGGGAAGCTAGCAGGGAGTGTATTGAAAATCATGGTCACATGACTGCAGCCCACTGTGGTGATGTTGCAGCGGCCAGAACTTTTCAAATGCAACTGGTATGAAGGTCCCTGAAATTTCAATTAATAAATGGGAGTAAAGGGTCCCAAATTTTGTATGCATTCTTTAAATTAGCAGACACTGGATATCTTGATTTAGAAATGTTTGTGTTATGTGTTTGAGCTAACTGAAGGTTACAAATGGACAAATAAGAGGGTTTTAAAAGTATATACTGTAAGTTATAATGTGGCCATGAAAGACAGATCACTGCTAATATCTGTAGTAAATACTATTAACAAGTAATTCTGTAGAATTCAATCTATTGGGTAAAGGTAAAGGTAAAGGTTCCCCCGCACACGTGTGCTAGTCGTTTCCAACTCTAAGGGCCGGTGCTCATCTCCGTTTCAAAGCCGAAGAGCCAGCGCTTGTCCGAGGACATCTCCGTGGTCATGTGGCCGGCATGACTAGACGCCAAAGGTGCACGGAACGCTGTCACCTTCCCACCGGAGTGGTCCCTATTTTTCTACTTGCATTTTTATGTGCTTTCGAACTGCTAGGTTGGCAGAAACTGGGATGAGTAACAGGCGCTCACTTTGTTACGCGGCACTTGGGATTCGACCCGCCAAACTGCCGACCTTCTGATCGACAAGCTCAGCATCCTAACCCACTGAGCCACCGCGTCCCTAATCTATTGGGAAGATAATGCAAAAATATTTGGGGTAAATTCTAACCCTTTAGAGCAACACTGCCTTTCCCCCCTTTTTTTTCAGAAGAGGGCCACATTAGCCCCCCCCCAATGGCATCCTGTTCAACATACTCCCTGAAAAGGGCATTAACCCATTCAAAAAGTGGATAGGTAAAAAAAAGTCTTATGATTAATTTGTAACTATATTCTGATGCCATTAACAATTCATTACATTGGTCTAGCCGAGATGAGTAATATTCCGGCTGTGGCCTTAAAATTACCATCTTGGGGCAAATATCTGGGCCCCCGGGGCACACATGCTATCCTGGCACATCAGATTCCACACCCTTTTTTTAAAGTAAGAGTACATATTAACAAAAATAATAAATTTTAGGTGCCGTTCTAAAGCTAGCCATTCTGCCCCAGCATGTTCTTTCTCTAATTTGTAGTTGCATGTAATCCCTGCTGCTCCCATGTTACAGGTATTTTCCTCCGACAGCTGGGAGCTATGATTGCCTCCCCAAAGAGCTTCAAAGCGCTCCCCCAAAGTAGCCCTTAGTGCTATTTGTCAGACAAGTAAATCAGCTGCTGTCCTTTTCTTTTTCAAAAAAAAATGTGAACATTCTCTCCAGCCCTGGCAATTCCAAGTCACCCCTCTGATTTGCAGGGAAGGCACACAGCTCTATAAGAGAAAGCATAACTGAAACAGCAGTGCCCTCTACACTCCTCCTGCAAAATGGCACCTTTCCTGGTGCTGAGTGCCTTGCAGCCGTTCTCCATCCCACATCCCTTGCTTGCTAGCTGCTTTCAAGGGGAGGAAGTGTGGTTTCCTGAATTTCGCGCTTTCAATTCGGAGAACAGGCACGTCTCAAACAAATCAGAACTGACCCCGTTGGCTTCACCTGAGAGGTGATTTATGAGTAACTGGCACATTCGTGATCATTATCAGTCAGGAGGTAACCAGCCCACTTTACCTTCCAGGTATCAAGGCACTGTACCGTCAAATGCCGAGATAATGAGATCTTCTCCTTAAAGGTATTCTATCGAAGGTGGACAGGACAGAGTCAAAAGTGGTTGCTAGCTATCCAGGATTTTGAAGGAAAGGTAGAGTGAACTAGACACACACACACACACACACACACACATGAGCCACTTCAGATAGAGAGATGGACAGTACATAAATGTAATAAGTAAATAAATAAACTTAAATAAACCCAACAACAGTCAGGGTCGGTGCTAGACGGGAAGAGGAGAGAGTCTTTCTTTTGTAAGATTTCTCTTTTATTACTGCAATACTTCACTTTTGTTAAACCATAAAAACTGTTAAATAGATGCATATTTTAGCAGCGTGAATTACACCAATTACAGAGTTACTCGCACAGTTTGGTAAACAAGCACAAACTGTAATTAAGAAAGGCAGAGGGAAGAAAAGCAGTGGGAACAGAGGGGAATTATAGCAGGAGAGTGTGAACCTTCCGTCTGTGTCTACACCGAAAGAGAGAGAGCACCAATTTAGCGGTGTTCGTTTACAAATTGTATCAGAGAGAGAGAGAGAGAGAGAGAGAGAGAGAGAGAGAGAGAGAGAGAGAGAGAGAGAGAGAGAGAGAGAGAGAGAGAGAGAGAGAGAGAGAGAGAGAGAGAGAGAGAGAGAGAGAGAGCGCAATAGCCCTTTGTGGTTAACAGGAAGTGCTGATCATTATCAGAGTTTCAGAAGCTGGCCATCTATGATACCTCCTGTCCAGGACAAATCGCATTTTAGGGCGGGTGGATTCCATGAGGACTATGAAAGGAAGAATCAGTCAAGCTTCCCACCCAGTTCAGCTATCAATTCTCTCCAGAGAATTAACTCTTTATTCAGAAATGGGTTTGGGGTTTTTTTAATGCAGGGCTCTCGGATACAGCTCGGTTCAATTCCTTGGTTTATTTCAGACAAGACGAAATCGCACAAACCACCAACACAAGTACACAGAAATCAAAGCCTTCCAATAAGTCTGTATCAGAAGAGAAATTCTAGCCTTTTCCTCCCATCTTTCTGAGTCAAAGGAAACTTGACCTTTCTCTTTATTGGCCTTGGGAAACAACTGATCCATGCGGATAGAACACATTTTCAACCTGGAGACTGCTAGTTCCGGTCTCACCAAATTCATTTCTCCTTTTTAAATTCCTTGGTTTATTTCAGACAAGACGAAATCGCACAAACCACCAACACAAGTACACAGAAATCAAAGCCTTCCAATAAGTCTGTATCAGAAGAGAAATTCTAGCCTTTTCCTCCCATCTTTCTGAGTCAAAGGAAACTTGACCTTTCTCTTTATTGGCCTTGGGAAACAACTGATCCATGCGGATAGAACACATTTTCAACCTGGAGACTGCTAGTTCCGGTCTCACCAAATTCATTTCTCCTTTTTAAATGGGACTGAACGGAGGCTCTTAATCATAGGGAAGCACCTTAAGCCTAGGGTGGTTCTCCCAGGGATTAGAGGGCAACATCTGTCATCTGAGACGAGTGACTGCACTGGGTGGGACTAATTAAAACTAGGCCTAGCAAGTTTTGGAAGACCATAATTTCCTTCTGTTACTGTCCTGGCAACGATGCTTTCATCTAACGGGGTATGAAGTCATATTACTTCCAAATGAGTCCTCCAAAGCTTTTACCTTCTTCGGCTTGCTCTCAAATTTGCTTCTTTGAAGTAAACTGAAATAAAAATGCTTCTATTTCTATGTTTCTAGGTGAGAGAGATTGGAAAGAAAAAAGCATTTATTTAAGAGTGGAGGATAATGGAGCCCAAAGCATTGTTTTGAGGTGGTGGATCCATTTTGTTTTGTTTTGTTTTTTTAAATGGCTATTTTTATTGTGAACTTTCTGCATGTAGAACCAGACACTCCGTCACTGGGCTATGGCTCTTTCTCCAGATAGTCTCTTGAAACTGAAAAGCAATTCAGACACCTGCATCCCTCGTTACTATGGCACGGAACACCCTATCCATGACTCCCCAAGGACAACTCGGGTGCTTCCTCCCGTACTGGTGCTATTCATTTTAAGAACTTCGTAAAATATGAGAAGTTCTTCCTAAACAAGTTGCAACAACTATGAAAAATGATTCGGATGTGGGAGAAAACAAACTTTACCTATCCAAGCAGTAACAGCAAAAACCCAGGGATGGGCAACTTATGGCTTACAAGATAGCAATAGTAACAGCAATACCACTTCATATGTTGGGAAACTATAATTTCCAACCTCTAATAGAATGGTTAAGATGTTGGGAATTCCTGTATAGCAACCTATTAGATTACAAAAACCTGGGCCTCTCTTTCACTATTTCTATGATACTGCAGATCACAAATGAGGATTCACATGCTTGGGTTTTTTCCCATTGGATTTGACGTATTTAGCAACAGCAATAGCACTTAGACTTACATACCACTTCACAGTGCTTCGCAGCCCTCTCCAAGAGGTTTACAGAGTCAGCATATTGCCCCCAACAACCTGGGCCCTCATTTTACTGACCTCAGAAGGATGGAAGGCTGAGTCAACCTTTAATAGGCAGATCCAATGAAGTCATCTCTATTCCAGGGACAAAATTTGGCAGACAAGAAGGGGACCATTTAAGGGACTAACCCCTGCTCATTGTAATAACCCAAATTGAAACATTGACAAAAGGTTAACTGTCCAGCCTCGGTCCAAATAGAATTTAATTAAGATGTTTGATCAGAAGCAGGGAGAGTCCCTGATTATTTTGGCCCAGTCATTCCTCTGACCCCAACTTCACAGGGTGACTGTTGTCGGGGAAGGAAGCTTTATCACAGGGTAACTGTTGTGGGAGAGCAAGCCTTAGCAACCTTGCTTTTAGTTCCTGCAAAAAAGAGAGGTTAAAAATCAACCACCCAGCCAAAACAAATAATGGAGGAACAGGACTCAACTTCCATGGTAAATGGTAGGTGTTGTGTACATAGTTATGGGAGTGGTTTCCCTTCGGCGGGAAACCTGAGTGCAATCATTGGCTGCTACTTCCCGGCGGGAGATTCTAAGCCGGGGATTGGTTATGTTTGAATGGAGTTAGTATTTAAGGCAGGGTTCAACGGCTGCTAGCCAGTTGACCCATGTGAGTTCCAATAAATGTTCCTTGTGCGACATCGCTGTCTCCGCTCGTCATTCCGGACATAACAGTGGCGACGAAGGTGGGATTGACGGCAGAACAGCGAGAGAACCGCAGAAAGCCGACAGAGTGAAAAGCGGGAAATTTGAACCACAGTCAACCGAGCAGCAAGCAAATTAAAACAACAGAATGGCGCAAGTCGGATCCCTGAAGGAGTTTGACCGTAACTACCCTGAAGACTGGGAAGAATATGTCGGACAAGTTGAGGGGTACATGCTGGTCAACGGGATCACGGAGGACAGGAAGAAGGCAGCAGCGCTACTAACTATCAGCGGCACGCCGGTTTACCGGGTGGCCGTCGGCCTGTGCCAACCCCTGCCGGTCTCCAGCGTATCGTACGCCGACCTGTTGGCGAAACTGAGGGTCCACTTCACCCCTAAACGGTCGGAACTGTTCTGGCGGAGGATATTTGAGAAGAGGAACCAGCGGCCGGGCGAATCAATACAACAATTTGTGGTGGCAGTCCGAGAAGCAGCCTTGCGCTGTAAATATGACAATCTCGAGATTCGCATCAGGGACCGAGTGGTTTTGGGGCTGCGAGACGAACACTTGCAAAACCGAATCATCTCTAAGCCCACCGGCAACCTCCAAGAAGTCTTAGACGAGCTACTCACGTACGAGTCTACAGGCAGACGCGACCCCCCCCTACAACAGCATGGCAGCCTCAGCCGAAATTAACCTGGAGAGCCATGTGGACGGTGGGGAGGTGGACTACCAGTGGGAAGCCGAGATTGCCGAAGTAGCCAGAAGGTTCGGGAAGATGGCGCCGAGACCACTACGAGCCGAAGGCCCAGATCAGAACAGAAGGCAACCACCACCAGCGCCGCAACGACCACAGAGGGACAACCCCGCCAGACCTCGAGACCCAGAGACCCGGTGTGGAAGCTGCGGCGGAAATCACCAACGATCGACTTGCCGATTCCGAAACGCCAAATGCCGAGGGTGCGGAAAAACGGGCCACATCCAGGCCATCTGCAGAAGCCGACCGCGCAACAACCGCCTCCACGAGCTCGACGCTTGGGCCTCAGGTGAGGTAACCCCTGAACGGAGTGGTGGAGAGACCCCTAGGCCCAAGGCACGCACTTCCAACCCGGGGACTGGGGTGGGGGTCAACCACGTAGGGATCCCTAGACGAAAATACACCCCTAGAGTCAACCACATTTTGAGGCCTAAATTAAGAATTGAAGTCCAATTGCAAAGTGTCCCTTGCAAAATAGAAGTGGACTCCGGGGCCTCAGTACAGTATCTATAATTTCTAGGGACACCCTTAAATACATCGAAACCAGAAGCGGCCAGAAAATTCCCCTTAAACCCACCAAATTACAATTAGCCGACTTCCAGAAATCACCCATAGAACTAGTGGGAGAGGCTACCGTCAACGTTAAATATAAGGGGTTCAGTGGAGTATTAACTATTTTAGTCACCGAGGGCCAGAGAACTAGCCTTGTAGGCCTTAATTGGTTCTCGGCCCTAGGCATTTGGGTGGGGGGAATTAACACCATTCAGAATAAAACCCTAAAATCCGTCTGCGATAATTTCGCAGACGTATTCGACGGGTCATTAGGAAGGTACAAGGGACCCCCCATTAATTTTAACTTAGACCCCGAGGTTAGGCCCATCAGGCTTAAGGCCCGGAGGGTGCCTTTCGCCCTCAAACAAAAAATCGAGGCCGAACTAGATAAGCTAGTAGGCCAGGGCGTCTTAGAACCGGTAGAAGGGGGCCGGTGGGAGACACCGATCGTCACACCCCTGAAACCAAACGGGGATGTGAAGATCTGTGCCGACTATAAAGCTACCCTGAACCTCGCAATGAAAAAACATGCTTACCCGGTCCCGACGGTGAAGCAGGTCCTCGCGACGATCCAGGACAGTGGCATTTTCGCCAAGCTCGACTTGGCGCAGGCGTATTTGCAACTTACTGTGTCTAAGGAAGCCGCCGAGGCTCAAACAATAGTTACCCACAAGGGGGCGTTCCGCGTTCACAGACTTCAGTTTGGGATAGCTGCAGCTCCAGGCATCTTTCAGGAGGTGATGGAGAGAACCTTGAAGGGCATTCCAGGTGTATGCCCTTACTTTGACAATGTCCTCATCGCTGGAAAAACTGAGGACATCCTAGCTGAAAGGCTAGAACAGGTACTGGGGAAATTCAGGGAGGCAGGATTGAAATTAAAAAAGGATAAGTGTTGCATAGGGGTAAAATCAACTGAATTCTTGGGGTTTAGAATTGATGCATCAGGCATCCACCCTACAGAAGGAAAAATTAGGGCCATAAAGTTAGCTCCAGAACCCCAGAATAAGGCGGAACTACAAGCTTTCCTTGGCTTAATTAATTTTTATCACACATTCCTGCCTCACAAAGCAGCTATTGCTGAACCCCTCCATAGACTTTTAGATAGGAAGACCCCCTGGCAGTGGCAACAAAAACACAGGACCAGCTTCCAAACTTTAAAGGACATCCTGTCTAGCAATTCTACAGTCACTCACTTTATAGAGAACAAACCCATATTCTTAGCTTGTGATGCTTCCCCTTATGGAGTGGGAGCAGTTATTAGCCACATGGATGAGCAAGGGCAACAGGACCTTAACAAAGGCGGAACGGAATTATGCACAGATTGACAGGGAAGCATTGGCCATAGTGGCAGGCGTAAAAAAGTTCCACGATTATCTGTATGGTAGGGACTTTACTATTTACACTGACCACAAACCCCTGCTAGGGCTATTTACTACCGATAGACAGACTCCACAAATAATGTCTCCCAGGATGCTAAGATGGTCAATTTTCCTTTCCGCTTACACATTTTCAATCAAACACAGGCCGGGCAAGGAGATGGGGCACGCTGACGCCCTCAGCAGGTTACCCCTAGAGGATACAGGTACAGACCCCGCACCTGTGGGACAAATCATGTCCCTACAAGAACTCTCTGAGTGTCCCCTAACTGCCAGGGACATTGCAGCTGCCACCAGGAAGGACCCCATACTCAGCAGAATAGCAGCATGGGTACAAGGTGGGTGGCCTAGCAAAAGCCCTGACCCCAAGTTCACACCATATGTTAGAAGGAAGGACGAACTATCATCACATGTTGGATGTCTATTGTGGGGCAACAGGGTTGTCATACCAGAGAGGCATAGAAACACAGTAATTGGGGAATTACATGATGGGCACCCTGGAATTGTGCGTATGAAGGCCCTAGCTAGAAGTCACGTATGGTGGCCAGGGTTAGACACAGCCATAGAGGATAAAGTTGCAGGGTGCTACCAGTGTCAGCGTTCTAGACCGGAGCAAGCACACACAACGGTACACAAGTGGGAAGAGGCCAGGAACCCGTGGTCTAGGATCCATATTGACTTCGCCGGCCCTTTCCAGGGCCTCACATTCCTTGTAGTAGTGGATAGCTACTCCCGGTGGTTGGAGGTCGTGCCCGTTAAGTCCATGACATCAGCAAAAACCATACAGGTCTTAAGGGGACTCTTTGCCACTCATGGGTTACCTGACGTAATTGTCTCTGACAATGGGCCACAATTCACATCTAATGAATTTCAGGACTTCCTCAAGGCCAACTGGATTAGACACGCAACTTCAGCACCCTTCCACCCTTCCTCTAATGGCTTGGCAGAATGGAACGTCAGAACAACCAAGGACGCCCTCAGACGAATAATCCACGGTGACTGGCATCAGAGACTGGCTCAGTTCCTGCTGGCCCAACACACCACACCGTGTGCGGCCACAGGGAAGAGTCCTGCTGAAATGAGGTGGGGCAGGCGATTGATAACAAAATTGGACAGACTACACCCTGACAGACTACCTGCTGAACACGACCCGGTTACCCCAACCAGGTCTCTGAACATTGGGGACATGGTGTGGGCTAGAAATTACGGACAGGGGGACAAATGGGCACAAGGGGTCGTGATAGAGAAAACCGGTCCCTTATCTTATTTAATTGAGGGGGAAGGGAATCAGCTGATTAGGAGACACATCGATCAGTTAAGGAAAAGGGCCCCTGAAGGTGTACAAGCCAACAAAGAGGGACAACTCTACAACGAACTCTACACCTTCCCCAGCCAAGGGTAACCAAGCACCAGGGGGGAAAGGGAGGAGAATACATTTCAGGGCAATTGTAGCAAACCCCCAGAATTGTAACGCAAACCCCCAGAATTGTAACGCAAGGATAGAAATAGCGCCCCCTGACAGCACACCAGGGGCATCCAGTCAACCCAATGTACCCCAACAACAGCAATCACAACAACAGCCCAATAAGGAAACACCACCTGGGCCGTCCACACACACAACAGGGTCAGAGGAGGTAGTCACCGGTGGAACCGAAGGAACCCCAGCAGTTAGTATGGCCAGCAGATATCCAGTCAGGCAACATAAACCCCCAAGCTACCTGAGGACTATGTCAAATAGTAATTTCATCCAGGGGGGAAGGGGTGTTGTGTACATAGTTATGGGAGTGGTTTCCCTTCGGCGGGAAACCTGAGTGCAATCATTGGCTGCTACTTCCCGGCGGGAGATTCTAAGCCGGGGATTGGTTATGTTTGAATGGAGTTAGTATTTAAGGCAGGGTTCAACGGCTGCTAGCCAGTTGACCCATGTGAGTTCCAATAAACGTTCCTTGTGCGACATCGCTGTCTCCGCTCGTCATTCCGGACATAACAGTAGGGTTGGTTCCTATCATTTTTCTTAACCTTTTGACTTGCCCACAATCCCAAAAAGTATTGTCCTCAATGTAATCTCCTGAGGAAGATGTAAACTTTTTTTGAATCAATAACTCAACTTTTTAGAATCTCTCCAAAGCTGATGGCTTGTCTATTGATGTCCAACTTATAGCCTAAATTAGCTGTCTTCTCTTTGTCCCTCTTAGCCAACAAAAGTGCGTATAGTCAAGGCTATGATCTTCCCAGTTGCAATGTATGGCAGTGAAAGTTGGACCATAAGAAAGGCTGAGTGCCAAAGAATTGAAGCCTTTGAACTATGGTGCTGGAGAAGACTCCTGCAAGTCCCTTGGACTGCAAGGCGATCAAACCAGTCGGTCCTAGAGGAGATCAACCCTGACTGCTCTTTAGAAGGCCAGATCCTGAAGTTGAAACTCAAATACTTTGGCCACCTAATGAGAAGGAAGGACTCACTGGACAAGAGACTAATGCTGGGAAAGGTTGAGGGCAAGAGAAGAAGTGGACAGTAGAGAATTTGGTGGCTGGATGGAGTCACTGAAGCAGTAGGCGTGAGCTTAAATGGACTCCAGAAGATGGTAGAGGACAGGAAGGCCTGGAGGAATGTTGTCCATGGGGTTGCGATGGGTCAGACACGACTTCGCAACTAACAACAACAGAGGACAATAAGGATGTCATTTAAGGTTTCTGTGATAGCATGCGGTTTTATGAACTTGAAGCTAGATCAGTATATATATATATATATATATATATATATATATATATATATATATATATATATATATATATATATATATATATATATATATATATATATATATATATATATATATATATATATATATATATATATATATATATATATATATATATATATATATATATATATATATATATATATATAAATTTCAGAGGTATTTCTCACAGAGGTCTTACAGGAATTTCAGGACTGCACTGATGGAAGATTATTCAAACTAAATCCAGTCCCATAACAACATCTTGGATTTTCGTCAGGAAATTTCCATAGCCATTTCTACTTTTATTAAGATCAAACAGGTGTGCTAAACACATACAGACACACAAGGAAGGTGGGAAGCTTTATGAAATCTGAGAGGTGGCCCGGATTTATTATGGGAAATACAGGACTCTTTCCACATTGCTTCTTTTTTCAGAAATATGTGCACAATGCCAGGAGTGATGTACGAAAGCTCATTCCCATAACAACTTTTCTGAATGAGACCAAGACCAGTTAATCCTTGGAAACACTTTCTCAATGCAGCCAGATACATGCCGCTGGGCCCTGAGAAGTATGGGGTGACAGAAATAGGCCGTTATTTGTCTCTCCCACCTGCTATTCAGAGATATACTGCTTCTGTAAGGGGAGATTCTCTTTCCCGCCCATGACTAATAACCATAGAGAGAACTATTCTCCATGCTTTTGCCATTTTTTTCCTACCCTCGAAGAGCTTGCCTAGAGGTAAAGTGGAGATTTTAATCCTCCATAGGATGTCCTTATCCGTAATTAGTATTGTGGTTTAAAAAATTCTGGAGGAGATTGAGAGAAGAAAGTATTCTGTGTTTGGTTTGCAGAGGGCAAAGATGCCTACCCTGCCGAAGGAACAAAGCATATTGTGGCAGCCAACAAACCACTCACATCAGCCTTGTCTAGAGAATGATCTGGAGTTTGTGCATCAGTTCAGGACCCCATTCTGCTCCCCTCTCCAAATCCAGCAGCACATGACTAGCCAAGGTTGTGCTTAGACATCATGCCATGTGGCTGCTACAACACAGATGCTACTTGTATGATCCTTTGTCCTCTGGTGATATGTCTGCATATGTGTGTAAATGCGTGGGCGTGCAAACCCAGCTCTCCTGCAGCTGCAAGCCCAGAGACCCAGCATTCCAGCCATGCACAAGGGCTGACAATACCTTAGCACTCCGACTGTGCCCAGCTGTGCACACCCATCACTGATTCTTTGGGAGCTGCCAAGGTGGCCTCCGTCTTCCTCTCTCAGTATATACAGTAATCTGCAAGCAAGGCCTTTGTGCTGCAAAGCCATATAATGTACTTAGAGGCTCTGAGAACAAAGGCTCAAAGGCTTTGGGCTGCTGCAAAGAAGAGGGAAGTCAACCTATTCCTCAAAGCACCTGAAGGCAAGACAAGAGACAACGGATGGAAACTAATCAAGGAGAGAAGCAACCTAGAACCAAGGAGAAACTTCCTGACAATGAGAACAATTAGTCAGTGGAATGACTTACCTCCAGAAGTTGTGGGTGCTCCAACACTGGAGGTTTTTAAGAAGAGACTGGACAACCACTTGTCTGAAATGGTACAGGGTCTCCTGCTTGACCAGGGGGTTGAACTAGAAGACCTCTAAGGTCCCTTCCCACTCTTGTTATTCTTGTTCTCTCAGAAGCAAATGGAATAACTCAGGGAGGGAGGGAGGCAGGCAGGCAAGCAGGCACATTTACTGCACATATTGATCACTGTATGAGAATAAGGAATCAATTCTCCACAGTACAGACCAGCTCAGAAAATAATCTGTTAGAGTAATAACTGGAAGTTTTGCCTAGAGGGCCCAGGAGCTAAATAAGCATGATGAAATTTCACTATATCACAATTGGATTATAGGCATGTTTGCCAAGTTGTAGCCTCATGTGGGATCTATTAAGGACCCCATCTATAGAAACCACATTGGTTTGTCTGTGGAAAGGATCTGAGAGCTGTCTCTTTCAGAAAAAAAGAAGAAGAAAAAAGGGGGGTTAGTCTTATACCAATTGGGCTGGGCAGAGTCATCCCTTTCCCCCAAATGTTTATTTTTATTTTATTTACATTTTATTTTTATTTACCAAAAAGCTTACCTCTTAAACTGAAATCTCCAAAGTCAGCAGGCTCCTATTCACATTAGCTGTTACTTCTTTCATCGCAAATAATAAAGTTTGTTGTTGTTGTTATTATTATACAGCATGTTAAATAAGCCAATTTAACCTACCTTGTCCTTCAGCCTGGGAGGCAGTGCAACAGCAACCGTCAGTCTAGATTTGCTATATCCCCATAGCCAAGCTCTACTCTGCCTCCTTAGAAGGGCTGGTGAGTGGTGATCTCCAGGTTAAGATGCCCTGAGGCTTTTCAGCTTTTGCACTAGAAACTCTACCGAGGAGACCTGAGCAGTGGTAGATTCTGTGGCAGGCTACTGTGCTCCTATTGGCCATCTGAGACCACACTGGACATACACGCACATAGACAAATCGAGGTCTGTCTATTTTCCCGTGAGGGGCTCCTGCATAAAATAACCCTTATGGAGAGAAAACAGATTTCTTCATAGGCAGGAATTGGGGGTGAAGGTGGGGAGAAGAATGCCTCTGAGCCTTTATAGTCAAGAGGAGAAGCATAAATCTAGATTTTTGATGCCAGGGGAAACCAAAGGACAAGTCCTCCTTACGTAGCGTAGCAAGGGGATTTGAAAAGAAAAAGAACAAATGAGGCCTTGCAGGAGAATACTTCACTTTCAGCATACATGGAATAAAAATGAATGGCAAAAGAGGATTGTACTTGCCAAACACTGAAAAGAAAGAGAGATGCCGACCGTTGAAGAATGGATTTTGAAATTGACTGAATGAGCAGAGATGGCGAAATTAACTGCTTTGATTAGAGATAATGGACTACTAGACAGCTTTATAAGAGACTGGAAGCTGTAGACTTTCTACATGTTAAATATAATAACAGAGGGATTTGAAGATTAGTGTAATGTTTAGCTCAACCTGTTGATTTCTTTTTCTTCTTTTCTTTTGCTTTTTCTTCTGTCTTCTTTTATGTATATTACATACACATACATGCATATTTGTAAAAGGGGAGGAGAATTTACTGCTTTTTCTTTTCTTTCAGCACCCAGCCAGGGTGGATCCTACATATTAAATGTTAAATTTAATTGACCGCTTTTTCTTCTTTTTTGTACACTATTTTTTTTTTGTTGTTGTTAGGGTTGAACGTATGCTTTTGTTTTGTTTCATTTTGCTTGTTTGTTTTATTGTTTTCTATTTTATGCTCTGTGATAAAAAACAATAAATAAATATATTAAAAAATGAATAACAAAAGGAAAGGAAATGCCCAAGATAGTCTGTGCTCACTTGGGAGATTCAAAAAAAAAATGTTGATGTTTCCCAGCCATTTCTGAACAATTCCACAATTGCAGGTTTGACAAGTCTAAATCTTGTGTTGTCTACTCTGTATTACAGTTAAGAGTCCAGGGTGCTTTAGAAAGTGCAAAAGGACAACCCAATGGGATTATATAAAGATCACTGCGCTGCAATTTTCTGAGTCCTAAGAGAAGCAAACTATCTTAAGCTCCAATAAAAGTCTGGTGTCAGGTCTCTGTTGCAATTTGTTTGCCCAATTGCTCCCCACTTTTTCACAATCACTATTATAAAGTAAGCCATGTAATATTATAAACTATAAACTTCGTGCTAAGAGCTGTACAAAGAGAGAGTGCCTGCCTGATAGAACAGGAACACTTTATATATATATATATATATATATATATATATATATATATATATATATATATATATATATATATATATATATATATATATATATATATATATGTCGTTTCTGACTCTAGTCGTTTCTGACTCTAGGGGCCGGTGCTCATCTTCGTTTCAAAGCTGAAGAGCCAGCGCTTGTCCGAGGACGTCTCCGTGGTCATGTGGCCGGCATGACTGGATGCCAAAGGTGCACGGAACACTGTTACTTTCCCACCGTAGTGGTCCCTATTTTTCTACTTTCATTTTTACGTGCTTTCGAACTGCTAGGTTGGCAGAAGCTGGGACGAGTAACAGGCAATCTTATGGAAGAAAAAAGGGTAACAATGACATTAGCAAGAAAGAGGAGGCACCCAGCCAGGCCAGCTATATCATTTTGCAATGTATGATGTGTATCTTACATATCAAATGCTGGAGGGCAGCAGTGAGATAGTGAGTCTCTTATGAGTCTCAACTACCTTGAGATCTTCAGCACTAGTGGAGGACATAATTCCCTCAACAGAGCTGAAATCCGATTAAGCTGAGATCCTTTCTATTTCTCACTTGGAATTCTATAATTCACTTTGAGCATGAAAGTCCTCAGGGACCATCTTGATTCCAGCTGAAGGCATAGAGTCTATCACTGTTCCAATAGCTAAGGGGCTGTCTCAAAGAAGAGGGGGGGGGGTGTCAATCTATTCTACAAAGCACCTGAAGGCAGAACAAGAAGCAATGGATGGAAACTAATCAAGGAGAGAAGCAACCTAGAACTAAGGAGAAACTTCAGGACAGAACAATTAACCAGTGGAACGACTTGCCTCCAGAGGTTTTGGATACCCCAACAGTGGAAGTTTTTAAGAAGAGACTGGACAATCATTTGTGTGAAATGGTACAGGCTTGAGCAGGAGGTTGGACTAAAAGACCTCCAAGGTCCCTTCCAACTCTGTTATTCTGTTAACCTGATGCTCTCTCCCCATGTTACTGAACCGAACTTCCAGTAGTTTTAGTCAGCATGGCCAAATAGGAGGGACACAGTTCCTGAACCTCTGCAGTAGCCTTGCTTTAAAGACACTTTCCCTCTACTAACTGAGAGAGAACAATGAAGAGAACATTTATTTCAGTCGGAGACCAATGAAGAGGCAGATATGCATACAGTTAAATCTAGATGAACTACTAAGACAAAATTTAAAATAAATTAAAAATTCTATTACTTTCTTGGGGACTATCAGCCAAAAGCAGAGCTTCTGAAATCTATCCAGCCACTTTTCTAAGGTAGATAAAATATGGCCTTGCATGGATAGCATTTGGATAGCAATCTTTTAGCTAACTTGTTAAATAACATGAGTCCTGCTCTTCAGGGACATCAAAATCACCAGAGTAATGAGGAAAATCTTAGAGTTATAAGTCCCATAATAAATAAAATAAACAGTGTTGAGTGAGTTTCTCCTAATGACACAGAAGAACCAAAAAAAAGGGAATCAATAATTGCCTGCAAGCTACTGGAACTTTTAACGTAAGATGTATTGCTAAATCTGCCTTCTAAAATTACCAAAATTACCCCATTCTTTGCACATACACTCTGGGCTATTTAAGAAGCCAGACTATCTCAGTTGGCATAGTTGAACTAACTCCTTATCGTCACATTACCTATATCATTTTGGTGTCCCACATCCAACACTATTTTGCTTACAAGCTAAATTTCCCCAGGGGAAATACAGCATCTGGTGAAAACCAAATATAAGCCCAGACTTTCATCTGTGATCCTCTTCGAGCTTCCAATTATCTTTTGGGGCTTTCCCTGGTTTAAACTGTTTCACTCATCTGATATTTTCAGAGGCCAGAAAGTATGGATCCTGTATCCAACTCAAGTAAGTGGATCCTCCCATCTGCATATAAATCTCTAAAAAGCATTATTTATGTAATCTCTTAATTCAGGGTAGAGTCAGGGCAACTAAGTGGAGGTATTTACTGGCCGGATGCCCTTCCTGATGCCTACCTGGAGCTCACAGCAGATATTTCTTTTTTGTGTCCTGAGAAGGAAATATTTGTCGCTACCTTAGGATCGAACTCTCAACCTTCCAAATGGAAGACAAGTGTCCTCACCACTAAGATACCTCACTGCTCATGTGCAGTAAAACAATATAAACTGCAAAGCACCCATGGTAAATACAAATATTACAATGTTCCAGAAGAAACATCCATAATAATAATAGCCCCTTTAACTCTTTTAGCATAATGTATATACCTTAATACAATGGTCCTATTACAATGATACAATGGTTCACCATTCAGGAGCAACCATGAGATCATTGAGATACAGTAATCCATATCATTTTTTTTCACAGCAATACTGTCAAGCCCCTATCAGCATCTCACTATCCAGAAAGCAAGATTTTCATCAAGTTAGGAGGTTGATGGGAAGGACAAATGGGGTTAAGTTAGAGAATTTTGGAGAGTGGGCTAGTAGACCTTGACCTTATTTACTGACAAATTCATTCAAGCACCAACCTCAAAATGTTCCTTTTTTTGAGTCTTGGCTGAATAGGAAGGATATCAATCCTTTACAATATCTCAGTCCTACATAAAACATATAGGGAACAGTTGCTGGAATTGGGTATGTGTAGTTTAATGAAGAGAAGGGTGAGGGGTGACATGATAGCAGTGTTCCAATATCTCAGGGGCTGCCACAAAGAAGAGGGAGTCAAGCTATTCTCTAAAGCGCCCCAAGGCGGGACAAGAAGCAACGGATGGAAACTAATCAAGGAGAGAAGCAACCTAGAACTAAGGAGAAACTTCCTGACAGTTAGAACAACTAACCAGTGGAACAACCTGCCTCTAGAAGTGGTGAATGCTCCAACACTGGAAGTTTTTAAGAAGAGACTGGACAGCCATTTGTCTGAAATGGTATAGGGTTTCCTGCCTTAGCAGGGGGTTGGACTAGATGACCTCCAAGGTCCCTTCCAACTTATTATTATTATTATTATTATTATTATTATTATTATTATTATTATTATTATTATTATTATTATTATTATTATTATTATCCACTTTGTTCTGCAATACTTTAGAATACAATAGAGCTGGAAGGTACCTTGGAGGTCTTCTAGTCCAGCCCCCTGCTCAAGCAGGAGGACCTATACCATCTCAAACAAGTGACTGTCCAGCCTCTTCTTAAAAATCTTCAGTGATGGAGCGCCCACAATTTCTGGAGGCAAGCCGTTGCACTGGTTAATTGTCCTCACCGTCAGGAACTTTCTCCTTAATCCCAGGTTGCTTCTCTCTTTGATCAGTTTCCAACCATTATTTCTTGTCCTGCCTCTGGTGTTTTGGTGAATAATGTGACCTCCTTCTTGGTGGCAGCCCCTCAAATACTGGAATACTGCTATCCTGTCTCCCCTATTTCTTCTTTTCTTTAGACTAGCTAGCCAAACCCAAGTCCTGCAGCCGTTCTTTGTATGTTTTAGTCTCCAGGGCTTTAATCATCTTAGTTGCTCTTCTCTGAATTTTTTTTCCAAACTCTCAACATCTTTTTTGTGATATGGTGACCAAAATTGGCTGCACTATTCCAGATGTGGTCTTACTAGGGTTTTATAAAGCAATACTAATACTTCATGTGATTTTGATTTTATGCCTCTGTTTATACAACCCAGGATTGTATTAGCTTTTTTGGCTGCTGCAGCACACTGCTGGCTCATAGTCAAGTGATCATCCACTAGGACTCAAAGGTCCCTCTCACAGTTACTGTTTTTAAGCCAGGTCTCACCCAATCTGTACTTCTACCTTTGATTTTTCCTGCCTAAATGTAAAACTTTGCTTTTCTCCACATTGATTTGTCAAGATCTTTTTGGACCCTGAGTTTTGTCTTCTGGGGTGTTGGCTATTCCTGCCAGTTTGGTGTCATCTACAAATGTGATGAGTTCCCTTTCAATTCACTCATCTAAGTTATTGATGAAGATATTGAAAAGTACTGGGCCTAAGACAGAACCTTGTGGCACCCCACTGCTTACTTTTCTCCATGTGGATGTACTGCCATTGAGGACTACTCATTGAGTACAGTTTGCCAGCCAGCTACAGATCCATCTGGTGGTGATGTTGTCCATTCCACCTTTTTCTAGCTTACCAAGGAGTAGGTTGTGGTCTACTTTAGCAAAAGCCTTACTGAAGTCTAAGTAAACTATGTCCACAGCATTTCGCTGGTTTACTAATTTAGTCACTTTATTGAAGAATGAAATAAGATTGGTTTGGCATGATCTGTTTTTAACAAACCCATGCTGGCTACTAGTTATAACTTTGTTTGCTTCTAGTTGTTCACAGATCTGTTTTTTGATTATCTTTTCTAGGATCTTCCCAGGTATTGATGTTAAACTGATTGGTCTGTAGTTTCCTGGGTCCGTTTTTTTCCCCTTTTCTTGAAAATGGGAACCACATCAGCCCTTTTCCAATCCTCAGGTACTTCCTCGGTGCTCCAGGATTTATGAAAAATGTGATGTAATGGTTCTGATATAACATCTGCCAGCTCCTTCAGAACTCTGGGATGTAATCTGTCAGGTCCCAATGATTTATATTCATCAAGGTCAGAATTCCATCATAAATGCAGGCATTCTGTTACCTTCTGCTTAGCAAACTGTATCTGATCTTGAAAAGCTAAGCAGGTTTTGGCCTAGTTAGTATTTGGGTGGGACCCTACCAAAATTTCAGAGATGTGAGTTAGATTGTAAAGCTGTTTTTTTTATTAAAAAAAATCCTTGAAGGCAAATGTAGTGAATCATTTCCACATTGCTGTCAACTTTGTAAGAGGAGAGTCACATTAAACTACGGTGGCAAAAACCAGAATCACCTTTTCTGACCTAACCTATTTTATTAAAAAGCACAGTCTTTCAGAAACTGTAGTTTAACTCATCACAAAAGTTGATGCCTTTTAATAAAATTGGTTAAGTCAGAAAAGGTGCTACCAGTTTCCTGATATTCTCAAAAACACTCCACAGATACGTTGAAATAGTCTTCCACCTTTTGGAGGTCAGATTGACGTCAATTTGGCATCCTTTTGAAAAGCTGCTAAAACAGAGCTCTGTCCCACGTCCCTCTGTCCAGATATTTGTCATAACTATCTTCTTCGTTTTCATTTCTGTTATGCCAAGACTGCAGTGATATTTTTCATGGTTTCTGCTGAAGGTTTCTATTACTATGACCCATCATGACTCAAGAGAATTTGGCAGTATATAATTGAAGAGGTACATCACCAGAAGTCAAGCTTCACCTGCAGACATTTTAAATCCATGCTAGACATTCCAGGAGATGAATAGTTAGCAGGGAAACTCCAACATGTAACCAAGTCACTTTATCTAATTTGCTCTGATCAGTTTTTGCCACATTGATTCTCCTGTGGTAATTGGTGAGGTTTGTGTATGTTATTTCTTGTGATAATGCTGGGGATGGCTATGTCTCAGAAAGCTGTGGAGTAAAACGGAGACAGAGGGCAATTATTGATCAAAACAACAATTTGACCCTCATGGATATATGTATTAAATACTTGCACCTGTGGGAGTTAATAACTGCTGCATGAGTGTGTAACTTTTGCATATACAAGGATGTGATTATCTGGTTTTATTCAACCCAGACCAGAGCAAGCAATTAAAACTGATTAGTATTTAGCAGCTCTGGCCTACAGACTCCTACTATATATCATAAAATGGGAAGGATGAATTTCCATCTCAAGCTTGCTCTGCAAATAAATCTCTGTGAGTTTACTCTACAAATGAGGTCATCTCAGAATCTTCAGAGCAATGGTGGGATTCAGCCAGTTCGCACCAGTTCGGCAGAACCAGGAGCTAATTTTTTGTTGCCCAGGCCCAGAACAGACTTCCGGAAGCGGCATCCACACAGAGAACCGGTTGCTCACATATTTGAATCCCACCACTGCTTCAGAGCATTATCACTGTGTAAGCTGATAACTTTTTTGATGTTTTCCAAAGGATTCAGCAAACTATGGAGGCATCCAAAATCATTTGTGGGGTCCTTGGTACTCTCTGAGTTTGGTTGTTTTCTTGCAGATGTTTCACTACCAAACTAGATATCATGATGTTACCTAGTTTGCTAATAAAACATCTGCAAGAAAACAACCAAGCTCAGAGAGCACCAAGGAAGCCCACATTTCAATCCTGAGCTACAAATATTCTCCTCTATCAAAATCACTTCTGCTCAGCCTTGACCCCCAATCAGTACACAATGTTTTCTGGCCAACCTCAATTAGCTGCTCCTTTTGAGAAACAAAGATCAACTTTCTGGAAGGGTTAAGCCAAGGAGCACTCATTACAAGAAAACTCTTAGAGAAATACAGATTTTCCGCTAGGTCATATGATCTGTCTAGCAGGTGTTGTTGGAATTTAACCAATAGATCCAGATCTCTGAGAGGTAGCCTGGTATGAAAATCCCTCCCCATAATCAGCGATCAAGTTACTAACATTCCACGTTTTTCTAATGTAGAAAGTGTATCTTTTATCTGCAAGTATACCTGGAGAGGATGAATGTGTATGTTAATTGCCTTTTTTTTTTTCAAAAAAAAACAGCTGCATTGGCTAGCCTTCGTTAACCTTGCAATGAACTTATTTGCTGTTGCAATGTCAATTTAAGGCAAAATCTGATAGGAACAAATACTCCCTTGGCCTGCTCTTGCCTAATACAAATGCATACCCCAACCAATCAATCAAACTGATAGTTACTTATAACATTTCTATATCATGTCAATCCAGCAGCTCTAAGCAATGTGCAGTTCATACATGCAGGTAATGCCACAAAGAAAGAACAATAATACAACCAGTGGTAAACCCAGCTAATTAATACCAACCATCTGGGGACTAATCCATTTGTAAAGGGCTCCTGGAAGAACCAAGCCTTGATGGGTTCTCAGAAAGTCATGAGAGAAGTCATTCTCAGCTCTGGAAGCCATCTGCCCTAGAAGAAGGAGGATCAGTTCCATGAGCATTCATCATCTTTCCTGATAAGTGGAGGCCTCCAGCAGGCATCTATGTTTACCCAGATTGATGGGGCAAATTTAGCTAAGATAGGTGTCCATGAAGATACCCCAACTCTGGGGGGTTTTAGGCGATAACCAACACCTTCAACTCTACTTGGAACTGACCAATTATCAGGCACAAGCAAGCAAAACCACTAGTGAAAGGGCCCAGGTAAATATTTTATTGTTGATCACCTGTATGACAAGAAACCCACCAGGGTGTCTACTTTCCCTTGTGAAATTGTAGATATAGACCTAAGGGTTTGGCCTCAGATGATTCCTCTTTCAAACCAAATACAAGCTGGGCTCCTCCTAGAGGGGGTCCCTCTCCTTCAGCTGGTGATTCCACCACACCGATAGCCAGTGAAGCTCCCGCCATCAATTGATGAGTCTCTTTAGACAGCCACCCAAAGGAAGAGACAGACAACCATCCTTTGATTGCCCTCCATCGAAGAGAAGAAGAAGAAAAGAGTCTATCAATGGAGAGCATGGGTCCTCCTCAACAACCCCACGTATTAGGGCTCATCAACAGTGCAAGCAGAATTTGTTCCATTTCCATTTGGCAGAATTGTCACAGGAACAACACGCTCCACCACCTTCTACTTCTTTCTCCTCCAAATAGATCTCAAACTAGCTTTTTCCTCTTCTCCAAATAACAAAATACGCACAGCCTGTGGAGCAAGGCAGCACCTTTTCCATTTGGTGGAGAGGGCCTTTAAGATTCAGGTCTCACCTCTGCAATCTTATTGTGCTGAATAATTCACAGATGTGTTAAATGCCTAATTTCTCATTAACTGTTAATGCAACCACAGAAAGGAAATCAAAGTGGTAAATCTGGCTGGGTGCTTAAGCTCTGGATATATGGATTGCAGGGAGATCATATAACCTTGGCTAGAGAGAGATAAAGAAAAGGCTGGATACCAGGAAAAATGAACAAGGTAAGTATTTTTGTGCACAACTGAAGGGCTCTGATCATTTAAAAAGCATCCGTCTATGAGCACATAGCATGCTCACTGTACTCATCTCCCTTTCCCCAAATCAGAGGACCGAGAAGTGCAAAACTAATTAAGGTACAATTGTTGCAAATGTAGAATTCCCTATTAATACTTAAAAAGAAGTAACATAAACTCTTCATGGGTAGGAGCAATTTTTCTCAACCTCAGCAACTTTAATTCCGGCTCACAGAGTTCCCCAGAAATTCAGTATGTTCATAATTCAGATATTCACATATTAATCATTGTTGTTGTTAGTTGCAAAGTCATGTCCGACTCATCGCGACCCTATGGACAATGTTCCTCCAGGCCTTCCTGTCCTCTACCATCTTCTGGAGTCCATTTAAGCTCACGCCTACTGCTTCAGTGACTCCATCCAACCACCTCATTCTCTGTTGTTCCCTTCTTCTATTGCCCTCAATCTTTCCCAGCATTAGGCTCTTCTCCAGTGAGTCCTTCCTTCTCATTAGGTGGCCAAAGTATTTGAGTTTTAGCTTCAGGATCTGGCCTTCTAAAGAGCAGTCAGGGTTGATCTCCTCTAGGACTGACCGGTTTGATCGCCTTGCAGTCCAAGGGACTCGCAGGAGTCTTCTCCAGCACCATAGTTCAAAGGCCTCAATTCTTTGGTGCTCAACCTTTCTTATGGTCCAACTTTCACTGCCATACATTGCAACTGGGAAGACCATAGCCTTGACTATACGCACTTTTGTTGACAGGGTGATGTCTCTGCTCTGTCTTAAAATTGCTTACGCTGATATTAAAAACGCTATCCCATTTTTTTTAAACAAATCGGGGAACTCCATTTTCTTATTCAGATTTTAAAATATGCATATCAATGGCAAGCATTTATAATGACTAATTTGGGGCATTTTATTTCATTCGGAGAAGGGCGGGATATAAATGGAATTAAAATAAAAAAAATAAAATAAAAATAAATAAATTAGGTGTCCGTAAGAAAGCTGAAAACGTGCTGGTCCAATATGTCAATACATATTGTAGTTGTAAATACTGCCAGTGGGTGGCAACAGATAAATGATATTTATCTTTTAACATAGGAAATGAGATAGCAATCCAGGAATCCACTGTGGTCTTATTACGGCTAAGAGACTAACCTTCAAAATTGGAAAGAAAAATGTATGGCCCCAGTTACTCAAAGAATTGAAGACCTGATGTTGCTTGTAACTTAAAAAATCTGCTACTTCAGGATTATTTATGGACAATTACAATGAAATGTGGTTATTTATTGAAACTATATACAGGGTAGCAAAGAGCTCAGCAGTTAAGACCCTGGGCTTGTTGGCTGGAAAGCTGGCAGGCCAGGTTAAAGACCCGAGCTCCATGTGATGGGGTGAGCTCCCGTCCTCAGCTCCTGCCCACCTAGCAATTCAAGAACATGCAAATGCAAGTAGATAAATAGGTACCACTTTGGTGGTAAGGTAACAGCACAACATGAATATATATATATATATATATATATATATATATATATATATATATATATATATATATATATATATATATATGTTTTTATTGCTAAAAAATCAAGCTTTCATTGGCTAACTGCCAATATTGTCAGGATGGAAACGCTGAGCGCCTCATTGTATCAAAATCAAGATTGCACAAACACACAACAACCCTGCATTGTAGAACACAGGGAAGAAGAGAAACAACTATTTAGAACCTCTGGTATAAGAACACGTGCAATGACTAGAGCTATGGCTATAACACATGGAACTGTCAGCAATCCACTTTTGACAACAGACACCCAGAGACAACTACATCCCCCCAAAACGGATGTGCGACAACTCAAAGGAATACGGCCGACCTCAACAAACAGACCGGTGATGCGCTCCATGAGCGGAATGCAGACACCAACAGTATAAACGCAATCTCCCCACCCCAGCATTTCCATCCTGATGACTTTGGCAGTTAGCCAACGAAAGCTTGATTTTTTAGCAATAAAAACTGTTTTAGTTTTTCTTATTCCATCCCAGTGTTCGCTTAGTTTGTTAATTTTAATATGCCTGGGATTCACATTTTTAATCTTATCAAAGAATATATATATATTGTCTTGCTTAGCAACAGAAATATTGAACTCAATTGTGATTGCAAGTCGAGAACTACCAGTATTTTATTGCCTTGGTTTTTCTTTATCGTTTTAATATTTTTCTTTGCTCTTTTTTATTAAATAAAGGGGAAAGAACCTTGCAAGAAAAAAAATAGAATTAGACCAGGCATGTCAAATTCGAGACGTCACGTGATGTTGCACGATGTATCGCGACTTTTTCCCCATTGCCGGCAATGGGGTGGGCGCAGTTTCGGTGTGACGCATCCAGCCCTTGGGCCAGCAGTTTGACATGCCTGAACTAGACTATCACTGGAACATGCATATGTTTTCCAAAACAGAATCAAATCTGTAGACTTATTTGCCCCAAGCAAATTTTGCTCGTTGTCCCCCAATTTCAAAAACTCCATTCTATAGAAACTCAAACCGCTGCTTTTCCATAGCACTCCTTATATTTTGGAATAAATTCGCTCTTGAATTCAGCCTGGCCTGTAAAGTTTTGGCCCTCTGGAAATTCCTGAAAACAAAGTTGATACGGAGGAAGCACATTACCTAGGAGAAATGAATTATAACGTGGTCTTTGGATTTTATGATTTTATAATTATGTAATTCTAGTTGTTGATTGTGAGTTTTTATTTCCTACATTTTATTGTTTTTATTTCCTACATTTTTATTGCTGTAAACCATTGGTAATCTTGCAGTTGCAGCAGGTGGTACATCCAATAAACAAACAAACCGTTTCTGTCTTCTTTGCACTAGGATGAGCAAATAACTGCTGTGTTTAAAGGTTCATTCTCATCTGCAAATAAAGATTCTAATCTAGCTGAAACATGTCTGAATGTCTTCTGACAAGTCAAGCCAAGAGCTGAGTAAGTGGTTTAAGTGTCATGGAGGGCCATGATTTACCATGGAGCCCTGCTATAAAACACTAACTGTGATAGATCAAAATCTAAGAAAACGTTGATGGGAAAAACAACTACAACAATACTACAGATTATGCTAGTGCCTGAACAAATGACTAAAAGTAGTTACAAAAGGTGCCATGGGAATAAAAATAAAGGAGGGGGTGACTGATTGCAATAGGCTAGAGGCAAAGAATCTGTACTCCTTAATGCCAAAAGTAGCCTGGAGGCAAAATCCTGCATATATTTCTTTGGAATCCAATCAGAATTCTACCATACCTGTAAATTCCATCCCCAAAAAACAGACTTTAATGGACCTCCCTCCACAAATGCCAATGCCTGGATTTCCACAACTTGCTTTGGACCTGGCCCAAATTTGAAGAAGATGACCTCTGAATTCATTCAGATCCAAACGTGCTCTTTTATAGTTCTCAGAATTAGGTTCAAAACCAATCAGTACATTGACTGACTGACTGACATTTACCATCAGGTAAATGTTGACTCATAGCGACCACATAGATTTTAATTCATGATGATCCATCTCTAACCTGGTCCTTCATATCTTTCAAAGATACACTCATTGCTACTGTAACTGAATCCATCCCCCTTCTTGCTGGTCATCGTCTTCTCATTCCTTCGACTTTTCCCAGCATTACAGCCTTCTCCGGAGAGCTGGGTCTTTGCATAACGGGACACAAGTAAGATAATTTGGCCATGACTATTGGTGCCTCATTGAGAACGCTGGGTTGATTTGTTTAATGACCCATTGATTTGTTTTCTTGGTTGTCCACAGTATTGTCAGGAGTCTTCTTCAACCCCAAAGTTCAGAAACATTAATAACTATATCTAATCTACATCCATACATATTCTCCTTTCATCCGTACATATTTCTAATATAAGCACAGAAACAGAGCATGACCAGAGGAATTTCTTGGGAGGCAATTTGCCTTTTTGAGCTCTGAGAGTTCTTTGCATCTCAAAGCAAAGTCTCTCTGTGTGTTTGCCTTCCAGTCTTTACTGCTGTCACCCCATTCTCACCCAAATAAAATGAAAAGCTTAGTCTTGTTTAATGTGTGCCAGCACTGTTCATTACCCTTCTCTTTATGCAAATGAATGCACTGAAAACTCTGCCTTAGAGTCCATTAATTGCTAATTAATCTCCTCTCCCTCCTCACACACACACACACACACACACACACACACACACACACACACACACACAGACCACCCATTCACTCTCCAACTATCTGCTAAAGAGTTGCTGGGAAGCCAGAAATCAGCCAGTATAAGCAGTAAGGGAATCTTGCCCCATTTGGCATCTTGCCCAGCAGGTAAACTTTTTGACACACCCCCTTATCAAAAGTGTTGGCAATGCAAGGATCTCAGTCAACACTGGGAGCATCAATGGTCCTAATCTACCATCTCCATGATGCCAGAAGGAATAGACATTAAGGCCAATGGTGGAAATTACTCCATAATAAATAGTGCAATTAAAAATAACCCAGTATTATCCCAAGAGGGATGGTAATAATTAGATGTATTTAAAAGGTATTTTCCCAGGATAGTGAACATTCCAGCATTCGCAGTTGTCAACACTATGGTCAAACAGGGCAGAGAGGCTGATTTGGGAAATGAATCAGCACTGCCCTCTACTGGTTGGGATCTGAAATATTTTTCCTGATATTATAATGCATGTTGTACAATTTTATTAATTACATAATAAAAGGAGTATGTAATTGATAAAAATGAAAAAAAAGCATTAATGAAATAATTATTAAAACATTAAGCTGCCTTTAATAAAAAGGTATGTCATGTCTATCTATCTATCATCTATCTATCTATCTATCTATCTATCTATCTATCTATCTATCTCTGCAGAACTGAATTGCACTGCAAAATTATGAGAATTTTAAAGTATAACTGAGTTTGAGTTCTGATTTGAAAACACAAAATTTTAAACATTTACAAATAGAGCATACTTCTTTCTCATCTTTAGCATTCTGTTCCTGCACATCCACATTAATGCAATATTCATATTTCATTATGGAGAGGGTGAAGGCAGCTACAGCAGAAGTATAGAAGTATAGAAACTTGTGTGGTAGGATTCAGAAGGAATCCGGTAGCATCTTTTCAAACGAACAATTTTTTATTAAAAGGTGTATGATTTTGTGAACCTGTAGCTTATTTCATCAGATGCACGGAGGGGCTAAACTGATGAGGATTTTTGGGGATAGGCACCCGTGGTTGTGGTGGGGAGAAAGGATGGTTATGCAGAGACACAGTGTGCAAAGTTCCTTATCAATTAGCAATGTAATGTGTTTTTAAAAAAACCACTGAGTTGATTGAAACTTTCTGAGATGACCTGAAACCCTCAGAGGAATGTAATTTCAGCAGTCTCTCTTTCAACCATGCTGGTAAAATTTCTTTCTTCCAAAACAGTTACCTCAAGATCTGTATCCTGGTGGGTTAGTTTGCTCTGGTACTGCTTCTTTGTTTTGATATCAAATTTGTGTCCATTAACCCTTTTACACAAAGTTTGTCGTACGCAGAATCCAGAGGAATATTTTTGGCAAAAAGCAGTATCTATGACATTAGAGGGAAATCATGTGAAAGCATCTCCAATCTAATGCTGTTGTTGGTGTGAGATCTTTAGAAGAAGCTCTCCCTTAACTAGAACTAACCTGAGATTTGACCAACATCAATTCACTGTATTAGTATTCAGTTTCCATTCATTAACTCTTGGGCGCAAACTTGGACTGGAGATGATTAATGAAGGCCTCTTTGCAACAAGCATTTATGGTATTTCCATAATGAGCCCATATTGTAGCCCCAGTTTATTAAGAAAAGAGCAATCTCAGTTAATCATTTAATTCTTAATAAAGTATTTATAAATGTCACTTCCATTCCCGCTGTCACCCAAGCTCAGAAACCTGGATTTTGCAATATATTATTTCTTAGCAATCAGAGAAGAAAGTCTTGGCATATTATATAGCCTTTGGGGAAAAGGCCTTTAGAAGTAGAGGAGTGGAGCATGGAAAATAATGATCGTTTAGGGTTGGCAGGAGAGCGCCTCAGTTTGAAAACTAGTTTGATGATGACTGAAGCACAAAAGGATTAAACTAGGTAAGATGCAGAAAAGCAATCCAACAAGACCTGGATACCCTTTTACTAAAAAGAGTCGGAGAAGAGTAGCTCTTTGCCAAACTGAACAGTGGCAAAGGAAGCGTGCTTAACCCTGTTCTCAACCAGTTAGCTTTCTCTGCTTTAGACTTCAAAGGGTTATGAGAACCGTAACGCTAAATCTTTCCTGATGGCTTCAGCTCAATAAGAAAACAGAGATCATAACTAAAGCTCCAGAAAAGAGATGGGCAAATAAATGAAGAAAGAGGGTCCAAGTTTTGGATTGTTGTATAAAAGACAGTTCGGGCTTCAGCCTTAGCCAAGCTATTTTTTGGGGGGGGAGGGGGGGGCTAAAGAAAAGGTATTCACACATTACTATAAAAATTAGAGATGGAAATTAACTTCCCATGATGCTGAAATTCTAGAGGGCAATAAACTCAAAGCCCTTGAAACCAAACAAAAAAAATATATATAAAGGAGAATAAGACCATCTGCCACTCAAGAAAGATGCATTTTTCAGTACAGGTGTAATAGTCAGGAATTACTTGTCCATGTTTATTCACAATTAAAGATCCACTTGTCCAGCAAGGCTTTCTCCAATAAATGTGTGCATGAAATTCCATCCTTACCAGAAGCCCATCTTATCTCTGCTATAGAAAATAACCAAGTGGGCCCTTTTTTCCCCCTCCAGCATTTACAGCTAATTGCACAATGGGGGGGGGAGAGATCTGTCCCTTTTCTCCTTGGGCCTATTGAAGCCTCGGTGTCCTTGCCTTATGTCCTCTTTACCTTGTTTTAATCTGGATGCTCAGATGGGGTGAGAAAAGAGAGGTGGATCAACCAGCCTAAAGATAAGCAGAGTTCTGGAGACCCTGCTATTATCGCTGATGGCTGGGCATTTTCCCCATGGGGTACTGACTTGCTGGAGGGGAATAACCACAAAGGGCTAGAAATGATCACCCTGCCTCAGGGTGCTCGGGAAATCACCACCTTGGCAGAGACTCCCAACAAACACAACAGAGGCAGTGGGAACTGGAAACAAGAAAACTGCTGGTGTAACAGTACTTGAACTCAGCAGCAGGGGAAAAACCCTACGATTCTACCGATCATGTCGGGAATGCGAAATAAGCAGACAAATATCACAGAATTTATTTATTGCCGGTTCTACCGGGAACCTGCCTCGTATTAAGTCAGGCTGCTTCTCCAACTAAATTTAGAATTTCCAGATCTGCCTGATAACTAACACTCCAGAATCCCAGGTGGAGATCTTTTCCACGGCTGGCTGGCTGATCCTGCTCTTGCCAACTCAAAAAACCGAAGCCAAAATAGTACGGTATGTATGCAGAGTTTCTGCTACGCTAAGCTGTATTCACCTATTACGAGCACATTATGAAGGCGAGATGAGCAAGCCGTCGCAGCCTGAAGGGCTGCCCTTACTTTTATTGCTATGCAGCAGTAATTGGGGCATCACTCGTGGTACAGATGATGGGATCAAGGTTGTCAGTTTTTTTTTTAAAAAAATGCTTAGGTTGAGAAGGAGGCATAAGAGTAAACATTTTCTCCTTAATCCTCTCAAAGGGGAAAAAAGGACCATGTTTAGGGGGTCAAACCTCCCCCCCCCTGAAACCCTAAAGTAAAACCAAAACCTGGAATCAAAAACTCAGTCTTGTTCATTCTGGGGAACTCTGGGGCGGGGGCACCAGTGGGATATGGAGGAGCCTTAACAGAATAACAGAGTTGGAAGGGACCTTGGAGGTCTTTTAGTTCAAACCCCTGCTCATGCAGGAGACCCTATACCAGGGGTAGGCAACCTTGGCTCTTTTATGACTCATGGACTTCAACTCCCAGAATTCTTGAGTCAGCTATGCTGACTCAGGAATTCTGGGAGTTGAAGTCCATGAGTCATAAAAGAGCCAAGGTTGCCTACCCCTGCCCTATACCATTTCTGACAAATGGCTGTCTAACCTCTTCTTTTAACCTCTCCCCAGTTATGGAGCACCCACAACGTCTGAAGGCGAGCTGTTCCACTCATCAATTGTTCTAACTGTCAGGAAATTTCTCCTTAGTTCTAGGTTGATTCTCTCCTTGAGTGGGTTTTCATCCGTCACTTCTTGTTCTGCCCTCTGGTGCTTTTGGAGAACGGGTCTTAATAAGGCTTAATCAGCCCACACCGTAGTCATCAAGAAAGAATGCAACTTAGCATCCCAATTTCTGAAGACTAACATTTTTGAGAATCTTTGCATAAGATTGGACTATAGTGAGGTTCAGAAGCCCACACACCATATAGTACCACGTGTAAATCAACCAGGATTTAACAGCCCTGACTTTGTTTTGACTCCTCTGAACACCAGGGTGAATGCAGTTCAATTTCTTCTAAGGCTGTCCAGCCTAAAGGGATGAAGGTGAACATCCAGAGAAGAGTAAATCTTGCATCCAAATACTAACCCAATTGCTAAAAAAAGACAAACCAAGTAGCTTCTCTTCAACATCTGCGAGGGATGGGTTCGAGTGCTGCAATTGAAAGACACAGCCAGATGCTACAAGTGATGTGCTTGGCTGAGCATAGCTAAAACAATAAATGCAGGCAGGCCTGTGGGCTACAGATCCATAAACTGTGGCAGAGTCTATTTTCTAGAGACATCCCATGTTGTAGACTATTTTTCTCCCTTAAATCATTGCTCCTGTTTGCAATCTTCCTTCCATAATCGCAGAAACCTCCCTTGGATTAAAAGCATCTGAGACTCTAGTGCAATTTTAAACCAAATCTGAGCACAAATGGCTTTTTCAAAATTTCCAGACCAATTTGTTAGCAGAGAGACTGATTGTTTCAAATTTCTCCAAGGGAAGATGGTCCTACAGCAACGTCTTGAGGACAGGCCTCCCCCTTAATAGTGGTAGAGCAGGACTACTTAAAAAGCCCTTGATCTATTCCCTTGGAGTCTAATTGGAGCATTGCAATCCAGAGACTTTTATGTAATTCAGTCACATCCTTTGGCCACCTAATAATAACAAGACAAGTGCCCTCCCTACCCCTCCTTTCTCCTCTTTTGAAGTCTAAAATTCTCCATCAATAGATATATATTTTTACTTCTTGTGAGAGAGACAAAGGGAAAGCCTCTTTTACATAACATAAAAATCACTGTAAATATAGGAGATTGAACTTGGTCTGCTACCGGTTCTGCCGAGGTGGTTGATGGAAACTAATCAAGGAGAGAAGCAACCTAGAACTAAGGAGAAAGTTCCTGACAGAATAATTCATCAGTGGAACGACTTGCCTCCAGAAGTTGTGGATGCTCCAACACTGGAAGTTTTAAAGAAGAGATTGGACAACCATTTGTCTGAAAGGTACATGGTTCCCTCCTGAGCAGGGGGTTGGACTAGAAGATCTAAAAGGTCCCTTCCAACTCTGCTATTCTGTTATAATTTGAGATATAAACCATTAAAAATAGCAATAAAATACTATTAATAAAAATAGAACAGTTAAGAAAAAAAATTATAAAGAAATAAGCAGGCAAATAATCAAAAACCTTCAGGAAATATGTTAACCCCAATGAGAGTATCTATAAATTAAACTTCAATAGTGAGTAGTTCCATTTTGATTTGATGCCCACTGCATGAAAGCTGTGGCACCAGGTTACACCTTGGTTTAAAAAATCTCAGAGAGGATGGTACAGTAGGTATCAGATCTGAGCTGCAAATACCTAAATAGCCACTAGATGGCAGAACATAGTTAAGCTTTTGTTATGTCTCTTTGAAACCATCTAGTGGTGCTACAACCCAAATTTCATAGCCTTCAGGGAGGAGAGTTAACTAGCCTGGACATCCATCTTTGATATTAAAAATATTTCTAGACTTGAGCTCAGCTTAGGACATAAAAAATTTAGGGTCTCTGCTGTCTAATATTTCATGACAAAGGAAGCACCTTCCAATGTTCAATGTTTTTAGCTTCTGAAATCACATTCATGGCTGATGGCTGCACGATAGAGAGATATGCAGAGTGAGCTATAGTCAGTAGAATAGACTTCTTCTTCCAGATGATATTAAATAATAATAAAGTTGGAAGAGACTTTGGAGGTCATCTAGTCCAACCCCCTGCTCAGGCAGGAAACCCTATACCATTTCAGACAAATGGCTGGCCAGTCTCTTCTTAAAAACTTCCAGTGTTGGAGCATTCACAGCTTCTGGAGGCAGGTTGTTCCACTGGTTAATTGTTCTAACAGTCAGGAAGTTTCTCCTTAGTTCCAGGTTGATTTTCTCCTTGATTAGTTTCCATCCGTTGCTTCTTGTCCTGCCTTCAGGTGCTTTGGAGAACAGCTTGACTCCCTCTTCTTTGTGGCAGCCCCTGAGATATTGGAATACAACTTCCTGAGCAGTGATTTCTGGGAGATATGTCCCAATAAAATTTATAGGACTAATTCACAATAGTTCTTTTTGAGACTATTGCAGGCAGAGTAGCATAGCCATAGACCATTCTATCAGATGTCTCATACCAATATAGCCTTGATCCAGACTGACATTTCAGGAACTACAAATAGTGTTGTTCTTTTTGAAAGCTTAAATAAGAGAGTGTCAGAACCCACTCCAATCCACATCTTAGGAAAGAAAAACTCTTGGAGACAAGATTGTCCAAGCAGGAACTTTTACTAAGACATAGATGACAGAAGGTATAATAGACAGGATCTGAAAACTGTCTCACAGATCGATATTTTTAAAGGGTCCCCGAGCAAAACCCCACCCCTCGGTCCATTTGGTCAATCCTGGATCAGTCAAGTCTCAGGTGTCAAACCCCTTGTGGGAAAGGAAGAACCATCAGTCCATTCACAACACAATTATTTCTTCCCCTTCACATTCCATCCGGAGATAAAAGCCAGAATTCCCCCCACCCCCTTTCTTGTTTGCTCGTAGATCAGAGGGAGAAGATTCCTTTCATCGGCAACAGCCAGAATCCCCACCCCACCCCCCTGGCTGAGGAATTCTGGGAGTTGAAGTCCACAAGTCATAAAAGGGCCAAGTTTGAAGACCCCTGATCTAGAACCTGGGCCCTCAGCTTTCCAGCTGACAAGCTTAGCTTCTGAACCGCTGAGCCATCGTGCACCCCCTGCATCCATAAAAGTTTATGCTATAATAAACTTTTAGCCTTTTATACATTTTTGTTGCAAAAAATAGAGGGGGGTGTTTTGGGAGGAGGGCTATAATCAATTCCCCTTCTCAAAAGTATTACCAGTTCCATTGACCAGTATCTTGGTCTGCTCTGCAGACTAAAACTAAAAAAAATACCACTGTCTTCCACAGGGAGGTGTCGAGTGCAAGTTAATCAGATGCGCCATCCTTGAAATTGGTAAGGGTTTATCTTTTTTATGAGGCAGAGATGGATCCGACTAAGGTTGCCACAGCAACCAGATGTGCAAAAGCTAGAAAGGGGGGGGGGGAAACAGTCTGTGGAGGATAGGTAGACTGCTTTTCAAAGCAAGTAAGCACAGCATTAGAAAAAGAGATGGAAAAAAAAAGCTTTGCCACTTCCCAAAAGTCTGGTTCTGTGTGCTAATTTTTAATCACTGGGTTGGAACAGGAATCAGCGGATGACTGATAATGCACTTAAATTTAAAAATGGGGTATGTAGCTGTTCTCACAACCTGTTTTTCACTTAGATTTCTAAGCTGAAAATATCTTTCACTGATGAAAAAAAACAGCTTGATCTCTGGTAATTAGGAGATGAAACTTTTTAACTGTTTAATTTGTTGTCATCTGTAGATTATAAAAGCAACGAAGCAAAATTCTAAGAAAACTACCACCTTGTTCCCTCTTTTATCTTTTCAGTAATTCTGTTCTTGCTCCCTTAATATACAGAGAGGTAGCAGGTTAAATTTCTTTGGGCAGGAATACAATTAAGAATGGAAAATCTGCAACTCAGCAGCCAAATGTTGTTTTTAATGCCCATCATTCCTGATCATAGCGTGCACTGGCAAATTGAGGGGCACAGAGAGCCATAATGGCCCAATCCCTCCTTGAAAATGAGAAGAGGGCTGTTTTTTTAATGTAATGGGGAAAAGTCCTGGTAGAACAATAACTCTTATGAAATCATAAGCGCCAGTTTATAAATCAGCACATTGCATGCCACCATTGACCAAAGATAGCTTGCTCAACCATATGTTCAACATAACCAGAGTGAAGGCAGTAGAAGTAGTCCTTTTTTGAACCCCTGCCTTGTTTAGCAACTGTTTGCAGTCACTACTAAAAAAAAGTGACCAATTCTCACGTTTATTTTCCTTGCAGACCCACGTAGCAAAGGAAAAATGAATTGTAAAGTATGCAAACTGTAAAGTTATGACTGCAAAGTCGTGATATTTTTACTTACTGACTTTTTGCTTAATGGCCAGGTTGCTGGTCCTAACTGTAGTCACTAAACAAAGACTACCTGTGTAAACAAAAGACGGAAGGACACAGCATTCAGTTTGGGCATTTGCTTTTGTTTCCTACCCAGCTGGCTTTCTTCCCTGCACTCAAAGTATAGAAGAAAGGAGGAAGTGCCCTGCAACAGCACTTAGACTTATATACCGCTTCATAGTGCTTTATAGTCTCCTCTAAGCAGTTTACAGAGTCAGCCTACTGCCCCCCCCCCCAACAATCTGGGACCTCATTTTACCGACCTTGGAAGGATGGAAGGCTGAGTCAACCTTGAGCCGGTCAGGATCGAACCGCCAAACTGCTGGCAGCCGGCAGTCAGCAGAATTAGCCTGCAGTACTGCATTCTAACCACTATGGCTCATACCAACCTGTACCTCCAGCTTTATTGGGGCTATAACTCCAAAAATCCCAAACAGGTGGCTTTTGAGAATACAGGCGTTGCAGTCCCAATACACTGCGGAAGAGAGAAGTTAGGAAAGAACTTCAAAGAGCTTCAAAAAAAAAGCAGCCCTTTGTGTGAGACACAGTTTGGTGTAGTAGTTAAGGCACCAGGCTAGAAAATGGGGGCTAGGAGTTCTAGTCCCATCATGGGCATGTAGTCATCTGGGTGATTTTGGACCAGTCTTTCTCTCTCAGCCCTAGGAAGGAGACAATAGAAATCTTGCCATGAAAACTCCAGGAACATATCTAGACAGGTGCCAGGAGTCAAAATGGAGTCAAAGAAGCAAGAAAGAAAAAGGGAGAGAGGGAGGGAGGGAGGGAGGGAGGGAGGGAGGGAGGAAGGAAGGAAGGAAGGAAGGAAGGAAGGAAGGATCTACTCTGAAGTACAGGTGAAACTCGAAAAATTAGAATATCGTGCAAAAGTTCATTTATTTCAGTAATGCAACTTAAAAGGGGAAACTAATATATGAGATAGACACATTACATGCAAAGCAAGATAGTTCAAGCCATGATTTGTCATAATTGTGATGATTATGGCTTACACTTCATGAAAACCCCAAATCCACAATCTCAGAAAATTAGAATATTGTGAAAAGGTGCAATATTCTAGGCTAATCAGCTAATTAAGCCATAACACCTGCAAAGGGTTCCTGAGCCTTTAAATGGTCTCTCAGTCTGGTTCAATAGGAATCACAATCATGGGGAAGACTGCTGACCTGACAGTTGTGCAGAAAGCCATCATTGACACCCTCCATAAGGAGGGAAAGCCTCAAAAGGTAATTGCAAAAGAAGTTGGATGTTCCCAAAGTGCTGTATCAAAGCATAGTAATAGAAAGTTATGTGGAAGGGAAAAGTGTGGAAGAAAAAGGTGCACAAGCAGTAGGGATGACCGCAGCCTGGAGAGGATTGTCAGGAAAAGGCCATTCAAAAGTGTTGGGGACTTTGACAAGGAGTGGACTGAGGCTGGAGTCAGTGCACCAAGAGCCACCACACAGAGACGGATCCTGGACATGGGCTTCAAATGTCGTATTCCTCTTGTCAAGTCGCTCCTGAACAACAAACGTCAGAAGCATCTTACCTGGGCTAAAGAAAAACAGACCAGGTCTGTTGCTCAATGGTCCAAAGTCCTCTTTTCTGATGAGAGCAACTTTTGCATCTCATTTGGAAACTAAGGACCCAGAGTCTGGAGGAAGAATGGAGAGGCACACACTGCAAGATGCTTGAAGTCCAGTGTGAAGTTTCCACAGTCTGTGTTGATTTGGGGAGCCATGTCATCTGCTGGTGCTGGTCCACTGTGCTTCATTAAGTCCAGGGTCAACCCAGCCGTCTACCAGGAGATTTTGGAGCACTTCATGCTTCCTTCTGCAGACGAGCTTTATGGGGATGCTGACTTCATTTTCCAGCAGGACTGGCACCTGCCCACACTGCCAAAAGCACCAAAACCTGGTTCAATGACCGTGGGATTATTGTGCTTGATTGGCCAGCAAATTCGCCTGACTGGAACCCCATAGAGAATCTATGGGGCATTGCCAAGAGAAAGATGAGAGACATGAGACCGAACAATGCAGAAGAGCTGAAGGCCGCTATTGAAGCATCCTGGTCTTCCATAACACCTCAGCAGTGCCACAGGCTGATAGCTTCCATGCCACGCCGCATTGAGGCAGTAATTGCTGCAAAAGGGGCCCAAACCAAGTACTGAGTACATATGCATGCTTATACTTTTCAGAGGTCCGATATTGTTCTATGTACGCTCCTTGTTTTATTGATTGCATGTAATATTCTAATTTTCTGAGATTGTGGATTTGGGGTTTTCATGAGCTGTACGCCATAATCATCACTATTATGACAAATCACGGCTTGAACTATCTTGATTTGCATGTAATGAGTCTATCTCATATATTAGTTTCCCCTTTTAAGTTGCATTACTGAAATAAATGAACTTTTGCACGATATTCTAATTTTTCGAGTTTCACCTGTATTTCACTCAGACATAAATGTGTTCTACAACTACTACTCTCATCGGTTCAGCCTCAGTGTTCCTGACTCTCAAGACTATATTATAGTGACCAAATATCCTGTGTTTGTCTAGCTTTAAGCCATGCAACCTATTGCCCACTCAGATCACTAACTGGGCTCCACAGTTTTCATCTGGAGAACCACCCTGCTCAGTGGAGAAAGACTGGACCAAAATAGGGTCAATTGTCAAGAAACCACAACCACAGTTCTCAATTCATGGGGTTTAAAAGTATGTGCTGCCTCAGAAATTATACTCCACTATTATTATAACACTATTACTACCTTGACTCTGCCCAAGTCCCGCAACATTATGAGATTTAGACATTTATTATTCTCTCCCTTTTCTCCCTCTCTCCATTTCTGAGCTGATGTCTTCCAGTTTTCTGTTCTTGAAAAGAATGCCTTCTCAGAATATTTGTGAGATTCTTGAAGAACACAGTTTAGAACACAACTTTAAGCATATGGATTTTACTGAATTCTTATGGAAGTTCTCAACCTAGTGCAATAATTCAAGTATGCAAACTCCAGCCCGCATATTCCAACATTTTGAGAGCGTATCACATTGAGAAAGACTAGGACTGCCTGATCTAGGGTATAAAAATCAAGATGATCACTAGATTGCCATCATAGAGTGGCAGTTTCTATACTGTATCTCTCTGACCCCTTCCGATAGTATTTTTTTTGGAAGATGAATCAAATTATGAAAGGCCACACGAAAGGCTGATCTAGAAGCTTGTAGCTGATTTATATTCAGAATTCAGTTGGTGCCTCCGCATTTTTCCAGCACAAATTTTCAGCATCAGGAGTTGACCTCAGAACAAGTGAAAGAAGATGAAAAAGAAGGCGACAACCTTTTGGAGCATCTGTGAAACTTCTGTGACCATCACCAATTTAAGTACCCTGGGCTGGGGTTTGTTTTGTTTTGTTTGTTACTGTAGTTCTCAAATCCATTAAATTTATCCCAAAGGTGCTTTTTCATGAGGCAACTGAGCTTTCTTGTTTTCCCTTAAAGATGTTTCGCTTCTCATCCAAGAAGCTTCTTCAGAATCCTTCCATTCCCCACCATCCAGTCAGAGCTGAAGAAGCTTCTTGGATGAGAAGCAAAACATTTTCAAAGAAAAACAAGAAAGTCCAGCCGCCTCTTGAAAAAGCCTCTTTGGGATAACTATGACTTGGATGACTGAGAATTTCTATAGACATCCATTAAATTTATTTCTGAGGAGAGATGGATGGGATTGTAAGGTTAGCGATGAAGCTTGTATGTCAGAAGGAATAACATGAGAAGGTGCATGTCATAGCCATCTCAAATTCTGTTTTAATGAAGTTTTGAAACGGAAGAAGATGGTATTTCATTACAGTTCTTCACAGTGCCCAGGGCAGTGTGGGCAGATATTTATTTATTATTTATTTATTAATTCGGTTTATATACCACCCTATTCCCGAAGGACTCAGGGCGGTTTACAGGGCAAAATTTAAAAACAATATAGTATAAAATTAAAATAAAATTAAATTAAGTATAGCCCCAAAAAATTAAAATCACAATTTAAAATCATTAAAACCCCTCAATCCAGGCCAGATAGCTCAAAGAGCCAGGTTTTTAGGTCCTGGCGAAACGAACGAAGGACGGGGGCAGTCCGGAGTTCCGTTGGCAGTTGATTCCATAGGGCAGGCGCGCCCACAGAGAACGCCTTCCCCCTGGGGATTACCCGCCAGCAATCCTTGACCGGTGGTACCCTGAGGAGGCCTTCCCTGTGGGAGCGCACAGGACGATGGGAAATTGACGCTGACAGCAGGTGCTCCCTCAGATAACCTGGGCCCATGCCATTTAGGGCTTTATAGGTCATCACCAGCACCTTGAATCTCACCCGGAGGGCAATTGGAAGCCAATGCAGCTCGCGGAGAAGAGGTGTTACATGGGAGTATTGGGAGACTCCCATCACAACTCGCGCGGCTGCATTCTGCACCAGCTGAAGCCTCCGAGTGGTCCTCAAGGGCAGCCCCATGTAGAGAGCATTGCAGTAGTCTAGCCGGGAGGTCACGAGCACATGGGTGACTGTGCGTAGGGAGGCTAGTGGCATATAAATAGTTCTCGCTTATGTACCATTCACTCAGCAATTATTCAAAGTTACAACAGCACTGAGCAGAGATTTATATCAGGTCCTCAAAGATAGAGACATCATAGCATCCCCCAGTCACATGATCACGTTTCAGACACTTGACAACCGGCTTGCTATTACCTTAGTGCAGGCTGGTTCAGGAATTCTGGGAGTTGAAGTCCACGAGTCATAAAAGAGCTAAGGTTGCCTACCCCTGGCTTAGTGGAGCCAACACAGCTATTTGCAATTTTCACTGTTGGCTTCTGACGAGCAGAGCCAATGGGGAAGCTGGCAGGAAGTCGCAAATGGTGATCCAGTGATGTCACACCTAACTACGAAACAGGACTTGCCTAATTGCATCTGGAACTGCCAAAACTGCTGTTGTAAGTCAGCACGGTCAGCCGATGTCACACTTTATGACTTTTGCTTAGGGATGGAGTTCCCAGTCCCAATTATCGTCATTCACTGAGGACCACCTGTATTTTAAAAGCCTGCATTTGGAGAAATTCCTGTAACAAAGCAAGATCAGAAAATGTATGTTTTTAAAGGGGAGGGGGGGAGTTTTACAGATTTTAAAAAAGAGAACTGTTTAAAATTCTGAGATTTGAATACTGTTTTCTTAGCACCGATGGCAGACAAAAGTGATTTTTTTTACTCATCTGCACATTCCTAAGGGTGAGTTGGCTTTATTTATTTTCATTTGTAGGGCAGATGAGCCTTCTTTTGTGTCCTTTCCCTCGGCAATATGAAAGTCAACCTCCTGCAGCCACTCTTTTGCAAAGGTCAGTTGTGTACTGCTTGTGAAAAAGTGAGCCCTGAGTGGGAACAAAAATACATTTATTGGCCTTGGCCTGGGGTGACTTTCCACATGAACATCGATATAATGCTGAATGCAGTAGAAGCAGAAAAGAACTTTTACACTGCACCTATATAACACATTTCCTTTCGTTACAGCAGTGAAGGGCCCGGCCTGCAACTTTTGACTTTGTACATGTGCCAGCGCAGAGGGAAGGAAGGGAAATGAAACTGTCCCACAGCCTCTATCTTCCCCAGACCCACTGCTATCCATGCTACTTCAATCCACACATCGCCTCCCTTACTTGGTGCACAAGCAAGGCCTGTGGGTTGCCATGGTAGCAAAGGAGAACGGTTGGGGTCCCTCTAGCCCAGAAGTAGGCAACCTTGGCTCTTTTATGACTTCAACTCCCAGAATTCCTGAGCCAGCCATGCTGAGGGGAAAGGGAGAGGTTTCCAAGCTGAGCCATGCTGGCTCAGGAATTCTGGGAGTTGAAGTCCACGAGTCATAAAACAGCCAAGGTTGCCTACCCATGCTCTAGCCAATTTAAGATCCAATCAGTCTTAATGGGGGGTTTATGAAACCTGGGGAGGGAGAAGAAGAGATGAGATGAGAGAAACTCCTCAACACCAAATAGCATACCAGGTGCGAAATCCTAGAGCCCTGACTTGCTGGCCAATTTGGAGAAGCTAGGCAGGTCCTCACCAGTGTACCTGTGGTGAGTTCTACTATTTGTTAAGATTTATTTTCTCCATTTCACTAACCATGACACAAACATGCTCCAGCAACCTCTGCTGTGTCTTTGTAACATTGTCTGCATCTCATCCTCCATCATACCTGAGGCAGGTAAAAGTTGTCCACGGTTATCCGGGCTTTTAAAAAGTCTTCTCTCTTCAGGTAGAGTTAGAGGTTTCCCTGTCCAGTTGAGTCCTACTCTACGGTGTGTGTGTGTGTGTGTGTGTGTGTGTGTTCATCTCCATTTCTTGGCCGAGGGAGCCAGCATTGTCCAAAGACATTTACTGTGGTCATATGGCCAGCATAGCTATATGCCAAAGGCGCACGGAACGCTGTTATCTTCCCACAGAAGTGGTACTTATTAATCTACTCACATTTGCATGCTTTTGCTCCTGCTAGATGGGGAGGAGCTGGGGCAGGAATGGGAGATCACCCCATTGTGCAGCACTCAGGTCTCCAACCCGGGTGTCAGCTTTCCAGCTGACAAGCTCAACATCTTTAACTGCTGAGCCATCACACACACCCCTTCCCTCTTCAACAAACTGCCATGGTTTGTTGTGGAAGCAACCATTCAGTCAGTGTTGCTTCCAAGCAATCTCGACTTAGAGGGTAAGATTACACAGCACCTCTTGGCCCTCTTGGGGTGGCTTAGTCACACCTGTCTATGGAGATTCTCAATCATCCAGGTCATGGTTGCCCCAAAGGTGCTTTTTCACAAGGCAACTGCACTTTCTTGTTTTTCCTTGAAGACATTTTGCTTCTTATCCAAGAAGCTTCTTCAGCTCTTGGATAAGAAGCGAAATGTCTTCGAAGAAAAACAAATAAGTCCAGTTGCCTCTAAAGCACTTTTGGGATTTAGTCACACCCCTTCCATTCCAGCACCTAGGCACTGTCCTCCAGAGCTATTCTGCTCTGGACAGAGAGAAACCTTCACTGCATCAGGGAATTCCTGCCCCACAAGACATCAGACGTTTGAACCTGCAGATCAAAAACTGGCAAACCCGAGGCCTTGTTAAGGAGCAAGATTGGTGGATGTTTTCTAGCCAGCAGGTAACTTTGGTGGAAAAAGAGAGAGAGAGAGAAAAAAAACAAAGTCTGGAGAGTCTGCTAATCCCTATTCTAAACTAGGCCTGCAGATAAAGACTCTACAGTTGCTGCTGACTTAATTTTTTGTGGCAGGATTAAAATTGGAAAAGGAGGGAGCACATTTTACACCCTAATATTTTAATCTGGTTGAAAAACTGGTAGATGGCACTTCAACTGACCTATGGGAAAAAGACTCCGGGGATAAGAAACCTGTGGTCTACACATACGTACTTGTGTGATACCATGATCTCATCAAAATCCTTGTTAGTTCTCAAACATTTAACATACTGGTTTAAAGAAAGGGCAGCTCACAACTTGAAAAAAAAAATAAAAACTGTCCCTGTTAATTATAATCTATTGGTTTTAAAATAAATCAGGTGGGGGTGGGGTGGGGTGGGGTATCATCAGTACGCTGATGATACCCAACTTTTTCTCTCCACCCCAAACCAACCCAGTGATGCACTCAACGTGATGTCCCGTTGCCTGGAGGCAGTCCAGGTTTGGATGGGGAGAAACAGGCTTCGTCTCAATCCTGCCAAGACTGAGTGGCTGTGCATATCGGCATCTCGGGTTAACCAGGTCGTTCCATCATTAATGATGGGGGGTGAGGTGTTACCCCCCATCAATAGGGCTCGCAACTTGGGCGTCCTCTTGGATTCACGGCTCAATTTTGAAGACCATATAGGAGCCGTGACCAGGGGGGCTTTTGCCCAGCTTCGCCTGGTGCGCCAGTTACGGCCCTATCTGGACCGAGATGCCCTACGCACAGTCACCCATGTGCTTGTGACCTCCCGGCTAGACTACTGCAACGCTCTCTACATGGAGCTGCCCTTGAGGACCACTTGGAGGGCTTCAACTGGTGCAGAATGCAGCTGCGCGAGTTGTTATGGGAGTTTCCCGATACTCCCATGTAACACCTCTTCTCCGTGAGCTGCATTGACTTCCAGTTGCCCTCTGGGTGAGATTCAAGGTGCTGGTAATGACCTATAAAGCCCTAAATGGCTTGGGTCCGGATTATCTAAGGGAACACCTGCTGCCGGCATCAACTTCCCATCGTCCTGTGCGCTCCCACAGGGAGGGTCTTCTCAGGGTACTGCCGGTTAAGAAATGTTGGTGGGTTATTCCCAGGGGAAGGGTGTTCTCTGTGGGCGCGCCGGCCCTATGGAACCAACTTCCCACGGAACTCAGGACTGCCCCCGACCTTCGCTCATTTCGCCGGGACTCGAAAACCTGGTTCTTCGAGCTGTTTGGCCCAGACTGAGGGGTTTTAATTAATTTACTTTAATTGGGTTTTACGTAGTTTAACTTCAGGGACTGTAATTTAATCATAGTTTTAACTGATTTTAATTTGTATGCTATGTATTTTAATTTTCCCTGTAAACCACCCTGAGTCCTATGGGAATAGGGCGGTATATAAATTTAAATAATAAATAAATAAATAAATAAATAAATAAATAAATAAATAAATAAATAAATAAATAAAAGCAATTGTTGTTGTTAGCTGCGAAGTCGTGTCCGACCCATCGCGACCCTATGGACAACATTCCTCCAGGCCTTCCTGTCTTCTACCATCTTCTGGAGTCCATTTAAGCTCACGCCTACTGCTTCAGGGACTCCATCCAGCCACCTCATTCTCTGTCGTCCCCTTCTTCTATTGCCCTCGATCTTTCCCAGCATTAGGCTCTTCTCCAGTGAGTCCTTCCTTCTCATTAGGTGGCCAAAGTATTTGAGTTTTAGCTTCAGGATCTGGCCTTCTAAAGAGCAGTCAGGATTGATCTCCTCTAGGACTGACCGGTTTGATCGCCTTGCAGTCCAAGGGACTCGCAGGAGTCTTCTCCAGCACCACAGTTCAAAGGCCTCAATTCTTTGGCGCTCAGCCTTTCTTATGGTCCAACTTTCACTGCCATACATTGCAACTGGGAAGACCATAGCCTTGACTATACGCACTTTTGTTGACAGGGTGATGTCTCTGCTTTTTAGTGTGCTGTCTAGATTTGCCATGGCTTTCCTCCCCAGGAGCAAGCGTCTTTTAATTTCTTGGCTACAGTCCCCATCTGCAGTGATCTTGGAGCCCAGGAAAACAAAATCTGTCACTACCTCCATTTCTTCCCCATCTATTTGCCAAGAATTGAGAGGGCCAGATGCCATGATCTTGGTTTTCTTAATGTTAAGTTTCAACCCAAGTTTTGCACTCTCCTTCTTCACCCGCAACAAGAGGCTCTTTAGTTCTTCTTCACTTTCTGCCATTAGAGTGGTATCATCTGCGTATCTTAGGTTGTTGATATTTCTTCCGGCAATCTTAATTCCAACTTTTGATTCATCTAGCCCTGCCTTTCTCATGATGTGCTCTGCATATAAGTTAAATAGGCAGGGCGACAGTATACAGCCTTGCCGGACTCCTTTCCCAATTTTGAACCAATCAGTGGTTCCGTGTCCAGTTCTCACTGTTGCTTCTTGACCCGCATATAGGTTTCTCAAGAGACAAATAAGATGGTCTGGTACTCCCATCTCTTTAAGAACTTGCCACAGTTTGTTATGATCCACACAATCAAAGGCTTTAGCATAGTCAATGAAGCAGAAGTAGATGTTTTTCTGGAACTCCCTAGCTTTCTCCATGATCCAGCGTATGTTGGCAATTTGATCTCTAGTTCCTCTGCCTCTTCGAAATCCTGCCTGTACTTCTGGTAGTTCTCGATCCACATACTGCTGAAGTCTAGCTTGTAGGATTTTAAGCATGACTTTACTAGCATGAGAAATGAGTGCAATGGTGCGATAGTTTGAACATTCTTTGGCACTGCCTTTCTTTGGAATTGGAATGTAAACTGATCTTTTCCAATCCTGTGGCCACTGTTGAGTTTTCCAAATTTGCTGGCAAATTGAGTGTAGCACTTTTACTGCACTGTCTTTTAAGATTTTGAATAGCTCAGCTGGAATACTGTCACCTCCACTAGCTTTGTTGTTGCTCAGCTTTTCTAAGGCCCACTTCACCTCACATTCTAGGATGTCTGGCTCGAGGTCAGTGACCACCTCATTGTGATTATCTGGGACGTTAAGCTCATTCTTGTATAGTTCTTCTGTGTAATTTTGCCACCTCTTCTTAATCTCTTCTGCCTCTGTTAGGTCCCTGCCATTTTGGTCCTTTATCATGCCCATTTTTGCATTAAACGTTCCCTTCATCTCTCCAATTTTCTTGAAAAGATCTCTGGTCCTCCCTATTCTATTGTTTTCTTCTATTTCTTTGCACTGTTCATTTAAGAAGGCATTCTAATCTCTTCTAGCTATTCTCTGGAATTCTGCATTCAATTGGGCATATCTATGTTTTTCTCCCTTGCCTTTCGCTTCCCTCCTTTCCTCAGCTATTTGCAAAGCTTCCTCAGACAGCCATTTTGCTTTCTTGCATTTCTTTTTCTTTGGGATGGTTTTGGTTGCTACCTGTTGTACAATGTCGCGAACCTCTGTCCATAGTTCTTCAGGCACTCTGTCTATCAGATCTAATTCCTTAAAACTATTTGTCACCTCTACTGTATATTCAACAGGGATATGATTTAATTCATACCTGAGTGGCCTAGTGCTTTTCCCTACTTTCTTCAGTTTAAGCCTAAACTTTGCAAGGAGAAGCTCATGGTCTGAGCCACAGTCAGCTCCTGGTCTTGTTTTTACTGACTGTATAGAGCTTCTCCATCTTTGGCTGCAGAGCATATAGTCAATCTGATTTCTGTGTTGACCGTCTGGTGATGTCCATGTGTAGAGCCGTCTCTTGGGTTGTTGGAAAAGAGTGTTTGCTATGACCATCGTATTCTCTTGACAAAATTCTATCAGCCTGTGCCCTGCTTCATTTTGTACTCCAAGGCCAAACTTGCCTGTTATTCCAGTTATCTTTTGGCTTCCTACTTTAGCATTCCAATCCCCCATGATGATAAGGACATCATTTTTTGGTGTTACTTCTATAAGGTGCTGTAGGGCTTCATAGAACCGGTCAATTTCATCCTCTTCAGCACTGGTGGTTGGGGCATAGACTTGGACTACTGTGATATTGAATGGTTTGCCTTGGATTCGAACTGAGATCATTCTGTCATTTTGAGGATTGTATCCCAGTATTGATTTTCCTACTCTTTTATTGACTATGAAGGCTACTCCATTTCTTCTGAGGGATTCTTGCCCGCAGTAGTATACCTGATGGTCATCTGAATTAAATTCACCCATTCCTGTCCATTTTAGTTCGCTGATACCTAAGATGTCGATGTTCAGTCTTGTCATTTCTTGTTTGACCACGTCCAGCTTTCCTTGATTCATGGATCTTACATTCCAGGTTCCTATGGAGAAAAAATCTTTACAGCATCGGACTTTCCTTTCACCACCAGACATATCCACAGCTGAGCGTCCTTTCGGCTTTGGCCCAGTCGCTTCATTCTTTCTGGCGCTACTAGTACTAGCCCTCTGCTCTTCCCCAGTAGCATATTGGACGCCTTCCGACCTGAGGGGCTCATCTTCCAGCGTCATATCGTTTTGCCTTTTGGTACTGTCCATGGGGTTTTCATGGCAAAGATACTGGAGTGGGTTGCCATTTCCTTCTCCAGTGGATCACGTTTTGTCAGAACTATCAGCTATGACCTGTCCGTCTTGGGTGGCCCTGCACGGCATAGCTCATAGCTTCATTGAATTACGCAAGCCCCTTCGCCACGACAAGGCAGTAATCCATGAAGGGGATAAAAGCAATGGGAAGGTTTAATTTAATTGTGAGATGCTTTCCTAGCAATAAGAATCCATTCAAACAATTTATTTATTATTTATTTATTTATTTTTATTCCATTTATATCCCGCCCTTCTCCGAAGACTCAGGGCGGCTTACAAGCTTAGCAGTAGCCTTCATTCTATGTATATGCCTGCTTGTTAGGGCTTTCGCCCCCCCCCAAGCGGCATTATTACAAAGTCAGCTTAATTGCCCCCAACAATCTGGGTCCCCCCCTCCCCAAAATTTTCCATTAAGATGAATAAGTTGCATTAGATTCTCTAAGAATATGGTAAAATATTCTTTAATCTTCCCTTGAAAGTCGTCTCTTAAATTCAAAGTCAACTATTTTAAGGTAAATTTAGTAGACCAGTTACCATGTCTTTTGACCCTATTGGCTAGAATTCTTAGGGAGTTGCCTACCCCTGAGCTGCTAGTACAACAGTTCATTTAGTGACCAAAGTTACAACAGTATTGAAAAAAGGGACTTATGACTGTTTTCCACACTTACAACCCTGAGGTCATGTGATCAAAATCTGGATGCTTGGCTGCTGGTTCATATTTAGAATGGTTTTAGTGTCCCAAGGTGGTGTGTGGCCACCTTTTGCCACCTTCTGACAAGCAGAGTCAACAGGCAAGCCAGGTTATCACTTAACGACCATGTCCCTAGCTTAACAACTGCAGTGATCCACTTAACAACTGAGACAAGGAAGGTTGTAAAATGGGGCAAAACTCCTTTAACAACTCTCTCAGCAAAAGAAATGTGGGGCCCCATTGTGGTCGTTAAGTCTAGGGCTACCTGTAGATGCATATCCCATAAGAAGATCTTATAAGTTGCTCATAGGAAAATGACCTTAATTATAAAAGTCCTCTCAAGAGGTTCACCATCTAAAGTCCAGCACAAGGTAGAAAACAAAGGAAAAGCAAGATGGACCTATGGATGGGTGAGGAGCAGTTTGTTACAGTAAAGGCCAGTGATATATGTATGGGTAATAAAAGTCTGCGAGCACTACTCGTGTACAGTGTTATGTATAGCTTACACGAAGAGGTGGAAAAGAGGGTACCACAGAGGAAAAAGCACACCTGATTTCTGTAAGCCTCTGCAAATCATTGTCTGGGATCTGATAAAAGAGTTCTATACATTTTTAATTCCCAAGCTGGCTTAAGTAGAAAAATTTGTCTTTTGACTTCAATCTATGGAAAATCACATGCGGTTCATGATGTGGGCGTATAGCTAATTTACAACACTGAGGCATCTTAATTTCTTTATGCTCTCTGCTGACATTTATTTCAATAGGTTCACACCTCAGACAAGGGGCAACTAAGTTAGGTGCAAAATATATGTTAATGTATTTGTGGATTATGCCTCATGCACGCACATAAACGCAGACTGTATGCATTGCTGTGCTCTTATCTACAATGAATTGCATCTTCTATTTCATTGCCTTCTTCCTATTGGTGTCATGAATCCGCCTGTTTTATGCTTTCAAATACATTTTTCCTGGGTTATAGAGTTTAGCATATACTCATAAAATGATTAATTTATCTGCTTAGAGAAAATACATTCAATATTTATGCTACAGTAACTGTAATTGTATGGAATCTAGCTTAATTATAATAAATAAACGTCCCTTATATTATTACTGTTGTTCACAGGACTCTGGAGTGTGATTAAGCCAAGATACAAATGCAGATCTGCTAGTTATTTCTTAGCGTAAGACAGGCTATCTTTGTCATCCCTGTTTTACTTGTAATTATTAGAGACAAGGGAGAGTCTTAGGCTGATGCACTGCTATAACTGCTTTTTGTAAGGAAGATGTTCACTGCTTCTTGCTGGTTATTGAAATGTCACCACTTTTGGTAATGTAGAGTGCCTTATTGGCTGACTGGCTCATGTAACTATCATATTTTAATTGAAAGAAAGCTAATTTGGTTCTACCTCACAATAGGGCCAGCTTCATAAATCAGCTTCAGATCCACCTGGTTCCCTTTACATATTCTAGAAACATAAAATGGGGATTGCAGAGGCGTCTTGGCTAACTACCTCTACCCAGAACTGCATACTGCATCCCTGCTCTTCTTTAACAGTTACCGGACGCTGACGGGAAGAAGTTCAAATACATGCAAGAAAAATCTCTACCTATGAGAGGGGACCTCCCCCCCCCATAAGATTTGTCTTTGTAGCTTGGGCATTGGATAAATAGAAATATCTGGGTATATATAGAATATCTGGATATATAGAAATATCAATGTGTAGAAACTGCTCCTCGTGAACACCTACTGGATGGTCATCAGTGTGGGAAAAGATAATATGCTGTTACAGCTGTGGAAAGGACTGGTTTTCAAAAGTAAATAAATTTCACAGAATGGTGGAACACTATGAGAAAATGCATTAATATCCCTTTGCTTGCCTGGACTGGACTTTGTCAGACCGATTAAGGTCACGAGTTTCTTTAGGAGAGCTAATTGTTACAGATTGGACTCCTGTTTTGCAATTGCAGTGCCTAGAATTTTGTCTTGCAACTATTGCAGTCTGTGAAAGGATCTGATGAAAAGTTCTCTGCATGAGAAGAATGCAACTGGAAATTTAGATTATGTTAGAGAATGAAACTGAAAACAACTTTAGAGACAGAATACAGAATGACAGAGTTAGAAGAGACCTTGTAGGGGGGGCCTTTGCCCAGGTCCGCCTGGTGCGCCAGTTGCGGCCCTATCTAGACCGGGATGCCTTGTGTACAGTCACTCATGCGCTCGTGACCTCTCGTCTGGACTACTGCAATGCTCTCTACATGGGACTGCCCTTGAGGTCCACCCGGAGACTTCAACTGGTGCAGAATGCAGCCGCGCGAGTTGTCTTGGGGGTTTCCCGATACTCCCATGTTACACCTTTGCTCCGCGAGCTGCATTGGCTACCGGTTGCTCTCCGGGTGAGGTTCAAGGTGTTAGTGATGACTTACAAAGCCCTTCATGGCATGGGTCCAGATTATCTACGGCAACACCTGCGACCGGCGTCAACTTCCCTCCGTCCAGTGCGCTCCCACAGAGAGGGCCTCCTCAGGGTGCCTCCAATCAAAGAATGCCGATTGGTGGCCCCCAGGGGGAGAGCGTTCTCTGTGGGTGCGCCAGACCTTTGGAACCGCTTACCAGTCGAGCTCCGGATGGCCCCCGACCTTCGCTCCTTCCGGCGCAATCTCAAAACCTTTTTTGAACAAGCTGGCCTGGTCTGACGGGATGGGGTTGGGTTTTTATAATTAGTTTTAATTTTTAATATGTATTAATTATTACGGGCATAATGGTTTAATCACTCTTTAATTTTTGTATTCTGTTTTTTATTATGTATTGCCCTGTTCACCGCCCTGAGTCCTTCGGGAGAAGGGTGGTATACAAATTAAATTATTAAATTATTAAATTAAATCTAGTGCAACCCATTTCTGTCGACTGGCTGTCCAGTCTCTCCTTGAAAGCCTCCAGTGATGAAGCACCCACAACATTTGAAGGCAAATGGTTCCATTGGTTGATTGTTCTCATTATCAGAAAATGTCTCCTTATTTCTAGGTTGGATATCTCCTTGATCATTGTTCCTTGTCTGGCCTTCGTGTGCTTTGGAAAATAGGTTGTCCCCCTCCTCTCTGCGACAGCCCCTCAAATATTGGAGCACTGCTATCATTTCACCTCTGGTCCTTCTCTTCACTAGATTAGCCATGCCGAATTCTTGCAACTGTTCTTCATATGTTTTAGCCTCCAGGCCCCTAATCATCTTTGTTGCTCTTCTCTGCACTCTTTCTAGAGTGTCAACTTCTTTTTTATAGTGTGGCAACCAAAACTGGATGCAGCATTCTAGGTGTGGCCTTACTAAGGCTTTATAGAGCAGTACTAGTACCTCTGGGATCTTGCATCAATCCCTCTGTTAATGCAACTTAGTATTGCATTGGCTTTTTTTGTTTGCTGCTGCACACTGCTGGCTCATATTTAATTGGTTGTCCACTAGGACTCCAAGATCCCTGTCACAGTTACTGCTATTAAGCCAGGTAATCTGTACATGAAATCCTGTCCTTCACCATATTATTGTCTCTCTGAGAGTCTGCCACCTCCTTGGCTTCTCAACTTCAATTTAATCCCAATATAGATGCCATGACCGAGCATCTCCCATCAGGCTTTACCAGGAGTAGTGCTGTTATTGGGTCTAAGGGGATTTCCTGCCCTTGAGAGTTGGTTAGACAAGTTTTCTTTTGCAGGATCCAATCTGGGTTGGTCACCATGACCAGAGGTTTAGTCTTCCGAGCTTTCAGACTTGTGCCAGAGCCCATCCTCAAGGGAACATCTCTCTACTGGAATGTGTTACAAATTAAGGCAAATATATACTTGAGATTTGTGAAATTAGAGCTGGAAGCAAGTACCTTTTGAAGCTGTCCAACCGGTTTGTCGGCATGAAAGTTGGATAGAGGATGCTTTGGAAGGAAAAGAGAAGCTTAGTCTTCTGAGGATGGGCACCAGCATGAGTCTGAAAGCTTGGAAGACTAAACCTCTGGTCCCGGTGACCGACCCATATTGGATCCTGCAACATTACCCTGGGACATGTACATTTGCCTTCATTCGTAAGTTCTCTTTTCCACAGAGAACTTCCAAAGAATCATCTATCCAACTTCCATGCCACCAAAGTGGTTGGACAAATCTTGAGTGTTCAGTAAGAAAAACAAGGACCACTTGTCCAAACCACTTTTCTCTATGTTTCTCCTCAACCTAGACTTTTAACTCCCCCCGCCCCATGCTAATGATGATTGCAACCTGGTCACTCTTAAAAACTGTTGGTTTCATTATAATTCCAGGCAAGTTTGGTATTAAGCTCCGGCTCCAATTCAATTTCTGGGGCACACCCTCAGCTGAAATCCACCCTTTTTGCCTGGGCAAAGGGTTCCCCTTGCCGGTGGGTGTGTGGTGGTGGGGGGAAGTGACACACAGCCACCTCACACGGCACTGCCTGGCAAGCCTGGCCATCACACCAACCACATAAGTAGGCTGAGAAATATGGGGAAAGGAAATGTCTAGCAGGGGATTCTTTATTTTTTCCCCCTCCCTCGCCTTTTAATAATGAGGCTTCTCCACAGAGACAGCATGAAATTGGCTGAAGACGTAATGATTCTTCACAACCTCAAGGCGGGTGGCCGTCCACCAGGGAGCCATGCTCCCCTCATTTAGCTTGTTTATTGTTCAGGCCTAATTAAAATGTTACACTATCCTGCCTTTTACATCGTATTCCCAGCTAATGAATTCACCGCCGACTCGGAGCAATTTTAATAAAGGCTCGGCACAAGCGGATGGGTCAGGTGGGGGAAGGGGGGGTTTGGGGAGGGGGGGCTGAAGAGAAAAGGAAGAATGAAACAGCAATTATACAAGATAAGCATTGGATACTTGGTTTGGAATTATGTCGTGGAGCAATCGGAAGGCTGCCTGCCATGCTGCTGCCGTAAATACATTGCAATGCATTTTATGATCATTGAAGTCATAACTGTGGCTTTTGGAGGTAGGTGGTTTAGGGTTGTTGTTTTTTTCTTCCTAATGCATATTAAAACAACAACAAGAAGAAGAGAGGTTTGGCAGAGAGAGAGAGAGAGAGAGAGAGAGAGAGAGAGAGAGAGAGAGAGAGAGAGAGAGAGAGAGAGAGAGAGAGAGAGAGAGAGAGAGAGAGAGAGAGAGAGAGAGAGAGAGAGACCGCTCCTCCCTTCTCCAGGTCCATATGGAGGCGCATATGGTGCCAGGAAGACTGGAAGACTTGTTTGAATGGATTTGAGGTCAAAAGTTGCAAAGGGGAAAGACAGCGCTAGGAAGGGATGGATAGTTTAGTCATATGATGTACTGGCATAAGGGACATAGGTCCTCTTTTGACCTTGTTCAGCAAAGAGCCATTGCCTATGAATAATTTCTCCAAAGTCCAGATTCTATCAGTCCTAATGAATGGAGAATAAGCTTAAAAACACAACTTCCATTTACAAATGTAAAGCATTGCACCCCACCTGTGCAACTGTCACACATAGCTCTCATTGGGGAAGAGAGATGCTTACGAAAATGCCTCTCTACATACAAATACACAGACTTATTCTTTCTTATTTTTCTAATCAAATCTTGAGAATCTTTATTGCTCAAATGAAACATGCTGATGTTTTGCACAAAAGATACTCACTAATTCGCTGCATATTTCATTTTTAAAGCAAGACATCCGTGGCTACTCTTCTTCCAAGCTAGAAAGCTGTGCTCAGATCAAACACAGGGAGGGAAGCTGTTGTATTCACTGCTCTGTAGCCATGGAAAACCAGAGCAAGTTTCATCCATCCATGCTATTTGTTCTGAAGTCTTTCCTCACTCAGACTCTCTAACACATCTTAGCCTTTGACAGTGTATAATGTATACATCCTTTTTCAACATCCTCTTAAGATGCAGGCACCTGCTCTGGAAATCAATCAATATCTGATTCACCCACAATAGAGGAAAAAGCAAATAAGGAACATTTATTCTTTTGTGAATTAAACAGGAAACGCTACTACTAAGAGCAAATGGCAGCATAGGGCAATGACCAGCTAAGAGCTCACAAGCCTTCCAGACAATCACAGCTGTGTTAGTTTATTATAGGTAGTTGCCACATAATGACTGCCATGTTTAGTGACTATTGAAAGTTTTGACAGTGCTGAAAAACAAGTTCCTAGACTTACAACCATTACAGCATCCTTATGGCCATGTGATCAAGAGCCAGGTGCTTACAACCACTGCTGCATTCTGCAGTCACGTGATCACAATGTGTGCACTTCACAGTTGGTTTACAACAAGCAGAGTCAACGAGAAGTTGGCAGCAAAAGTGCAAATGGTGATCACAATGGTGGTGAGTCAATGAAAGACTGTGGGGGAAAGTGGCTTTGCTAACTCTGTCGCAGTCACGTGATGTTCTGCTTAATGACAAAGTTGTCAGTCCCAATTGTGGTCACTAAGTGAGGACTGCCTGTACAATAAATTGGAGCACTCCCTTCTGAAAGATTTAAGGCAACTTGGTCAGAAAAACTCTTATACTTTGGCAATGGGTTAGCAGTGGGAGGGATCACCACATTGCCCTCTCATGCACCCCTGAAAAGGTGGGTGACCTGTACTAGCAACAGACTAAGCAGGAAGTGTGGACATCCCTGTGACAAGCAAATCATTGCTATTTTCTCAGATGTGAGGGATTTTTTTGATTTCTCTTTTTTCAAAAGAAGGTCTGTTAATACCTACAGCACCACAGACAGTTTCTGGATAGTTTGACTACCGTGAGAGTGGCAAATGGGCTACAGCCCTGCTCTAAAGTGCACTTTGCACAACATAATTTAGCCCTGCCCTAATGTTGATTTCAGACAAAAAAAATTCACCCAGGCCTACTATTCTAAGGGCATTTATACATGATATTCAAACTGCATTTCCAAATTATATTTGCAGAGGAGAAATACAGTAGGCCGCAAGGGTGAGAAGAAACAGCATTATAACCACATTGTCTTGCTTGCTAACTACTACGTATACACACGCATCCATCCAAGGCTGAGGCTCGGTATGAATAATTTGGGCCTGAGCTTTAAAACCTTAAACCTGCAGCAAGGGATGGAAACAATCTATTAAAAAAGAATAAAACAGACCATTTGGCAAGAGAGCCAAGCTGGAAAGCTTCCCGCTGGCGTGTGGTTTTCGGTGGAGAAAAACTGGACAGAGAGAGGCCTTCTGTATTTTCAGAGTACAGTGGTAAAACTCAAGCACAGTGCAAATAAACCCTGGTCTGTTTTGCCATGGCAGGCCCTACCATTAGAGAGGGGCCACCCAGGTAGTTGTTTCAAATGCCATTAAAAAAGTAATAAATGATTTGTTATTCAATTTGTTTACCTTTTACAGACTGGAAAGAGAAGTACAGAGGCTCTTCTCCCTCAGGTGCCAGAAAACATGGCTGTTTTCAGTTCTGTGCACCCAGGGAATAAAGACGGTGCCATTGGCTATTCGCTCTCCAAAATCCAAATGGCTTTTCCTAAGTTTCAGCTTTTGCTTTGGGAATGAGAATGGGTTTTGACAGTTTATGGACCACAGCGGGTTTACTCTATAATAATAATAATAATAAAAAAAAAGTCTCGTAAGCATATTCAGCCCAAAGCAGCCACGGTTCTCACCAGTTTTGCAATAAAAGAGACAGTTAAAATATTTAATATTTAGTTTAAAAATAAAAAGTGCAGGTAGTTCTTAACTTACAACCATTCATTTAGTGACTGCTTGAAGTTACAACATTGAAATGGTGACTTATGGCTGTTTTTCCAACTTGAGACCATCGCAGCAGCCCCACGATCACATGATTAAAACTTGTAGGCTTGAAAACTGGCATGTGTTTGTGATGATTGCAGTATCCAGGGGTCACGTGCTCACCCTTTGAGGCCTTTGACAAGCAAAGTCAATGAAGAAGCCAGATTCACTTAACAACCATGCTAGTAACTTAATAATTGCAGTGGTTCACTTAACAACTGTGACAACAAGGTAACAAAATGGGGCAAAATTCACTTAACAACTCTCTTATTTAACAACATAAAGTTTGGGCTCAGTTGTGGTTGTAAATCGAGGACTACCTGTACAGCAAAATTGCTTGTTGGAAGCCTCCACGGGGAATAGACAGTGCTACCCATTGGGGGATACAAATACTGTACAACTGAACAAGAAAGCTCAACTGTATGGAAGTAATAAAGCCAACTTTGAGCACTGATAATCCAGGATGAGAGCCAGCTTGGTGTAATGGTTAAGGCACCAAGCTGAAAACCAGGAGACCAAGAGTTATAGTCCTACCTTAGGCATGAAGCTACCTGAGCAACCTTGGGCCAGTCCCTCTCTTTCAGCCCTAGGAAGCAGGCAATGGCTAACCACCTCTGAAATCTTGCCAAGAAAAAATTAGAGACTTGTCCAGGCACCAGGAATCAAAACTGACTCAAAGGCGCACACACAATCCAGGATGATGTACAGCAGAGCTGTCCAACCTTGGGAACTTTAACACTTGTGGACTTCAACTCCCTGAATTTGGGCAGCCCTGATGTAAAGAGAAAAAAAGATTACCTTGACAGAGATATGCAAATACTGCTACTTAAGCAAAAGGGACTAAAGCATTTTTTAAAGTGCAGAGCATCCAGATAATATTTATAAGTAGCTCAGACAGGCTCCTCCCAAATTTACTGGAGGTGAAGGAATCAGAGCAGAATCAGATTTCCAGGAGTCTATTATTTTAGCCAATCTCAATAAAAGTAGCTTTAGCCTTCCGTGAAGTTGATTTCATGGTCTGATCTACCTACTGGGGCTGACAAGTGATGTTTTAGAGACTATGAATATTTGCAGAAATTTATTATTGAGCAGAGCAGCATCCATAGTGGAACAGCCACTCTAGTGTTAATTTTTTTATTGATATGAAGGGAGGGGGGAAATTCTGAGATAAAAGATAAGTTGGCAGCTGAAGTTCATGGTTGGCAAGAGAGCAGGAAAAAAGGATGATAATAATAGTCCTTAAAACAGGGAGAGATTTGATAGTCATTTTAGGGTTGTTGGGGTTTTTTGGTTATGTCTCTGCAGTTTGTACTTTTGGTCTATTTATGTCTATAGAAATATTCCCTAACAGCTATTTTGGGTGAATGTCAATGTTTTATGGGGAATTAAAATAATATTACTTGAACTTGAACCAATCTGGTCATTGAGGGCTAGTCTCTTCAGCACCATCTCATCTGCTAGCTGCTAAGATTTCTACAAAAACATATCTGAAAATCAGGAGGGAAACAGATTTCCTGTTTTGCCAGAAATTAAGGAAAAGAAAAATTGCCCACCCCACATCCAACTTACCAGTTAACAGCAGGGGATCACAAAAACTGTTCCACTAAACCAGGGGTAGGCAACCTTGGCTCTTTTATGACTCGTGGACTTCAACTCCCAGAATTCCTGAGCCAGCCATGCTGAGGGGAAAGGGAGAGGTTTCCATGCTGAGCCAACATGGCTCAGGAATTCTGGGAGTTGAAGTCCACGAGTCATAAAAGAGCCAAGGTTGCCTACCCCTGCATTAAACTGACATGCTTTGGAGCTCTTGGTGTCATTGGATAAGATCGGTACACTATTTGTTGGATGCCTACAGTACGAACAAGATGTCAGCAGATTTCTATCTGAAAAGGATAGGATGTCAGAACTGCCATCCTTATCAAGTACAGTAGATATCTACCCTGTACGACTTACATGACCTACATCACCAAACCCCAATATTTGGATTATGTATTACATTTTATTATCTACCATGTACGTAAAGCAGACTTCGTTGATACAGTCTTCCCTAGAACTTGCTTTTTGGACTACTAATTGCTTTTAAATTTCTCCTAGCAAAAGAAAAACAAATCAAAAAAGGCAAAAAAATGCCTCATGGAAAATTGGCATTAATTAAGAGCAAAATTTGTAGGGGGTTTTTCCTATTCCATTTTCCTTTTCTATTTTTTTTTTCTTTTCCATTTTCACCCTGGCAGTATTTTGTCGCCTGGAAGGGCAGAGTGTTCAAATATCTTTAGTTAGCAGTGGTACAGTATAATCCTGTTGTGATTCAGGGTCAGCCTGTGAGTTCGGCAGTTGGGTCGGACGACTCAGAGGAGGAGGAGGGGGGTGTTGAAGAGCTTGCTGATGATGGCTTTGAGGCTCCGCAGAGCCCTCAGCCAGGCCCCTCCCACCTGGTGGAGACCCAGCTGTGTGAGCCTGACAGTGTGGATGAAGATGACCCACAGGTGGCCCTGTTCAAGGACGCCCGACGCAGGAGGCAGTCAATCAGGAGTAAACAGAGGAAGGCAATGGGGCACCTCAGAAGGAGGCAGAGAGAGGCCACGCCCTGAACTGTATTTAAGGGGAATGTGTGGGAGGGCTGGTTTGCTGAAGGCAACCGCTTGGATGGTTCCTGTTTCATAGCTCCTGTTTCATGGTTGGTGTCTGTTTTATGTTAATAAATTTGGCAGGCTTTATTCCAGCCTCTTGCCGTTTGTAAAGGGGTTGTCCCTGCCTTTTCTGCAGGGCCGGTAGCAGGCTGGTACAGAACAAATCCAAGAATATGTTTCATGGTAGAGTTTGGTTTTTCATTCTTCTGGCCTTTAATGAAAATGACTGGTCCAAAATCAGCTTAGAGGCTGAAAAATGTTCTCCCTGTCTCAGGCTTAACCCACTGTTTAGGAGAGACATGTGGATTAACTGATCTCTATCACTTTATCATATACCATTCCTTATTCCTGTTCCTGTTCCTGCAAGTACAACCAGTTTCTTATGTACTATTGTTTAGTTTTGCTGGAACGGATTCTTTGCAGTAATAAAACTTTTCTGAAACTCATTAGTGTGATTCTCTAATCCCCTTGCCCTACTGGAGTCACCCTAAGGATGAGCAGGAAGATCAGTGCTTTCAACCAAGTCTTGACCATGTCATTACAGAATTCATCAGATTTTAGGAGGAAGCTTAGATGATGCTCTATGCCAGGGGTCCCCAACCTCTGGTCCGTGGACCGGTACCGGGCCGCAGCATGCCAGCAACCGGTCCACACAAACAAGCAAAGCCCCATCTGTGGGATGCAGGCAGCACACAAAATCACGCATCCCTCCGGTCCGCAGAAAAACCTTTCTCCACGGACCTCTGCGCTATGCCATTAATAATCCTCTGGGATTCTCTCACCTCACTTCCTACCTTGTTCCCTCCTTGAAAATCAGCACAGTTTTCTTTAGATTTCATCACACGGTGTAGGGCTGATTGACTGGTATATTAAAAAAATAATTTTATTCTGACTTGAATCTATAAAAACCGGTCTGGCATGCAAAATGTAATTTTGAACATATACGATACATATACAATAAAAACAACAATTTTCTTCATATCGTCTGGATGAGAATTCAGAGCATATAAAGAATAGGGGCTGTGCACACCAGCCCCACCAGCAAGGTCCCCCATGTATGTGGATCCCACCCTTTGGGTTTTGTGCTCCTCCCCTTCTCTGTTCACATTTGCTTGAATAAAAATAGAAATCTTTGTACTGCACCTCCAGCCTAGGATAGACTTCTGTTTCTTTACAGTCCATTTGTGTACCAAACTCATTCTGTTCTCAATAGTTGTCAGTGACACCTGCTGGGCAGGGGTTAAAAAAATGAGGATGGCAGTGGCGCCAGCATGATCCAAGCCCTGTCCCTTTTGTATGTGTGTTGAGGTTACGCACGTACCAAGGGGAGAAGGCTCTGATCATACTGTCAAAACTCATGCCTTGATTTTCTAATACCCCCTCCCACTCAGGCACCTCTGCATGGGGTTGAGATTGGCACATATGAGGATCCAAAATCCAGGTAGATCCACCGCCCACAACCCTCTTCTGCCTATTTTCACATTTTGAATGAACAGAACTTGCATGGGCTACATCAGGGGTCCCCAACCCCGGGTCCGTGGACCAGTACCGGGCCGCGGCATGCCAGCCACTGGGCCGCAAAAACAAGCAAAGCCCCGTCCGCGGGATGCAGGCAGCACACAAAACCACGCACCCTCCAATCCGCGGAAAAACCTCTCTCCACAGAACCGGTCCCTGGTGCCCAAAAGGTTGGAGACCTCTAGGCTACATGAAGCTTTAGAAAGGTATTACTAAATTTATGACTGTAATTGAGCCCAGAATTGCAGTCATAAGTGGTCATGGTGGTTAAGCAGATCACCATGTGACCATGTCCAAAATTACAAGCTTTTTTTGGGGGGGCCACAGTCATTAAGCAAACAGCACAATCATTAAATGAATCCATTTTCTTCAATGTGCATTTTTTGCCAGAAACCAGAAGTAAATGCCAGAAACCAGCAAAAAATGCCAAGAATTGTGGTTGCGTGACCACAGAAAGCCATAAACAGCTGTAAATGCGAGCCAACTGCACACAAAATGCAATCACATGACCACGGGGTGGGGCAGCTGTTGCAACTCCAGAACTGGGTCATAAGTAGCTCTGGGGAGGTCTGTTGTAACTTGAAATGGTTGCTAAGTAACTGGCCATTAAGTGAGGACACATATTCTGAGAGGGGCACCAGTGTTCCCAATCTGGCATCTCCTCAATATTAGACAGCTGGTGTGATGTAATAGTTAAGATGTTGTGGCAGATGCTGGAGACACCTAGGTTCTAGTGCACTCTTAGCTACAGGAGCTCCTTTTGGCCCAGTCCTACTCTCTCAGCCCTACCTGCTGAGTTGGAGTGGTTGTGAAGACAAACAAGAGGACACCACCACCTTCCACTCTTGAACAAAAAGGTAGAATAGAAATCTAACACATAAATGAACAAACATGTTGAGACTACAATTCCCAGAATTCTCCACCAGTAGCAAGCGGAGGAGATGTCAAGCTTGAAGCAGGGGCCCACCCATGAAGGCATATGCTGTTCCACTGAGTTACAGAAAAACTAACACATTTGTTTCACCAGATGGTGGAAAAGAGGCTGGAAGGACATGTTGGCTTCCTAGACAGGCCATTGGATTAGACCACCAAGGTCCCTTCCAGTCCTAGAATTCTAAGATAAAGTAAGTCACAGTAAAGTGAGGGCTTCATACAACACACACAGTACATACAATCAAACTACAGGATGTACAGTACAGTATTTCTAAATTTGGCAATTTCTTTTTTTAAAAAAAATAACCTCACTTCATAAAAAATATGGATTGGTTGGTTTTCCATCCTAACTCTATTTAAATTTGTTGTAGTATGCCAAGAAGAGGAAGCAGCTGCAAATATTCAAGGAGTTGCAGAGAAGTAATCATGAGATGACCACTTTTTGCTTCTTTCACAACAAAGCTATCAATCAAGCTAACATGAGGCACCCAGAAGAAATTCACCCCAAATAAAAAAACTGAATACTTCTGTTCCTGAGGTCTTCCTGTAGTTACAGAGTAAAATTTAAATAGGTGGCCAGGACTGCTTACAAAAAATAAATTTAAAAAAACCCAATTTCTTCTTTAAGTTCTAAACATAGAGCCATAAAGAATTCAAGTTCTTGAAGAATTTTGCTCCTAGACCTTAGGAACAGCTTTCCAATGGAAATCAGACTGGTTCTATCTCTGATCATATTAGGAAAATTGCTAAAACCCATCTTCTTTCATACAACATTTAATTTAGGATTAGCCATCAATGTATACTCATTTATTGTGTTGGATGCTTTTAGGATGTATTGATTTTAGATGTTTTTAATTAGTTGTTCTCTGGATGTTGGGGGGGGACGGAGTGGATAGCTGGGTGGGTCTATATATCTTGTAAACTACCAAGAATCACTTTTGATTGCAGCACATTAGAAAATGCAATAAATAAATAAGAAAGAGACCTCTGGGGCTGGTGGCTTCTGGTCATTATGTAGCTCTGTTTTGAACCCAAAGATCTAAAGGATTTCCTCTCCCTATTTTAGCTTGCCCAGGCTGTCCAATCATTAGAGGCTCTCTCTCTCTCTTTCTCTTTTGAATATTCTATGACCCATAGCTTTTTCTCTGGTGAGCTGGTTCATCTGAAGCCCAATGATGTGTGCTATCTATTTTATATATTTCCTGCCTCTTCTTGTTGGGCTGTTGCTTTGCTTCAGATTTTCTCCAAACTGCTGCCCTTCCAGAAGAATCGGAACTACAACTCCCAGAATTCTGGAGGGCACCCAGTTGGGGGATGCTCATTAAATCACTTGTAAGACAGTAGCTTTTTTCTTTCGCATAAGTGTTGGATTCAAAATCCAGTTCTGTGTTGCTACTGGATGCCTGCCAGGGGAAAACTCCAGCACCTACCCTGCCCTCTTCCCATGCTCCCCAACCCTCCCCCTTTTTCTTGCCTTTTCATTCTTCTCCCTCTGTGCCACACACTTGTGCTTCTCCGACAGCTACACACCCACTCCACTTCCTCCCTGGAATCTTCCTGCAGTTTCTGGCAGTCTCAGCTGCTTGGAGTGAGTGTGCGCGGGAGTGTTACGCCTTTGTGCCGGAATGATTGATGCCAACACTATAACAGCAGACACACCGCAGTCCATCACCGCAGCCCACCTGATTAAAATTCTGCTCCGGCCCCGACTGCAGCACTCCACAAATGGAATATTCTACATAATTTCCGAAAATGCTTCTTTTTATCACCCATTTCTCCTCTATCAGATGACACCCTGATTGATGGGAGATGACTCGTCTGACATCTTCCTAGTTTTACAGGCCCAGATTTACCACCCCCCTTAACCGCTTTATTGCTGGGGATCCAAACCGACTGCTAATGTGCTCTGGGCGCGGTGCAGGTGTTGGCTGGTAGCTGAGGCAGGAAAAAGGAAGGGGAGAGGTGAAACATGGAGCCCCCATGAAGCCAAGTCGGGAGGCTGGAAGACTGCCCTGAAGACAATCTGGTTTAGCAAGTAGGAAGCAGGCAGCTGTGAGGGTGACTTGCAGCCCAATTGTCAGCTGCCTGTTTTGATGAGAAAAAGTGGCATGTTGGATAGAACATGCCACGTGGCCTTGACATCCTCTCAAAGCCTGTTCTGCACCTAAATGCATGAGGCACCTTCTCAAGGGCTTTCTGTCCTGGGGCCTATTTAATGCATAATTATATGCTGATGGTGTGGAACCTCACCCTCTTGGATCTCCTTACTGGCTGTGTATCCTCACATGACAGAGACCTTGGATCTTGGTTGTAGGCCAGCCCAGAGGCTGGAGTTATACTCTGCCTCACCACTTCATGGATCCTCGATGCATAATCACAAGAGCCTAAATAAAAGAATGCAGCTCTCTAAGGTGCTGGTCAGGCCTGTTCTCTCATTCCCCAATCATTAAGAATAAGTCTATGTTAAGTGTACAACTCCATCTCTTTCTTTGGAGGAAACCTACTGTAAACTCTATCCTGGAAGATCCTACTTGAGAGAAAAACGGCTGAGAGACAATACTGTAGTGCCAGACTGGAGAACTGATTCTGACTCATGGGTCCGATTCCTCTTCCTCCATATTCCTGACACACCAAGTAATGTCTCTCCATTCTCTCCCGCCATCTTTCTTATCTAGCATATTGTCTCTTCTGCACGCAGAGAAAAGAGAAGGACAATCCAGAAGTCCCCTGTATTCTTCAGTGTTGTTCAATGGTAGTTGTTTGTTGCTGTTGTTATGAAAATGCATTGGCCTCTCAATTCCATCCTGACTCTAAGAGGCTTACAGTATAAGGCAATTAAAAACAGAAAAATTCAGAGAACATACAAAACAAACATCTAGAAAAATAATGCCCACATCATTAAAACAAGCATGTCATAAAGAACGCACCAATCATATTTTATATAAATCACCAGCAAACCTCACTTTCCTTTGCACTGATGATGTTATCTAGCCTGCAAGAAAACAACTAACAAGTAACACTAAAAACCAACAGTTCAGCCCTAAGCCACATATATTCTTTTCCAAAGGAACCATATACAGGCAACATATATTTCAGTAATCAAGCAAATGGGAGAAATTTGCACATACACAAACCTATATCAAAGAAAATCTATTCTTTCTGGAGAGACTTCCGGTTTGTGTTGCGGCGGAACTGGACACAGGAAGGCAGGACTCTGCCTTCCATGCCCAATTTCGCCCTGCTGGAGAGCCTAAAAAGGGCCTAAAATTGCCCTGAAGAGGCAATAAAGAGGAGGGGTGCCTTGTTCATCATGGAAAGATGGTGGTCTTTCCGTTCGATCCAAGGAAAGCCCACCAAACCAGCAGGGGAAAGACCGGATACATTCCTGTGGCCGGTCATTAGCTGCTGACAACTGAAGAGGAAAAAAGCACTACTTAATACACCATAAACAGCATGTCTGGAAATGGGTGAGAATATTGATCCTTTCTTTACTATTTTACAACTGAATTTCCTGGGAAAGCTCCCAAGAAGTGAAAAACCTTTGAATGTAAATGGAAGCGGCGTTTTAATTTTATGGGGGACAGAAACATGCAATATTGAAGTGGAAGTAACATAAAGCTGCAGTTTTGATAAATTTCAGAACTGAGATAACTGTTAAGATTTTCTCTTTGAAAAAAGAAAAAAATTGAGGCAAAATATAAGAAATCAATCCTTTGTTTTAAGAGTGGAAAATGGACTTTGAATGAAATCTAGTGGTGGATTTGTGTATAGCACTATAATTTGCTTTGTTTGGTGATTCCTACCCTGGGAGAACAGCTGACAATAAAGGAAAATATTTTAGCATACTTATCATCCTGACCTTCTTGGATTATAAATACCTACTGAGCTTGAACTTTTAACTTCAAGAGCTAGTGGGAGGGAAAGAAAAATTTGACCTTGGACTACGCCTGGCTGGGAGAGACCTTTGAGCTGTTTTCAGAGAAGTTGAACATTTTTAACACTTTGAATATTGTGGATTACAATCTTACCTGATTGACAATTTTTGGGATACTTGAGACAAGGGATTACTATAAAATATTGCCTTCACAACTGAATCTATACTTTGGAATATATTGGATTATAAAAGATACATATAAAGACCAGAAAACCAATCTCCAGGAAAGATGTCTCAAGAAAAAACAAACACCTTCCAGAAAGAAATATATTCTATGCCACAGCTAATCTACCAAACAATTGAATACAAAGAGGATATGAAAAGAAATCATAATGAAACTAAAAACAATTTAGACGATATAAACGAGCAAATCTCCAAATTAAATCTACAACTAGAAAGCTCCCAGATAACAACCACAAAGTATGAACAGAAGACAGAACAGAGGAAATGGATTTAGAGATGGAAGAGATAAAAGAACTGCAAGACTTAGCTATAACAACAAAAATGCAAAAGACCTTTTACGCCTTAGGTCTGCAAAATATATCTGATGGCAAAGAAAAAGATTTTTTAAAAGGGAATATGTCACAACTTGAGAGATATTCAATGAAAATAGAAATGGGGGGAGAAAGGAACTGGGAGTTGTTTAAGGAATATAAATGAGTGGATTTCCCCCCCCCAAAAAAAAATACCCTACCCAAATTGTTTTCCTCATGCCATGCAATTTTCACAAAATAGAAAGAAATTTCCTAGGCAATCTAATTGCCCTGGCTTGGAAAGCAACTTGGCAAAGAAAGAAAGCGAGTGTCAGGTTTAAAAAACAGAAGACTTGACCTTCTAGAGGGGGAATTATATGTTTAAATACTTTTTGAATAAGATTAAAAGAATGGAAGACTTTTAGATATAATTAGACTTTTACAATGAAATATATGATTTAGAATTAAGATAGCATGTTTTTCTTTTTTTGATATGGGAAATATGAAGATAAGATTGATTTTAATAAAACTTTCAGCTATATAAATGTAATTAATATTGAGGAAATCATAATTGATAAAGATATTTCAAATACTGATGGGAAATCAAACTTTAACAAGAGTATGAAAAACAGGATATTGAGTAAGGAATTGACATTATTTGACTTATGAATTGATATTATTGTTATTTGTATGATATTAGTAAAATATGATGAAGATGCTTATATCTAACTTTGTATACATTAACAGTACCAAAAATTGTAATGGTGTAATGAAGGGAAAATGGAAAAAATATGGAGAAGAAAGGAGAATCAGGGAAAAAGTACTGGATTGTGTAATATTGAATAGATTTATATTGAAAAAGTTAATGTTAAATATTTGAACTCAAGCAACATGTTGTTTACTAAAGCACTAAAGACTGTAATTTTTAAAAATAATAAAAGTTTTATATATATATAAAAGAAAAACTATTCTTTCTGCGTGACTGCCTACAACAACACCCTTGCCCCTCAGTATATAATACAGAAGTCACATTCCACCAATACTGGCAGGTTATTCTCTTCTGTAGCCCAATGTTGAAGGAAGAACCAGGTTTTAAGGGCTTAAATTGAGAAAAATGGGCCATACGAATCTCTGGGAAAAATTGTTCCAGCTTGCAGGCACTGCAAAATTGAAAGCTCACTTCCTGGGTTAACAAGGCCAGGAAACAATAAAGCATTACCACGACGATTATATGCTTCCTGCATTGAATGAATAAACCTGAGAATGAGCCTTTTGATATGTTTTCCATGTATACCACAGCAACGGTACAAATCTTTTTGGTGGCACGTATCCACATATGGTGAGAAGGCATCCTGTATTTCCAGCTTTTCCTCGGTAAGTAAATTAGACCCCATTCTGAAAAGCATATCTGTAAACAATATCTTATTGGTATAATCTTAGAACTATGCAATGTAGCAATAGCACATATTGGTGCATGCACTGGACATGTAAGTAGGCATCAGACAACTCATTTGAATTCATGCTTTACCGCTCCTACAGACAAATTCACGCTCCTGCTCCTGTCCTAACTAAGCACATGTTCTAAGTCTTCAGAAAGTTTCACAGCAATTTTTCATTAACACTTTGTTGGCTATAGAAATTAGGCTTGGGAGTGCACGAGCCTGAAACGTAGCGCTTGAAAAGGCAGAGGACAAAGTGTAGACCAGCATTTCTAATTGTCACTTCCAGGAAGTTAACGGCAGATGCTGAGCTGTGATTTTGAAGGCTAAGCCATTTTGAGCATTGGCATAAAGTGAAATTTAAATGAAATGCAAGCAAAAACAAGAGCCAAGTTTCAGAATCTGAATAGCTGCAGAAATGCATTTTTTTAAAATAAATAAATAAAGCAAATCTAGAATTGAAATTATTATCTGGACTCTCAGCTCATTCCATATCCTTATGTGTTTATTACTGGTGTTTTATACCATCTTAATCCCTAAGAAACAACAGAATTACAACATTTCTGGCAAGTGTACAAAAACCTGTGCAATATTTTTAAAATTAAAATTGTACAGGAATTCTGGGTTGGCAGTAAAATATTTCTATAAGCAGAATAACCTGTTATCCCTTTTATGCTATGTGTTTGAATAGTTATTGGGCAGGGCGATATGCTTTGCAAACTCAAAAACCTGATACTTTCTACTGCCACATGATGGTAGGTTCACTCTCTAGGCATCGGTCCTATACTGCAGAGATGGTCAAGACCAGTGCTTTTTTTGTAAAAGAAAAAGGTGCCGGAACTCACACATGTCATACAACCCGCTTTGCCTACCCTACAAGGTTCCATCCAAAAAAGGTGCCGGAACTCCGTTCTGAGCGTTCTATGAGAAAAAAAGCCCTGGTCAAGACAGAGAAGAAGACAAGAAAGGTATTGAACAACTGCCTCCTTCTTTTCTGAGATGGTGTGTCATTACAAGATTAATGACTCCAGAATCCCATGTAAAGCACACTAGTCGTTTTTATTCTGTTTCTCTCAGAGTATATAGTTTGAAATCCGTTCAAGTTCTGCATAAGAACTAATCAGCTGCTAGCGGATCTGGGCCACAAAGAGGTCTTGAGGAGCATTATTGTTAGTACTTTCTCCATCCTTAGATTCTCCAGATTTAAATGACAAATTTCTATTGTTCCCCAGCAGCTAGGCTGTTAGGCTGGCTGAGAATTCTGGTGTTTGAAGTCCAGGAATTCTGGAGGGCAATAGATTGAAAAACACTATTATAAATATATAACTGAAGCCTTCTGCATAATCTAGGCAGACCATCTTCATGTTTCACCAGACCAAGAGGCTATGGACTGTACAGGTGGAGTAAAGCTTTGCAGACTGTGGTAGTAGGTGCATATTATATTATATTATATTAATTTTATTTGTATACCGCCCTTCTCCCGAAGGACTCAGGGCGGTGAACAGGGCAATACATGTTAAAAAGACAGAATACAAAAATTAAAAAAGATTAAACAACTGCCCAGAACTCTTAAATAGATTAAAACGCATTTAAAAGTAATAAAAACCCAACCCCCTCCCATCAGGCCAGGCCAGCTTGTTCAAAAAGATACGTCTTTAGATCGCGCTGGAAGGAGCGAAAGTCGGGCGCCATCCGGAGCTCAACCGAAAGACGGTTCCATAAATCCGGCACGCCCACAGAGAACGCCCTCCCCCTGGGGGCCACCAGTCGGTATTCTTTGACCGGTGGCACCCTGAGGAGACCCTCTCTGTAGGAGCGTATTGGGCGGAGGGAAGTTGATGCCGGCCGCAGGTGCTCCTCAAGGTATTCTGGACCCATGCCATGTAGGGCTTTGTAGGTCAATACCAGCACCTTGAACCTCACCCTGAAGACAACTGGGAGCCAATGCAGCTCACGGAGCAGAGGTGTAACATGGGAGTATCGGGAGACTCCCAACACAACTCTCGCGGCTGCATTCTGTACCAGTTGGAGCCTCCGAGTGGTCTTCAAGGGCAGCCCTATGTAGAGAGCGTTGCAGTAGTCTAAACGAGAGGTCACGAGCGCATGAGTGACCGTACGCAGGGCATCCCGGTCTAGATAGGGCCGCAACTGGCGCACCAGGTGAACCTGGGCGAAGGCCCCCCTAGTCACGGACACTATGTGATCTTCCAAAGTAAGCCGTGAATCTAGGAGGACTCCCAAGTTGCGAGCCCTATCTACGGGGGGTAATAGCTCACCCCCCATAGAAAGAGATGGGATATTCCCCCTGCCTAGATTTCTTTGGGACTTTATTTCAGTCCAATTCACAGAAAAAAAATGAACTTCACCGTGAATGCAAACATTCAAGATGACAAGGAGCCCCATGACAATATTAATATCATAATTATTTTAATTTTTATTCAAATCTTTTATATCCCATCTGCCTTTCCCACTCCCTGAAAGCATCTTGCAACAAATAAGTAAATTACCCCCAATAAAATAAATAGTAACATATAGCAGTGAATTTTCCTGCATAATACAATCAATAAAACAAAGAAAACAATCAGGCAGCTGCAAGAAGATAAATGAGCAATATAAACATAGTTCAGAATTGCCTAATACTCAGGCAAAAGGTTTTTAATCATTGCTTATATTAACAAAATAAGTAAACACGAAATTAGACCATCATGGAAAGACCAGGTGAAGATCAGGTGCAACCACCAAAAGGTCTCTCTGTCCAATAAATCTTGCATTTCAACTGAAGGCATTTGGGTTTTTTTTAGGAGAAAATCAACCTGGGATTCTAGCTTAGAAGTACAACCCCTAAAGAATTAAAATCTGGTCCAGCGATTAAGGCATCTTCTTTTCTAAATACAATTCAAAAAGACTTTCCTGACTCAGACAAAACCTCTTATTTTGGCTGTTTCATTACCTCAGACTTGATTTTCAATTTATCAAAACCATGAGACTTCTATACTGTGGCAATATTTGCAGTACCACGATCCTTCTACCACTTTCATGATTAAAACAATACTATACTTTTATTAGTTTGTTGGTTTCATTTTTATCTCAACATTATTGTTTTTATAAATAACTCAAGGCGGTGAACATATCTGATACTGCTCCCTCCTTCTATTTTTCTCGCAACAACAACCCTGCAAGTTGAGTTGGGTTAAGAAAGAGTGACTGGCCCAAAGTCACTTAGCCCAGTGGTCTCCAACCTTTTGGGCACCAGGGACCGGTTCCATTTAGAAGGGTTTTTCCATGGACTGGAGGGAGTGTGGTTTTGTAGGCTGCCTGCATCTCACGGATGGGTCTTCGCTCGTTTGTGAAGACTGGTTGCTGGCATGCCACGGACCAGTGCCAGTTCATGGAGTGGAAGTTAGGGCCCCCTGACATAGCCACCTTTCATGCCTAAGGCAGGACTAGAACTCACAGGTTCCTGGTTTCTAGCCTGGTGTCTTCACTACTAGATCAAACAGACCCTAAAGTGCCACTTTAAGAAAAGTTCCACATCCTTTGTCTACAGATGAAAAAAAAAAGATGATCCGATTGCATGATTACTGGAAGACTGATTGAAATAGTGCACGGAAACCACTTTAAGCCCATTTTTTAGCACCATCTGAATGCTAGCCATATCTAGTGGTGGGAGGGGACTGTCAGCTGTGCCACCTGAAACTAAATCAACAAATACTCCTGACCGCATCTTCATGTCTAAAAATGTATTGCATTACAAGCTTCTGCAGCCTGGAACCCTGTTCACCAGATGTACAGTGTATTAGTTTCAGGTCATATATATTACGTGTGCACACGCACAGGTTGTACACACAGAAGGACAAATTGCAAACAGTGTGGTCAGCGTGCATCTACAACAATTCCACATAAAGCCGACATGTATACAAGTTAGGCATAATGGCCATTCACAGTGGTGATAATGCTATGTTCCGACTAATTTAACACCCACAGTGGGAGAGAAAATCGTTATAAATATGAAGCATTAGATTTTCTAAAGCAACTTGTGGAAATCAAGAGGCTCAGAAATAAACAACAGCCTGTCTATTCTGTGAGGTCCAGATTGCTAGCCTCATTGTAGACAATTCCACTGTGAAAAGTATTTTACAGCTGGTATCGACTTCATTTTCTCGCAACCTGATGAGATGCAGATCACAAGCACTATTCGCATTTGGAATGGGACTGTGACCAAAAAAAATGGGATGAGAACCATGTCGTAAATGGATGAAGGGAAGGGAAGGGAAGAGTCGAGGAGGCCAAGATGCCTTGAGAAAGTAGAAAAGGCAACACTACCATTTTTGCTCCTGAATTGATTCTACAAGATAAACAGCACCCAAAACTTCATTCTGTTTAATTGTTTCCTTGCTTTGTGGTTAGCCTTGACTTCGGATGCATCACACAAACTTTGAAGAACATCCCTTGGCCTGTTTTATTTCCATCACCACTACCCAAGGACTCAATCATACGTACAAAGCCCAGAAAACAGCCAACAAATCTCAGAAGTGCAGCTAAAACATTTAATTACAAGCTCAATGTTTCTCTGTTCAAAAACGGCCTTCTCTGAAAAATAAACTCAGTCAGCGCCGCATTAAACAATCACAAGGACTGTCTCAGAGATTTCTACAACCCCTGAAGAAGGCCATTGCTTGGAAGAAATGTATTGGGCTTCTAATGAAATATTTTATTAGCCTGCTGGAGTTTTGCTGAAGAGAAAAGCTGGTACGAGAATGAACCGAAGCTGCCAGACCGGAGCAGCTCTGATGCTAAGGCAAAGCCAGATGCTTTGCCTTAGAGAGAAGATAAGCTGGTGATCTACAACTCCCATCGCTATTCTGGAAAAGAGGAAAATTACCCTTTTGCCAAGAATATTGCACTTAATTTCATCACTGCCTTTGCTTCACACCTGCTGCTCTCTGAAGGCTGCCACGAACCTGTTCCTGCAGGCCTCTCATATTTGTTTTCTAGCAGCTGTTCCTGCCTCCATTCTAAATTGGATACACTCTCTGGCTGAGGCCAGAAGAGATGTTGATCAGTTATGGCCCCTGTGTTATGGAACAGTCTTTCCCGGAGATACTGGATTAGTTCTGGCAATACTATCTTTTCAGAAGCAACTTAAAATGGAGTTCTCCTCGTTGGCCTTCTGGACAATTGAGAGAATGCCATTGGAGGGGTTATACTGCTGCCTCCCGTGTTACTGTATTGGTTTTTCATGTTTGAATTCTGTCGTACTGTTATGTTGTAGATGTTTTATCACTGAGTTTTTAATTATTCTTGTATGCCGCCTAGAGCCTCACGATTGTAGAGGTTTAGAAAGCTAATAAATACATCTTCATGAGCAAGAACAAGAGCTTGTTGCTTTCCCACCCCCAGTTTGGCCTTCTTTCACATTTGAGGACTTAACTCCCAAAATTCTCAGCCGGAGGGGATTTTTTTTAATATAATCCTGGGAGTTGAAGTCCAATATATCAGGAGAAGGCTTTTGACCAAGGCTGACTGACCACTATAGTCCACAGAAATAGCAGACAGAGACAATGAAGGAGAAGAAAGAATTAGGACAGACATGTCAAACTTGCAACATCACATAACGTCGCACAACATATCGGAGCCCTTTTGCCATTGCCGGCAATAGGGTGGGTGTGGCTTCCAGATGACACGACCTGCGGGCCAGCAGTTTGACACCCCTGAATTAGGGGAATTGTTGTTAAAGTGGCCCAATAACACTTTTAGGATTCAGGCTTTGAAATTGTAAGGAATAGCTAGGTGTCTCCTCCTCCTCCCCTCCCTCCCTCCCTTTCATTCCAAGCCATCCACTGATGGAGAAGGTGTCAGGTGCAAGAAATCAGGAAACAGGGTTGTTCAAATGAGTACAAGTTTATGCCATGCTATCTCTAAGTAAGAATCTGAACTACTAATGGTCAAGGTAAATTGGCGGTAGATAAGAGTCAGCAGAATTCAAGGAGAGCTGGATTTAGATCTCTTGTGGGCATGAAGGGACTCCAGACTGATGGCACGTTTGACCCCTCCCTCCAACTCAGCCTGGTCATCTCCTACAGAAGGCAAAGAAACACTGAATTAAGCTCATCCTAAATAGCAGGGATGCGGTGGCTCAGTGGGTTAGGACGCTGAGCTTGTCGATCAGAAGGTTGGCAGTTTGGCGGGTCAAATCCCAAGTGCCACATAACAGAGTGAGCGCCTGTTACTCGTCCCAGCTTCTGCCAACCTAGCAGTTCGAAAGCACGTAAAAATGCAAGTAGAAAAATAGGGACCACTACGGTGGGAAGGTAACAGCGTTCCGTGTGCCTTTGGCGTCTAGTCATGCAGGCCACATGACCACGGAGATGTCCTCGGACAAGCGCTGGCTCTTCGGCTTTGAAACGGAGATGAGCACCGGCCCCTAGAGTCGGAGACGACTAGCACGCACATGTGGGGGAACCTTTACTTTTACCTTTAAATAGGCAAAAAATGAACTCCAGCCTTCCTTTGTGCTGCCTTCCATCATCTTGCTATAGAAACTGGCAGGCATTTCCACAGAGACAAGCCAGCCCAATATCTGGCCAGGAGGCATCACCATTCTTTGTATGTAATAAATTAAAGGGAAGCATCAGAAGGGAAGCCAGCAAGGGGTGAGGTTCCTGTCTCCTGAGGAACGGCAAGGTCACTGGGCAAATGGGCTCCTCCAAGAGTGTTGCAGAAGCCAAAGATAGACACAGTTCTGAAGGATCCCAGTGGATTGGGGAGAAGAAGGAAATGGGAGAAAAGAGTCAAAAGGACATTGCCATAAACTGCCATATCCCAAGATTATTATTCCCCTGGATCAGAAGCTTGAGGCTGTTCTGAGCAACTGGAGGGCAGTCAAATCTGCACTGGATTGTTACAGCTTGAGGCAGTTTATTGTCACTACACAATCCTTTTCTTTCTTTTTTGGCAGAGGCAAAAAAATGCTCCATCCAGTGAGGCATTTGAGACAAGCACTGATATACTCGGTGATGGCAGGATACAGATAATGTGGCAGCTGCAAATTTATGGCCACGGTGATTTTGTGACTCAAAGGATGGAACTTGTGGGGAATTGGTGGGGGGGGGGAGAGAATGAACTGGCTAGAAACTTATTCCTGACAAGAGAGTTATTGTTCCAGGCACTGTGTGCAATTTCATGGCCGTCTGCGATCTGCATGTACATATATGCCAAAAGTCTTTCTCATCTCAGGGAAGGGAGAAGGATTGGTTTGGCTTAGCATCCTCTTGCATGAAAGAGATAGAATTAAAATAAGGTGAAGGTGGGCAAAGGAAGGCTACAGAAAGAGAAAGCCACACCGTTTTTTAAAAAAAGAACACAATTACAGTATCCAAGCATCCAGGTGAGCTATGTCAGGAAGAGAAGATGGAGAGCCCCATAAAATTTAAAGAGAGGGAGAGAGAGTTGGTATTGTATAATCACAGCAAAGGCTCTAAAAACAGGATCTAGGCTTGCAATTATTGGATTACTTTAGTTTTAAATCTCATCTTTAAAACAGGAGGGGGAAGGATTGTCTCTCATTTCTTCTCCTTTACAGAAGCAGCCACTTAAAAAGAATGGGATGCCAAAGAAAGCGAAAGTGCAGCTAATGGCAATTCTTAAAAAAAATAAACATAGAATAGCAAGAGTTTGACCCTGTGTCTTTGGATGATGTGGACAGGATTATGTATAGACTGAGCGCTACAACTTGTCTATTGGACCCATGTCCCTCCTGGCTGGTTTTGGCTGCTTCGGGAGGTGACAGGGGGTTGGCTCCAGGCAGTTGTCAATGCTTCATTGATGGAGGGTGTCTTCCCCTCCACCTTAAAAGAGGCGGTGGTGAGGCCTCTTCTCAAGAAGCCTGCCCTGAACCCGGCCTCCTTGAATAACTATCGTCCTGTCTCCAACCTTCGCTTTGTAGCGAAGGTTGTTGAGAGTGTTGTGGCGCGTCAGCTCCCACAATTCCTGGATGAAGCGGACTATCTGGACCCACACCAGTCTGGTTTCAGGCCTGGTTACAGCACGGAAACGGCATTGGTCGCACTGGTAGATGATCTCTGGTGGGCCCGGGACAGGGGTTGTTCCTCTGTCCTGGTCCTACTTGACCTCTCAGCGGCTTTTGATACCATCGACCATAGTATCCTGCTGCGACGGCTCGGGGGGGTTAGGCGTGGGAGGCACTGTTCTACGGTGGTTCTCCTCCTACCTCTTGGGCCATTTGCAGTTTGTATTGGCAGGGGGGCAGAGATCTATCTCGAGGCCCCTCACTTGTGGGGTGCCTCAGGGGTCGGTTCTCTCCCCCTCCTGTTTAACATCTATGTGAAGCCGCTGGGTGAGATCATCCGTGGCTTTGGGGTGAGGTATCACCAATATGCGGATGATACCCAGTTGTTCATCTCCACCCCGAGCCAACCCAGTGATGCCCTTGATGTGATGTCCCGGTGCCTGGAGGCGGTGCGGGTCTGGATGGGAAGGAACAGGCTCAGGCTGAACCCCTCCAAGACCGAGTGGCTGTGGATACCAGCATCTCGTATTGTCCAACATGTTCCATCTCTTTTGATGGGGGGGAGGTATTGCCCCCCTCAGAAAGGGCCCGCAACTTGGGTGTCCTGCTGGATTCACGGCTTAACTTGGAGGATCATCTAACTGCTGTGACCAGGGGGGCCTTCGCACAGGTTCACCTGGTGCTCCAGTTGCGCCCCTTTTTGGACCAAGATGCCCTATGCACGGTCACCCACACCCTTGTCACTTCTCGCCTGGATTACTGCAATGCTCTCTACATGGGGCTGCCCTTGAAGTGCACCTGGAGGCTTCAGCTAGTGCAGAATGCAGCCGCGTGGGTGCTTATGGGTGTTTCTCGATACTCCCATGTTACAGCACTCCTGCGCGAGCTGCATTGGCTTCCGGTTGCCCTCTGGGTGCGATTCAAGGTGCTGGTAATTACCTTTAAAGCCCTACATAGCTTAGGCCCGGGGTACTTGCGAGACCACCTGCTGCCATTGTCAACCTCCCATCGCCTGGTTCGCTCCCACAGAGTCGGCCTCCTCAGGGTTCCGTCGGCTAAACAATGCCGGCTGGCAACCCCCAGTGGGAGAGCCTTCTCTGTGGGCGCACTGACCCTCTGGAATGAGTTGCCTCTGGAGCTGCGGATGGCCCCTGACCTTCGGTCCTTCCGCTGTGACCTGAAGACATGGATGTTCCAACAATCAGGCCTGGACTGATTATAGTTTTAAATTTGGTTTTATTGGGTTAATTTTTATGTATTTATTACATTTATGGTTTAATTCTTTTTTAAATTTTGTATTTTATGTTTTTTAACTTTTATTGTTGTGAGCCGCCCTGAGTCCTTAGGGAGAAGGGCGGCATATAAATTTAATCAATTCAATTCAATTCAATTCAAGAGTTAGAAGGGATCTTGGAGGTCATCCAGTCCAACCCCCTGCTTGAGAGTCTATACCAGTGATGGCGAACCTTTTAGAGACCGAGTGCCCAAACTGCAACCCAAAACCCATTTATGTATCATCGGGTGCCGGATGGGCGTGGCCCTTTGGGTGGTTGTGGCCCATGGGGTGGGCGTGGCCCATTGGGTGGGCATGGCTGCAGTGGTAACGGCAGACTGGGTGGGACTAAAAAGTTCAATCAATCAGTTCCAACTTTGCGACAACTTTTTTTTCCCCCGCAAGAAGTTGAAATTGATTGATTGAACCCTCCTTTTTTGAACATGGTGGCGGGGGCCTAAAGCGAAAAGGTTTTATAAAACCCAGCTGAAGGCCTAGGACTGGGGTGATGACGCGCGTGCCCACAGAGAGGACTCTGTGTGCCATCTGTGGCACCTGTGCTATAGGTTTGCCACCATGGGTCTATACCATCTCAGACAGGTGGCTGTCCAGTCTCTTCTAGAAAGCTTCTGGTGATGGAGCACTCACAACTTCTGAAGGCAAGCCATTCCATTGGATGACTATTGTCACCGTTAGGAAATTTCTCCTTAGTTCTAGGTTGCTTCCCTCCTTGATTAGTTTCCATCCATTGGTTCTTGTCTTGCCTTCAGGCGCTTTGGAAAATAGTTTTCCCCCACCCACCTCCTCTTTTGGCAGCCCATCAAATACTGGAACACTGCTATCATATCTCCCCTAGTTTGTCTTTTCTCTAGACCAGTGATGGCGAACCTTTTAGACACTGAATTGCCCAAACTGCAACCCAAAACTCAGTTATGTATCGTTGGATGCCGGGTGGGCGTGGCCCATTGGCTGGGTGTGGCCCATTGGTGGGCGTGGCTGCAGTGGTAACGGCAGACTGGGTGGACTAAAAAGTTCAATCAATCAATTCCAACTTTGCGAGATCTTTTTTTTCCCCACCAGAAGTTGAAATTGATTGAACCTTTTTTTTTTTGCACATGGCGGTGGAGGCCTAAAGTGAAAAGGTTTTATAAAACCCGGCTGAAGGCCTAGGACTGGGGTGATGGAGCGCATGCCCACAGAGAGGTTCGCCATAGGTTCGCCACCACAGCTCTAGACTAAACATACACAATTCCTGTAACCGTTCTTCATATGTTTTAGCCTCCAGCCCCCTAATCATCTTTGTTGCTCTCCTCTGCACTCTTTTCAGAGTCTCAACATCTTTTTTAAATTGCAGTATATATTTTAGTTGACAAAATCTTCTATGATTCAAGAATGCAAAGTTTTGGGTCACAAAGGAGTCATCGGGATTGCTGAAAAGTCACTTTATTCTCAGACATTTAAAAAAAATAACAAAAGCAGCAGAATGTACCTGAGTTAAGACAAAGTATTTGTATTTTAGATCGTTTTTATCCCACTTTTATTACTCTGTAAGTAACTCCAGGCAGCAAACATATCTAATACTTCTTCCTCCTCCTATTTTCCCTGCAATGTCGCTTGGTCGCACAGAGAGACAGACACTGAGCTGGGTAGTAACTTCTTTATTTGGGGTCAGGAACGAAGCTGGGGCAAAAGGGGTTACCTGGCGTCTCTTTATACCTGCCCAGGTGAATCACAACCTGGGCTTCCTGCCAGTGCAGGTGGCCAATAGATTTAAACCCTGGCTTCCCGCCAGAGCTGACCATGCCCCGGAGCTGTCAGGCTTTGCTCCATTCAGGCTTTCCCGCCAAAAGCGGTTATAGCCTGGAGCTGTCCAGCCCCCTGCTGTGCTGACATCCTGTGTATGCTTAAGACACATACACTACATTCCCCACAATAACTCTGTCAGGTTACTGTTATCATCCTTGCAAAGAAAACAGATCTACCCATTTCCCATCTCTGAGTTGGGGACGTTGAATTTATTTCCTAATTTATTTGGGGGTACATTGTGATAATCATGTATACTGGAGTCCCTGGAAAGGATCCAGGAGGAAAACTGGGGTGTGGACTATATTCATCTGGACTCTGGAGGATTTTGTTTTCTAACTTTTAGAAGGAAAAGAAGGAAGAAGAAGAAGATGAGCTGATCTTTAAATGCAGAAAAGGCAAAAGTCTCCTTCAGCCTTTGCTTGGAATCCACCTCTTGTCTCTGCTCTCCAAGCTCTCCAATACTTTTGAGGCCCAGGTAGCCTCATGACAGATTTTATTGTTGCTGTGACAGATAATCAACTTACAGCAATTCAGAGTTACAAAGGAACTGGGAAAAGTGACTTATGACCATTTTTCATGCTTACGACCATTGCAGCTTCCCCATGGTCACATGTTTTACATTCGGATGCTTGACAACCGACTCATATTTATGACGGTTGCAGTGTCCCGGGGTGTTTGTGTGTGTGACATGATCTCCTTCTGCGACCTTCTGACAAGCAAAGTCAGTGGGGAAGCCAGATACACTTAACCACTGTGATCTTAATTTAACAACTGCAGGGATTCACTTAACAAATGGGGCAAGAAAATGGGGCAAAACTCACTTAACAAAATTTTTCACTTAACAACATAAATTTTGGGCTCAGTTGTGGTCGTACTTTGAGGACAACCTTATCAAAAAGGGAAAAAAGAGACCAAAACCTACTACCTCTCTTAAATTATACATACGTAAACTCGCAAAATTGTCATCTGTCTTGCAAGGTAGACCAGACAAGAAGCACACCCAGAAGTACTAGTTCTAACTTTACTGTTAAGGTTATGTCAACAGAATCTGAAATTACATCTCTTCTCCACCCCCTTGCCTCTACATCGGAGAAATCTTGTGAGATGTTGTCATACACCCTTCCTTCTGCAGGCTCAGCTGCCTCTTATCTGACCGTTGCCTAATCTGCTGCTCTTCCACCTGTCTCCCAAGGTCATTCCTACACACCATTTACACTTTCCCTTTCCTTTCCCTCCTTTCATCTTAGAATAGAATAGAATAGAATAGAATAGAATAGAATAGAATAGAATAGAATAGAATAGAGCCCAAAAGAAGTGCTGATCAGCTGGAATGTAGCAGCATCTCCAGGGTCTTGTGATTTACATTCAGATGCTTGGCAACTGATTCATATGTATGACGGTCACAGTGTCCCAGGGTCATGTGAAGTGAACAAAACCTGCTGCAACCACTCAGCAGAGGGGGAGGAATAAAAACAAAACACCCACCCCCACCCCTCCCCCACTGCCAATCCTCAACAGAAATGCTCACAACAATGAAAACCTCGGACAGGAGGAAGAGCGCCGCCAGGCGGGCAGGCAGGTGTCTTGCTTGCCGGTGGCTTGGGGAGCACTTTTTCAGTGCCACTGTAACTTTGAACAGTCACTAAGAGAACTGTTGTAAGTCGAGGACTACCTGTACTTCATCACTTTTTTCCTTCTTTTTTTTTGTTCATCGTTTTTGATGCCTTGCTAGGCAATTGGTCGTACTCAGATGTTGCCATATCCTAAAAGTGGTACAATGGGTGAAAAGCAGGAGAATCTATACCATCTCAGACAAGTGACTGTCCAGTTTATTCTTAAAAACCTCCAGTGATGGAGCGCCCACAATTTCTGGTGGCAAGCTGTTCCACTGATTAATTGTCCTCACTGTTAGGAACTTTCTCCTTAATTCCAGGTTGCTTCTCTCTTTGATCAGTTTCCAACCATTGTTTCTTGCCCTGCCTTCTGGTGCTTTGGAGAATAATTTGACCCCCTCTTCTTTGTGGCAGCCTCTCATATACTGGAATACTGCTATCATGTCACCCCTATTTCTTCTTTTCTTTAGACTAGCAAAAGCGAAGTCCTGCAGCCGTTCTTCGTATGTTTTAGTCTCCAAGCCTTTGATCATCTTAGTTGCTCTTCTCTGAATTTTTTCCAAGGTCTCAATATCTTTTTTTGTAGTATGGTGACCAAAATTGGCTGCAGTATTCCAGGTGTGGTCTCACTAGGGTTTTATAAAGCGGTACTAATGCTTCACATGATCTTGATTCTATGCCTCTGTTTATACAGCCCAGGATTGTGTTAGCTTTTTTGGCTGCTGCTGCACACTGCTGGCTCATGGTTAAGTGATCGCCCACTAGGACTCCAAGGTCCCTCTCACAGTTACTGTTTTTGAGCCAGGTCCCACCTAATCTGTACTTACAGTATATCTTTGATTTTTCCTGCCTAAATGTAAAACGTTTACTTTTCTCCACATTAAAACTCATTTTGTTGCATAGGGCCCATTGTTCAAGTTTGTCAAGATCTTTTTGAATCCTGAGCTTGTCTTCTGGGGTCTTGGCTATTCCTGCCAGTTTAGTGTCATCGGCAAATTTAATGAGTTCCCCTTTTATTCCCTCATCTAAGTCATTGATGAAGATATTGAAGAGTACTGGGCAAAAGACGGAGTCTTGTGGCACCCCGCTGCTTACTTCTCTCCAAGTGGATATAGTACCATTGAAGACTACTCGTTGAGCACAATTTGCCAGCCAGCTACAGATCCATCTGGTGGTGAAGTTGTCTATTCCACCTTTTTCTAGCTTATCAAGCAGTAGATTGTGGTCTACTTTGTGGAATGCCTTACTGAAATCTAAGTATACCATGTCCACAGCATTTTGCTGGTCTACTAATTTGGTCATTTTATCAAAGAATGAAATAAGATTGGTTTTGCATAATCTGTTTTTAACAAAGCTGTGCTAGCTACCAGTTATAATTTTGTTTGCTTCTAGTTGTTTGCAGATTTGTTTTTTTGATTATTTTTTTCCAGGATCTTCCCAGGTATTGATGTTAAACTGATTGATCTGTAGTTTCCTGGGTCTGTTTTCCTTTTTCCTTTCTTGAAAATGGAAACCACATCAGCCATTTTCCAATCCTCAGGTACTTCCTCAGTGCTCCAGAATTTTTGAAAGATATGGTGTAATGGTTCTGAGATAACAATTTAATAGTAATAATTTATATTTTATGTATCAATAGTGAAGTAATGTAAAATGCCAAAAATATGCTTCTTGGGGATATTTCTGCACTCAGCTACTTCTTGAACAGCCACAGCTCCCAACAGTTTGGAACAAGTGGACACATCTGATCTTTTAAAAACATCCTGTGAGAGCCCGCACAAAAATAGCTTTTTTTCTTATGTAGGTGAAACCATTCCAAACAAGCTTTATGCTGCAGGCAGCCAACTTTTCTTTTTTTAAGGTTTGAAGAGATCCCAAGCTAGCTGACATTTTGTGATGCATAGAAGCTTTTCATAGTGTGGAGTGTGTAAATGAGCCCTTTGGTTCTGTAGTTCATTTTGGAACCAAAATAGATATGGGTGAGACAGATTTTCAGATAAAGGACTTTTTTAAAAAAAAAATGCTGGAGCATCCTTCAGTAAATACAGCCACCTCTAATGAGCAAACATTTTTCTGCTTGATTGAGAGCGAGTTGTCTTCATTTTGACAGGCGATCTTTTTTCCTTGTTTGTGTGAGAGTGTGTGTGTGTGAATGAGAGAGAGAGAGAGAGAGAGAGAGAGAGAGAGAGAGAGAGAGAGAGAGAGAGAGAGAGAGAGAGAGAGAGAGAGAGAAGGAGATTTCAGAGTGTTTCTTTCAGCGTTTTGTACATGCCTTTAGAAAAACAAAACGATAGCCAGATGAATGTACCTTTGAGCATGTGTAAAGAAGCTTCTTCCACTTCTCCATGTATCCATCCATGACTTTAAGAAGACTCTTTTGTGGGTCAATAAGAGATATCCAAGCACGCTTCAGCCCCAGCACTGCTTTGTTTCAGAACTGGAGATAAAGCCAGGGGTATGTTCCCCAGCAAGAGGAGTGCAGAGGACTTGCTGGGGATGAGGGGCTATAACAGGAACTCCAGAGGAGGAGGAGGAGGAGACCCGTTTAATAGTTTTGGAGAGGAGGGTGAGCCATAAAGTCCAAGGTAATTCTCCATGGCTCAGTTACCTGCTTCATTTATTCACTTCTGCCTCTGATCGATGCCAATGGATTTTATTTTATTTTAAACAGCAGAGAAGACACGGCAAGACTGCAAAATGCCCCGGAACATAAAACAAGGAACTTCAGGGGAGTGGGGGTGGGGGGGAGAGAATTGGGACAAGCTTATTCAGTAGCACCACCAATCTGCCTCCATCCCACCCCTCAAATCCACCCAAGCGCAGACCCTGTTTCTCCATTTATCAAAAAGCTTTGAGAAAATCTCTATTTCTGTCTAACTATCTGCCTGGGTTCCAAGAGGTGTTAAATTAAGAAGGAAACGGCAAAAAGAGGTCTATGCAGATATTGCTTTATTGTTGCTGCTTAGCGAAGAAAGAAAATCAGCCACAAAGGAGCCTCTTGAAAAGGAACGCTGTTTTGCACTAACATACATGTGTATATTTACGTCTACATCTTGTGTGTGTTTGCATACATATAGGTGGTCCTCACACACCAACCACAATTACTACTGGCAATTCCATCACTAAGTAACCCAGTTGTAAAGTGAAAATTACACGACTGCACCCAATTTACAGCAAATCTCTGTAAGTCCATAAGTGTGAATCACCTGTCTGGGACTTGTGACTTCCCTTGGCTTCCCCAATGACTTTGCTCGTCAGTGACCAGTTTTGAAGTTTGCAAATGATGATCATATGACTGCAGGACACTGAAATCATCATAAATATGTTTGGAGATAGTCAGTCTTATATTACCCTATGCTGGTGCAAGCCAGGCCATGACTCAGTGCCCACCCCGCTTCTGCCACTGCTGATAGAAACAAAGCCTTCTTCTCTTCAAGGTCATCATTATATTGGCCAAGATTAAGTGGATATTGCAGTTTTGGTATTGCTATATGTAAAAAGTACTCATTGCTCTAGGTCAGGGGTAGGCAACCTTAGATCTTTTATGACTTGTGGACTTCAACTCCCAGAATTCCTGAGCCAGCATGGCTCAGCTTGGAAACCTCTCCCTTTCCCCTCAGCATGGCTGGCTCAGGCATTCTGGGAATTGAAGTCCACAAGTCATAAAAGAGCCAAGGTTGCCTACCCCTGCTCTAGGTTTTCACCACCACTTCAGAAAATGTCTCAGCTTTCCTAAAGAGGATTGCTGTTTCTTCTGTTACGTTCTCTTCTTGACCCTGTCTAGTCCAAATAAGTTGACCACTGATATGATTGGAAAAGAGAATAGAGTATCTATTTTTATAAAAGCTGCGGGAATGGTAAATAAGCAACTTTAGAAGGAGGGGTGAACGAAGGAACAAAATATTCAACTGAGTTCTAAGACTGTATACACAAAAGTCATGAATGAAAATAATGATTCACAGTAGAATCGCTCAGACGTTGTAAGCACAACACAGTCAGTGATAAAATAAAGCCAACTGGTATTACCATGTCAATTTTAAAAGATGCAGGAAAGAGGTGGGTGGGGGGAGAGCTCTTACTTCAAATCAGGACTGAAAAATTCGACCCGTCGCCACATCTATCCGTAGCAAATGTAGCATGCCCCGAAATGATTGAGAATCGCCTTTCCCTAACCTGCCATGCATTTCAGTGGTTATATGAATTAATCCATAGTTCAAATGTTTTATTTAACTGTCACATAAAATACTTCTACTTCTTTGATCAATGTTTCTCATTCCATTTGTGCGGTAGGCCTAGTATGGCAGCGATTCACCCAGCCGCGATTCTGTGGTAGCAAAGAATCAAATTTGCTCTAGCCACATTTACTATCCTCGGATTAAAAAAAAAATCTTATAGATGTAGTGTAGAACATCAGTAGGGGTAGGGAGGTAATGAAGTACAGATAGACCTCAATTTGCAACAGCTCATTGAGTGACCATACAAAGTTACAACAGCACTGAAAAAAGGGACTTATGGTCATTTTTCACGCTTAAAACAGTCACAGCATCCCCAGGGTCACGGGATCAAAATTCAGAAGCTTGGCAACTGATTCACATTTATGACGGTTGCAGTGTCCCTGGTCATGTGATCACCTTTTGCAACTTTTTGAGAAGCAAAGTTAATGGGGGAGCCAAATTCACTTAACAACCGTGTTATTAATTCAACAACTGCGGCGATTCACTTAACTGTGGGAAGAAAAGTTGTAAAGTGGGCCCAAATTCACTTAACAACTATCTCGCTTAGCCACAAAAATTTTGGGCTCAATTGTGGTCATAGGTCATTTGAAAATGTCTTGATTTTTACAAACAAGGAAATATTTAGTAATGTGCCAAACCTGATCACCTCAGTAGCTTGGAATTCAATCAGTACTTAGCTAATAAACCATCTGGAACCTCCATGAGCTTTGTGGAAAACACTTAAAAGTAGTCGTCACTTAATGACTTCATTTAAGGACTATTCAAAGTTATGACCGGCCTAAAAAAAAATTATGTACGATCCTTCCTCAGAATTACTACTAGTACTACTACCACCTCTCCCCTGTAATCATGTGATTACATTTTGGGTGCTGGGCAACTGGCTCACATATATGATTGGCTTTAGAGTCCTGCAGTCATGTCACCACAATTTGTGACATTTTTTGCCAGTTTCCAGCATTTTGGGCCAGAAAAAAAAGCTGATTTGGGAGAATGGATTTGCTTAAAGACCATAGGGTTTGCTTAAAAGCCACATGGTGGCTTGCCTTACAACTGTCGTAACTACAGTCATAAAATCAAGTCAGGTCACCTGGTGACCCATTTAATGATCGCAAGGATTTACAATGGAAATCCCAGGTTCAGCGTTGGTGATTAGCACCCATCCTTTTATGTCCTCTACTTATAGAGACATGAATGAACAAAGTTTTTAACTTTTGCTAAGTAACTTGGTCTCTCACAGGTCAGCTGTCCTTTGTCCCTAGATCAGGGGGTGTCAAACTCGCAACGTCACATGACGTGTTGCGACGTATCACAATGTTGGAGCTGGGGTGGGCATGGTTTCAGCATGACGCATCTGGCCCGCGGGCCGGCAGTTTGACACCCCTGTCCTAGATCAAGATTCAGCAAGCTTTTCAGGCAGCAGGGCTAGCTAATATGTTGGGGTGGGCTTCAAAAATGTTTTCAAAATGGCTCACGTGAATCTGGGGAATTAATTCCTGAAAGCCCACACATTTTGCCTCCAAGGTCCCGCACGATGTCACGTGAGAAGAACAAAATCTCATGGGATTTATCCATCTCCACAAATTTCAATCCAAAAAATTACATTTGGTCTACAGGCAGTAGTAATCACGGTGACTTCTACCTACCTCTCTGCCTTAAAAAAGCAAACATTCCAGATGAAACTTCAAGTAATAACTTTTTTGAACATGATTGTCAATTGTTACACATTCAAAAATGAGCTTTTAAGAAGATGCCTTTGAGTCAAGGTCAACTCACAACTACATAGACGCATCAGTGCATTCTGTTGGCAGCAGAATGGAAGATTATTTTTTTTCAGGATGTTGCTGTTATTACTCTCAGCTTTCCTGACAACTACCCATCCAGGAAATATGCCAATCAGCTCTAACCCTGCTTAGCTCTTTTGGAATTGGCCAGGATCAGTTGCTGCTTCCGACCTGTGCAAAATTTGATTGGGGATCACCCCAATTCATACCCTCAACATCTAGGAAACTGCATCTGGCACATATCTATGGAGATTCTCAGTCATCCAGGCCAAAGGCAGCTGGAATTTCTTTGTTTTTTTCTTGAAGACGTTTCGCTTCTCATCCAAGAAGCTTCTTCAGTTCTCCGTTGGAAAAAGCACCTTGGGGACAACCCTGACCTGGATGACTGACCATCTCCATAGACATTTGTTTGACTGGACTGGATTGTTTTCTGACTCAAAGGCTCTGCTATGAGATTGCTAGCTCTGGTACAACAAGCTTCCACAATCAAAGTGGAAGAGAAATGCAGCCACTCTTGTTAACTGTGAATAGCTTTCTTAAGGAGGAAGCGGTCCCAGTAATTTTCTGTGGATCAATGCTACTTTCCAGATGCATATATCCTGCATTTATGTCATAGCTGCCTTAATTATGACTCTCCCCTCCCTCCTTGCCTTAAACGTGTACACTTGCCCTCTCCATCTCGGTCTCTTCCCCTCATTTACACCCACAAATTAATCTGACATACCAAGTCTCAGTGCCCAGAGAAACTGCATGAGAGAGAGAGAGTACTCTCCTCTCTTTTCTTCCTTTCCGGGGAAGAAGTTTTAGTTAGACAAATGACAAGCCTCCATCTTCTTTGCAGAACTCAGTGTAAATCCACAAGGTCAGAGCCATCACGGGCATTATTAAAAACATAAAGGTTGCAACATCTAAGTACAGGGAGAGCAAGGCACGTGCAAAAGGAGTAACAGAGGAGAAAAGGGGGGATGCTAATTGGATCTGTCTCTGATGCCACCCCCCAATGCCGGTCAAGCTTCATGGGATACCTAATACCGTGATTTCAAGACATGTACAGAACATCGTTTTTTTAAAATATAAGCTGTTAAGGTCAGCAGTAGCAAATGTAACAGAGTTTTGAAATGACAACAATGGAAGGGAACAGAATGACATAGACGTGGGGTGGGGAGCTGACTGTGTTAAAATAAAATACATGCACACAAACACACACCTACAAGTAGCTGAGAGGCAAAGGTACAACACTAAGGAGAATTCCCAAAACATTTCTTTTGATATAATACCACAGGAGACATCAGGCTGCTTCAGAGCAGGTCCCTATCATTGGCAAGAACTCATGGGGCTGTTGCCTCTGTTAAAAGGAAGTAAGGGAAGTGACTGTGATGGTTGCTGTTGAGTTCTTAGTGTCTTCCTCCCTGTGTTTTCAAGAAGAATATTTCTAATTGGTGCTTAATCTTTAAACCACTATGAACATTTGTTGTAAGAAAACACTATCTTACTGCAACGTAATTTTGTTTATGCTGTTGTGTTTTGCTGTTTTCTTTTGTTACCTTTTCTTCTAATCTGGATGTTCCAAATGGAAAGGTAGGAATTTCCATTAATTGTTCCTAATCTTTGATGATTAGAGCAAATGAATGCTTATTTGGTACTCTACAATCAGAGCCTGGCATGGAGAGAAAACATTTTGATCCGCCACCAACAAAACCACAGTACCTTATGGGCAAGTCCTTGCAAGGATTCACTCACCCACGCAATCAATTCAGTGTGTCCAGAAACATTTGCAGAATTCTTGAACTCAGACCGATGTCCTGTCCCAGCTTAAGAATTAAAATTGATTTTAAAAATGCCTGATTGAAACTTGTCCGCCTAGCAGTCTTTGTAAAAACATAATGCAACTGTGTAAGGTTTGTAATTATAACCTTACACTTTCTGCTCTTACCAGCCAGTACCCAAAGAGCCATTGATTTCAAAATGGCACTGTTGGCTTAAATACAATGGTGCCTGTTTAAATAGTCAGAACATGCCTCTGTCCTGCTCACAGCCCCATTGGCTCCTGACATCACCTTTTATGGGATTTATGAGCTGGCAAATGACACCACCTAAATGGTTGTTCAAAGTTAATTGAAGATCATGGGGAAGGCACTGAAAGTTCCTAAATAGAAAAACCTCATTTTTTAAACCATAGAGTAAGCAATGAGGAGAATACCAGAAGAGAAATCTGGATCCTAATATTATTAATATGTTACAAACTGTTTTTAAAGCTTTTGACATTTCATATGCAGTTTGGACAAAGGAGAAAAGGGGTCAGCACAGAACTATCAAATGCACACTATATGCAATATCCAAAGATACATTCCCCTTCCCTTTGGAGTCAGCACACATTAGTGTTCAACTCTCACTTTAAAAATTTTGGGGTTCAATTCTGATGTTTAAAAATGGAAATGGGGTTGTTGCACAAACACAAACACTCCACCCTTACACACCCAATGTTCCTTTAGGAATTACAATGACAAATACAATACTCGATTTATTTATTTCAGATAGTGATGCATTTAGGGATGAGCATATTTAACATTGTACAGCAATATCTGACTTTTGAAATATACTGCTCAAAAAAATAAAGGGAACACTTAAACAACACAATGTACTGTATTTAATAGTAGGATGTCTTATTTTCTGTTCCCTTTTATTTTTTTGAGCAGTATAGTTTCCTGGCTCTCTTCTTCAATCCGAAAGTAGCAGAATGGTCCTGTCTTTTCTTACCAAATTACAAGGGCTTTTGTTTTCTTCAGATCAATTTCCCACGGTTGTATATTTCCTCGGTTAGTCCAGATGGACAGACTTCATTATCCACAGTAAAAAGTTGTGCCTTTTTACTGGTTGGAGGCACATGGAGCTGCCTGAAGGAGGAGTTTTGGAACTTGTGTGCATATGCACAGAAGTTTTATACATAAAAAAGATGAGCTTTTGCCCATGTATAAAGGTAAACGAGCTTTTGCCCATGTATAAAGTATGGTTTTATTCAATGTTTATACTGTACAGTAAAACTAGTACTCCTAGATCCTTCTTACGTCCACTGTTGCCAGACTAGATCTCCCCAGTCCTGTATCTATAAATTTGGTTTTCCTTACTAAGATGCAGGATCTTAAATTTATCTTAACATCATCCTGTCAGATTTGGCCCAATGTTCAGTTCTCTCAAAATCAATTGGATTTTGATGCTCTCCTCCAATATATGAGCAAACCTCCTAACATTATCTGAACATTTAATAAGCAACCCTGCCATTTCATCCTCTAGATCACGGCTTTTCAACCTTTTCACCCATTGTACCACTTTTAGGATAGGGCAACATCCGAGTACCACCAGTCGCCTAGCGAGGTGTCAAAAACTTGATCACCAAAAAAAAAAAAAAGGAAAAAAGTGATGAAGTACAGGTAGTCCTTGACTTACAACAGTTCTCTTAGTGACTGTTCAAAGTTACAATGACACTGAAAAAAGTGCCCCCCAAGCCACAGCCGAGGAAGACACCTACCTGCCCGCCCGGCGGCGCTCTTCCTCCTGTCCGAGGTTTTCATTGTTGTGAGCATTTCTGTTGAGGATTGGCAGCAGGGGTAGGGTGGGGGGTGGGTGTTTGGTTTTTATTCCCCCAGTCTGCTGGGTGGTTGCAGCAGGTTTTGGTCACTTCACATGACCCTGGGACACTGTGACCATCATAAATATAAATCAGTTACCAAGCATCTGAATGTAAATCACAAGACCCTGGAGATGCTGCAACATTCCAGCTGATTGGCGCTTCTTCTGGGCTCAGCAGATGCGCCGGGATCCACGCCAAGCTCCAGCTGGAGCCTGGAGCTTCCGCTGAGCCCTGACAGCCCTGCAGCTCCAGCCATCTCTAGCTCAGGCTTGTGCGGTGCTGCCACCGGTTCAGCTCATTCCCCTCCCCTGCTACCACTTTTCTAGGATGGTTACATACCACCTGCCAGGTGGCAATGTACCACAGGTGGTACCTGTACCACTGGTTGAAAAGCCCTGTGTCAAGCCCCAGGCTTAACATTCAGCGGGGGGGGGTTCGTCTCGCTGCCGCCTGACCTGCCGGCCATGTGAAGCTCCGCCGCTCCGCAGATGCAGAGGCAATGCAGATGCAGAGGTGACATGCTGTAGCTGTGTTCCCTGGGGGCAGACTGGAGCTGGATTTTACTCCCCTTTGCAGCTGGATCCCGAGGACAATAAAGGACAATAAAAGAACTCACCGGGTGGTGGAATTGACGGCAGGATGGAACATTGCATGGACAGCAGGGGACAGCCAAAAGCTGTATCTAGGGAGAGGGGAGGGATTTATACCCAACCAGCAGGATGCTGGCCTGTTGGGAAGGGAAGGGTGGAGCTGGGTGGAGCTGGGTAGAGCTGCAGGGGTGGGATATTTAGAGCACTGGGAGCAAACTACTCCCAGTGCTAACTTTGTTTGTTTTTTCACCTTCTGTTAAAACTTTGTTCCTATTTCCCATTTTCCTGAGTTTCTTTCCTGTGTTTGGTGTGGAGAGAGCCCAGGACTATTACGCACATAACAGTTAAAGTTAGCACTCACCTCTGCCTCATTACCCTTACCAGTTCTCTTTTGAGGTATGGCTGAGGGAACGCAAGAGGCCACACCAGAAAACAGCCCAGCTGAGGTTACTGAGCCTGCGGTTCCTGCCGAAGGGGGAGAGGCTCAGCCAGTGGTAAGGGCTAAAATCCGGGATGTACAACCAGCCGCCCCGGTGAGTGAGGGCCAGGGAGCAGGTGCACCTGGGCAATCCAGTGAATGGTGGCATAGCTCAGCACTCACCAACCCAGGCGGCGGCCACACCCACATGCTGGCCCCTCCAAGACTCCTGATGGAGTGGAGAGAGAGGCGAGTCACCGATGAGGACGATGGAGATTGGAGTTATTCCACAGCGCCCGGCCAAACCACCATGGATATCATTAGAGAGAGGTTTGGTGAGGCCGGGTTCCAGGATCCACCGTCGTGGTCTAGATGGGAGGCAGGGCATGGGACAGCCTCATGGCCCAGCCTGGAAGCACCATCAACCAAGTCAGGCCCATCCCGGTTTCGTTTGGCTAGTCCCAGTCTCCGACTGGGGCCCTAGTATGGCGGCTCTGGATCAGGCAGCCCAACTGAGCAAGCGAGGCCTTTGTGGGGAGGTAGTACGGCAACAGAGACTGGCAGAGAGGCCACAGGGTCAACAACTAGACTCCTTGGGCCTTCGGGTCAGCAAACAACAGGCCAACACCCCGCTCCTATGGGACTGGGGATGGTTGGAGCTTCATGGAGTCCAGGGATGGCCTGGGGTCCCCCGCAGTTTCCAACCACATTTGATGGTAGCCCAGACCACCTGGCGATGTTCTTGAGCCAAGCTGTCAACCACCTGGATCGGTACGCCAGCCTCTACCCATCACAATGGGATATGGTCGTGGCTCTGATAATGGGTTTGCAAGGCGAAGCAGCGGACTGGGAGGCTGATCTGTATACCGAATATGCCAGGGAACTGGCTGACATGGGGCTTTTCCTGGAAGCACTGAGGTCCCGTTTTGAGGATGTCTCAAGGGTCCAGCAGGCTGAGGCAGAGCTCCTGACGATAAAACAACAAGGCCGGCCTGCAGCGGAGTACGTACAGGACTTCAGATGAGCTGCCAATAGACTGCGGTCCTGGCCAGAAAGGCTGATACTTCACCAGTTCCAAGCAGGTCTAGATCGAGACCTACGCCAAGTGTGCATGGTCAGGGGGGTCCCGGATAGGCTCCAAGAGTGGTATTGGGTGGTGGTGGACCTCGATGTGGGGCTGCGTCAGTTCTGAAACAAAGGGGAGGAACAGGCCATGCCCTGTAGAGAGAAACTGAGGGATGAAGCACACAAGATCCTGGTCCCTGGTACAGGCTTCTCTGGGATTCCCTCCCGGATGACATTCAGGTGTTTCAGGTGCAAAAGGCCAGGTCACCGAGTGGTGGAATGTCCCTTTCCTGTTCCACGGGGACCTGTACCAACCCCACTGAAAAGAGGGCCCACACCAACACCCAAGAAGGGACCCGAGAGGTCAAGGGTCGCCAAACAGACGGAGGGGGTTACACCTCGGCAGAAAGTCCAGGAGAGGGAACAGATACTGAGAGCTACTCGAAGCCGACTGTTGGAGTCCAAGAGCGAGGAGGAGCCTGTGAACGATCCCATCGTGAGTGAGCCCATACCCCCTTTTGCACTACCAATTGTTTTGATGAGTCCGCAAACAGGCCGGCAGGTAGAACACAAGGCTTTGATTGATTCCGGATGCACCCATTGCCTGATCAGCCAGGCCATGGTGGCAGAGGTCAGGATCAGAGTAAACCAGCTAGCCAACCCCATTAGGTCCGAACAAGTGGATGGGTCCCTTCTGGGAGGGGCTCCTGTTACCCATGTAACAGAGCCTATTCGGCTGGAGATGGGGGAACATTGGGAGGTGCTCCGGTTCATTGTGGTGCCTTCCATGACTGAGGCCGTGACCTTAGGGCTAGCATGGTTGGATAAATGGGGCCCCACCATTTGGTGGGAGGGGGGATACCAGAAATTGAGGATCAGGACTGGTCCCCAGCCCCCTTATGAGGAAGAAAAGAGGAGCAGTATGACAGAGGGGGAGGTAGCCAGTGGGAGTTGAGGGTGTGTTGAGGAGAAGGGCTCCTATCCGGCCACGTACATGGACCTAGCAGAAGTGTTTAGCAAACAGGAATGCGATGTCTTGCCATCTCACCCGTCAACCAATTGTGCCATCGATATTGTGCCCAGCACCAAACTTCCAAAACCACGTATGTATGCCATGGCGCCTCGGGAACTGGAGCAACTACAACGGTACATAGACCAGGACTTGGCAAGGGGGTTCATTCAGCCAGCCCGTTCCCAGATAGTGGCTCCTCTTCTCTTCAGAGAAAAGGACGGCTCATTGCGGTTATGTGTGGATTTCCTTGGCATCAATGGCGTCTGGGTGGAGAACCTGTACCCCCTGCCTCTCATGAAAGATCTACTGGCCCATCTAGCAAAAGGGAAGGTGTTTACCTGACTGGACCTAAGGGGGGCGTATTACCGGGTCCATATAAGGCGAGGAGACGAGTGGAAAATGGCTTTCAACTGTCCACTCTGAAGTTATCAATTCAGGGTAATGCCTTTTGGGTTGCAGGGGGGCCCCCGCGGTATTTATGCAATTGATCAATGATGTGCTGCATGAGCATTTGTACCGCGGGGTGCTTGTTTACCTGGACAATATTCTAATCTACACTGACACCCTAGAAGAGCATGTGAAACTGGTGAGACAGGTGCTGGAAAAACTGTTGAAGGCGCGCCTGTTTGTCAAGCTTCCCAAGTGTGTGTTCCACCAGACCCAACTCGATTACCTTGGTTCTAGGATATCAGGGGCAGGAGTAGAAATGGACCCAAACAAGGTGAAAGCTGTGTTGGAGTGGAAAGCCCCTCGAACTCGTCACCAGTTGCAGAGTTTCCTGGGATTCGCTAATTTTTATAGGCACTTTATACCATCATTCGCAGAAGTGGCCCTGCCCCTGACGGACTTACTAGATCAATACAGGTCGTCCTCAACCTACAACAGTTCACTTAGTGACCATTCTAAGTTTTACAATGTCACTGAAAAAAGTGACTTATGGCCATTTATCACACTTAGAACCATTGCAGCATCCCCATGGTCATATGATCAAAATTTGGACGCTTGGCAACTGACTCACATTTATGACAGTTGCAGTGTCTCCGGGGTGTGTGTCATGTGATCATCTTTTGCAACCTTCTTATAAGCAAAGTCAATGGGGAATGCCAGATTCACTTAATAACCGTGTTACTAACTTCACAACTGCAGTGATTCACCTAACAGCTCTGGCGATAAAGGTTGTAAAATGGGATAAAATTCACTTAACAAATGTTTCGCTTAGCAACATAAATTTTGGGGTCAGTTGTGGTCATAAGTCGAGGGATACCTCTATTTCTTAAACTTTTTTCTTGGATGGAATGAATTATAACACAAGAGTTGGGAAAAAAGCCATTCACATGGCTTTCACCATGTAAAATATGAGTAATGGGCATTGCTTCAACTTTTCTTAATTGCAGGATTGCTGCAGTCACATTACTGCAAACAAAGAGAAAGGAAAGGAAAAGAAATATATAAAGAAGTCATCACAAATCCTAACACGTTTAGTAGCACCTATAAGTTACAAACAGGTATCTCTTCTTTCCATAACTCATTCCTTATCTATAGCAAGTCAATAAGATATCTTCAATCCTAATGTCAACAAAAAGGGACGCGGTGGCTCAGTGGGTTAGGACGCTGAGCTTGTCGATCAGATGGTCGGTAGTTTGGCGGGTCGAATCCCGAGTGCCGTGTAACAGAGTGAGCGCCTGTTACTCGTCCCAGCTTCTGCCAACCTAGCAGTTCCAAAGCACGTAAAAATGCAAGTAGAAAAATAGGGACCACTACGGTGGGAAGGTAACAGCGTTCCGTGCGCCTTTGGCATCTAGTCATGCCGGCCACATGACCACGGAGACGTCCTCGGACAAGCGCTGGCTCTTCGGCTTTGAAACGGAGATGAGCACCGGCCCCTAGAGTCGGAAACGACTGGCATGCATGTGCGGGGGAACCTTTACCTTTACCTTTAATGTCAACAAAAAGCCCATAAAGGATTGCCAGAAACATGTCTTATTTTAACATTGGTCAAATAAACCAACTTTGTCTTCCTTCCTTTTACTTCTGAAAATCTTAATTGTTAATTCCATCAAATGTTCATAGGATTTGATCTCCCTTCATCTTTGTCCCATTGCAAAAGCTTCGAGGCTTCCACAAGCTTATTTTATATATCCAATAAAAAGACATTATTCAAGTCCTTCTCTTTATCCAAGTCTTTATTGTGTATTTCCACTCTTTTAAAACTTCAGCCAGCTTCTTTTGTACATCCAGTAAAGAGCCCTTATCTAGGTAATTTTCTTGGCCACTCACTTGTATTTCCACTTTAAATGCCTTCTCTGTCTTCTAATTTACACTTATTTAACTATCCAATAATTAATTTTTATCCAATATTTCTGCATCAAAAAGCTTTGTTTCCCATTTGTCATTCCTTCATTGATGTCTTTTGAACACAGCTTATTTGTAGAAGCAAATATAGTTACTAATATTGCTAATATTGCAGTTACTAATTTCTATCCCTATTCCTCTATCCCTATTTTCTTTAATATTTCAAATATAGAATTTTGTGTCATTTTGTAAATCCCAATTCTGATCAAAACCAAAAGCAGGTTTATAAGGGCTTTTTTTTCTTTTTGTCTGGAATCTTTATTCTCCTCTCCTATCCAATTTAAATGATAAAGTCTCTAAACTCTGTTAAAACTTCGAGTAGACAAAATAATTTTAGTTGCCATGAAAAGCTATTTATTTTAAATACTTAGTTCAAAAAACTTACGTTAAAAGTTTCAATATTACAAATTTGTCTAGATTCTTACTTTGATTCTTAGATCAAAATTTTATTCAGTTTTTTGCCATTTATTTCAAATTATTCAAGTACTTAAACTTATAGTTAATTTTTCTTTTGTTCATAAATGAAAATCGTCTCACCAGGTGGCTTTTCAACTTTGTTGTTCCAAAGATCTTTAATAGCTTCAAGGTGGTTAAGTAAGCAATTTTCAAAAGTAATTAGGAAGTGAAGTTAGCAAACTTAATGTCCTTTAAAATGCTCTGCTGTGGTAGTAAACTTGATGGCTGATTCCTGATCCTTGTCTGCAGAGATTCTAAAGAATCTTTTTATTCACTGGTTCTTTGATCTTTGCTGCAGGCATCATCTCTGCTCTTCCAAAGACATGATTAGTTCATCATGCCTCCTCTGAAAGTATCCATATCCTTTGGTTTTCAACAACAAAACCAGACTCATAATATTGTCACACCCAAAAAAATCCAGATCTAGGTTTCTTTCTTCATTTCCACAGCAGAAGGGGAAAACCAATGAAACAGAGATAATTCAAATCAGTGAAATTCAAATCAACAAAAAAGGGAATGTGAAATATGCAGCATTAACTATATTGCATAATTAAATAAATGCATGGAATGAAGTGTGCATATATTTTTTTTAGTTTAAGTTTGCCTTGTCCTCAAAATGTCCAGGCATTTTCCTTGGAAAGAAGAGCAAGTTGCCATTTTCTTCTTCAAAGATATTCTTTAGTTTCCCAACCTAATGTATAGCCCTGGGTGTTGTGTAGTGAGTTCTTTGGAGGCAGTAAGCGAGATGAGAGGCTGCAAAAAGGAACATTGCTTTATTGAGGCAAACAAGAAGAGAACTGAAACAGGGGCTGCTGCGCAGCTACTTATACGGTTGGCCACTGGGTGGCGGCCAATAGGTTTAACGGAACCCATTCCTGCCCCAAATCATTCAATGATCTTCTTGGAAACAGCAAGTTTGGCTTAGTCAGTGACCTTACACAGACACACCATTGAGCAACCATAAGCAGCATTCAAACAGACACGTGAACAGTTCAAATAAAAATCCCAATACATTACACTGGGGTTCCCTGATTCCCTCCTGTATTAGAAGCTTGGAAAAGGCAGGTGTTTTGTAAACTCACAGCAATGTTGAACAGAGCTAAAAAAGAGATTGGGAGTTATTTCATTTCCCAATAGAAATATTTCATATGAATTTCTATTGCTTGGCCACTCTCTTTGTTAAGAGGTTTTACTTTTTTTAAACAGGGCAACAGTGGTTAAAACTGTGTATCAGTAGTCCTCATTTAATGACCACAATTGGGATTGACAACTTACCCTGTAGTCATTAAGTAGAATGGTTGATAAGTGAAACATCACAATTTTACAATCTTATTTCAGCTTTCCTCTGCTTTACAGATCTGTGAAGGTCATAAATCGAAGTATTGGTCGCAATGTTTTTTTTTAACACCATTGTAACGATTAACAATCACTAAACAAGGATGACCTGTATAAGCAATGAAAACAAGATGAATGGATAAGCCACAACAGAGATGCCTCTTTAGGAGGCAGAAAGAAACTTTGAGGTGCTAGGATTTGTACTAGAAACGTCCTTTCTGTGCTGCCCTTTGAGATCTTCCTTCCAGCCCATTTGCACCACTGTCAGAGAAGGAGACAGCAAACAGTGCTGTTTGGAGGAACCAATCTACACTCCTAAAACTGTAAAAACTTTGTAAAAAGATTTTACAACGGATCCTCTTCTCCGATGGTTTTGGATTGCATAATGCTTCAGAAAGACCACAAGGTGGCAGTACATTTTGTCGCCTTTCAGAATCTTCAAGTAATAGCTAACATTGAAAATTATATGGGATATAACGTTGGGGACAGGAAAGAAAGAAGTCCTTTTATTTAACTCCTTTGCTGCTTTTTGACCTGTAGGAACCATTTTTAAAGTCTCATTTTCCGTTGGCCAGCGTAGGAACGTGTCCCCCGGTTAACCAGGATGCAAACGTATCTTGAGACTGCAGGAAAATAGCATTTTATATATATATATATATATATATATATATATATATATATATATATATATATATATATATATATATATATATATATATATATATATAAAACGCTTGTATTAATAGCATTGTGAGTTTTATAAATGTGTCTTAAAGCAAGGCACTTGAGCGGGGTTGTGGGTGATTGGCCTTTTGAACCCACGCAGCAGTAAACATAAGGAACCTGTATTCTCAAAATGTGAGCCTCCAGGCGCTTCCAAGCTAGGTCATTCTTTCCCTCATAAAGGATTTTTTTAATTTGGTAGAAATAAAAAGGACAGAAAAAGTTGGCAGGGCAAACGGGAGGGAGGGAGGGAGAGTGAGAAGGAGTGAGGGAGGGAGGGAGAGAATGAGAGAGAGAGAGAAGCCCCTGGGGGTTACAAAAAGAAGGTAATGTCAAGCTCTCTTGTAAATTTATGGGAATGAGGCTGTGAAATTGCACAATAAAAGTCTAATCTGGAAGCGTATTCTTCTCCTGATTCAGTTGCAAATGGATCAACGGAGGAAGCAAAAAAACATCCCCTTCCAAAAGGGGCTTTAAAATGTCAGACCTGGAAGCCTTTCTCCTTTCAAAGCTGGTCCCTCGCCAGAGTGGTTTTTGACAGCAACACCTAGAAAGCAACCTCGGAATGAACGACTCAGTCTCGTCTTTGAAAATGTTTGCTCAGAATTTTGTCTAGCACAAAAGTTACAGGCTGGATTCAAGGATCCATTGAAACCACAGTTGAGCGAAGGGATAAGCTATTTGAACTACACGTAGTCTTTGAATTATGACCGGTCGCTTAGTGACCTGTTTGAAGTTATGACAGATTTCCCCCCCCCTCCATAAGGCTGTTAGGGTTCCAAAGTTCCAATTTCTGCCCCTCCCCCATGGTCACATGACCACATTTTGGGCACTTGGCAGCTGGCCTGCATTTTCAGCCATTTGTAGCATCCCCCAGTCACATAACCATGATTTATGATGTTTTTCCTTCCCCCCCCCCAAAAAAAAGCCAGCACTCACTTCCATTTTTTTTTGTAAAAACAACCATTTTGATCAATAAATTTGCTTAACGATGGTAGCGTTCACTTAACAACAGCAGGGTCCATTGTGGTCCTAAGTCGAAGACTTAGTCCTAGGAAGAACCATGACCAAGGGACGGGGATGCTAAGAGATGATATTTGGCAGTTTCTTGGATGCTATAGCTTGCCTACTCCCTGTGATAAACCACGATTTGCTTAATTGTGGAATGGCTGGGTTCATGCCAAGTCATCAACTGGGATCCCAAGTGGCAAATTTGGCATAATGTGCTACAACAAAACTCTAGAAGTCGTTTTTTTGGGCTGGGTGAGGTAGGTGAGTTCAGTCCCTGCGTTTATGTGGAGAACAGATAGAGATGACCTTGAAGAAAATATGTGACAGCAATCAGCCAAGTATTATTTAAGATCAAGACAGGAAGAAAACATTAGCAAGAAATGGGAGGGAAAATATCAGATTTTTGAGATTCTGTTGACTGAATCCATAAAGCAGAGTTCCAATATGACTTGTGGAACATGTTTTGTTATCTGATCTATCTACCTTGAAGGCCTGACAATTAAATATACGTATAAATTTAATAATAATAATACCTGAGATGCAAAAGTCAATATGGAGTACTTTCAGGCACTTGCCTGGATCCCAGCTGATATCTGTCTCCCTCTGCCTTATACGGCAGGAGCAACCGATGGCCACTTTAATAATTGGGTGTCTTCTGCTCTGGCATACTGAGGGAAGTTGGGATGGTGCTTCTTCTTCTTTCAATTCAAAGACCAGTACAGATAATAGACAAATAAAATTTAGGACAGAGTTTAAAATGCACCGCTTGTTCTACTGACAGACGGGCTTCTAGCCAGGGTCCTGCTGACAGACCTTCACCAAGGGACTGATCAAATTCTCAGCCAGCTCTAAAACCAATCCTGCTTTTCCCAACACAGAGACGAGAGAAGAGCTTCCTCTATTTAACGTTTGAACCTTCCGGTTTCGATAGCATTACAGAGGAGGGTGTTAAGTAACTTTCCATGTAATTGTAGCAGATTTTCTTGACATGGAATGATGGTGAGCAAATTGTGTCTACTGAGGGTTGTTTTTTTCATTGCAAATTGTTATGCCAATGGGGGGCGGGGAGAGAGAGAGAGAGAGAGAGCAGTGGCGTAGCGTGGGTTGTCAGCACCCGGGGCAAGGCAAGTAATTTGCGCCCCCTAACCCGTGGATTTTAGCACTCGAGTCTCTTCCACTAGATTAGTTAAAGAAACCCTGACCCCCTAAGAACATGTATTGTTTGTTATGAAAATACTGATGTAATTAAAGTAAAATGCATCTAATGCGCCCCCCCAGATGTTGCGCCCGGTGCGGCCGGCCCCCCTGCACCCCCCACGCTACGCCACTGAGAGAGAGAGAGAGAGAGAGAGAGAGAGAGAGAGAGAGAGAGAGAGAGAGCGCTAACGATAGAGCTTGTAGTCTAAATTGTACATTTGGGTTATTATTTTAAGACTAGCCATTGCCTGAATGAAGGATGCAAATAGGGTTTGCAGCCTTGCAGAACAGGAACGAATGTTCTGAAGGATCATTGAGTTGCTTTTCAGGATTGCTAAGTGTAGTAGTGCTTTTGTTCTTTTTCTTCCGTTCAGTCATGTCTAATGCTCAGAGCCTGCCTGGACAAGTCCCTGATGTTTTCTGGGCAAGGTAATAATAATAATAATAATAATAATAATAATAATAATAATAATAATAATAATAATAATAATAATAATAATAATAATAATAATAATAATAATAATAATAATAATAATAACAACAACAACAACAACAACAACAATAACAACAACAACAACAACAACAACAACAACAACAACAATAAAGTTGGAAGGGACCTTGGAGGTCATCTAGTCCAACCCCCTGCTCAGGCAGGAAACCTTATACCATTTCAGGCAAATGGCTGTCCAGTCTCTTCTTAAAAACTTCCAGTGTTGGAGAATTCACCACTTCTGGAGTCAGGTTGTTCCACTGGTTAATTGTTCTAACTGTCAGGAGGTTTCTCCTTAGTTCTAGGTTGCTTCTCTCCTTGACTAGTTTCCATCTTTCAGGTCTTTCAGAAGTGGCTTGCCAATACCTCCTTCCTAGGGCTGAGGGAGAGTGACTAGCCACAAGTCACCCAGCTGGCTTTATGCCCGAAGTGGGACTAACTCAGGGTGCCCCATATTCTTCCTGATGCCTTAACCACCACATCGAACTGCTCTCCATTCTAGTAGTTCAGCAGCAGTACTTAGCGCCTCTGGCGTGGATGGTACCCTCCTCTTCCAAGGGAATAAAATATAGGATACAATGTGTTGTCCTGTAGATGTGGTGGATTACAACCTCCATCACCCCTTATCAGTGATGACACTGGCTGGGTTTGATGGAACTTATCATTTTAAATACCTGGGGTATAGGAGGTTGCTTACTTCAGGCTTAAAAACAGGTCCAATGGGGGGGGGGGAGGGAAGGGGGAAAAGAGGATAAAAAACAGAAGCAACAGAGAGGTGCATTTAATAAAAACACAATACCAAAAACAGAATCAGAATAGAGCTGGAAGGGGCATTGGAGGTCTTCTAGTCTAGCCCCCTGCTCAAGCAGGAGACCCTACGTCATTTCAGACAAATGGCTGTCCAGTCTCTTCTTAAAAACCTCCAGTGATGAAGCATCCACAACGTCTGAAGGCAAACTGTTTCACCAAAGGTGAAACCACCATAGGTGGCTTCACTTATGCCCAATGGAATCACATGGAATTCATGGCCAGAATAATAATCCATTCATAGAGCACTTCTGGTAAAATAGCTTCCAGCAGGATAACAGGCAGCCTAGAACACAGCACATTTAGCGATATGAGATAAAGCGAGCTCCACTGGGACATGCCCACTCCCATTCAGTCCACCTCTTCTGCATCCAGCATTATCTAATGGGAATACACTAGCATCACATAGTAGTATCCCCTTTGCCTTGCTCTTAGTCCCAAGAATCCTCTCTTCCGAGATATTCAGAAATGCACTGCTTCTGCCCAGGGTGGTTGAATTTATTTCCACAAGTGAGATTTGCAATAAAATGATATGATACAGGGTGCTCTGTTTAGGGCGCAGGCCACCCAGCTAGCTGGCTAGCCAGCCATGCCCTCTTTGGAGATATTATATTCCACACACAAACGTACCCATGCAGAACAATTTTCAATTTCCCCTCTGCCATTCAGTTAGCACTGTTTCACATTTACTGAATGTTCTTTAAACAAATTATAGAGTTCCCCCAAGCAATGAGGTTAGATCAATTTAGCTTATGGATGACACTGGGCTATAAATCTTGGTCAGCCTGTCTTATTGGACGGAGGGGTAACCCAACACATCCTGGAGATGGCGCCAAGATGTAGAGACTGGCAACAAGCCTAGAAAATGAATTTGCAGATAATACTGAATCAGTATAGATCAACGGTCCCCAACCTTCCTGGTTTGGGAGGGAGAGGGAATAGTTGTGTGTGGGTAGCAGGCGCGCGCACACTTGTTCCTACCACTTGTGCAGCCCGGTTCCAAATGAGTTGTGGCCCAGTAGTGGGCTATGAGCTGAGGGTTGGGGACCCCTGGTATAGATGGTGTTGGTGCAGATAGAGGTCTTCATGGAAGAGGTTGTGGGTGGTTTCTCCACTCTCAGTAGGCATGGGTCCATTCCACGGGTGCCTGGACTCCTGCTGAACTTCCGATTCTCAAACAGCAGGCCAGGTACCCTCCCCCAGTCTGGAGAGCCACAAGTATTCAAATAGAACAGACTTCCAGAGGGTTATAGAGAGGCCCTGGCACACCGGCAAGTGGAGATATATTGCCAGGCTGATAAGAAACGCTGTCCTTAATTGGCCTAGATTGCCTGTATCATTGCTTGCTGAGAGAGCCATGGCTGTATTTTAGCGCTCCGCTGTAACACGCTGTCTACCTCTGCCGCAAACTCCTAAATCAACTCAGAAATATGCACAGTGGCCTGTTGTTTGCTCAGCGGGGTTGTCAGGCTTTTCTTTCAGCCACAGCTTTTGTCCCTAAGCCATCTACGGATGAGATCATATATTGGGTGCCTCAAAGGAAACATGTATCGAAGTGTTTATGATGTGCAGAGGGGGAAGAAAAGAATTCGGGAAGACCCAGGAATGGCTGCTAAGATTAAGCCTCCTGCAGAAAAAAATCTTCCATCTTCCTTAACAAAATAACAGAGTTGGAAGGGACCTTAAAAGTCTGCTAGTCCAACCCCCTGCTCAAGCAGGAAATCCTATACCAAAAGGTTGTCCAGTCTCTTCTTAAAAACTTCCAGTGTTGGAGCATTCACAGCTTCTGGAGGCAGGTTGTTCCACTGATTAATTGTTCTAACTGTCACGAAATTTCTCCTTAGTTCTAAGTTGATTCTCTCCTTGATTGGTTTTCATCCATTGCTTCTTGTCCTGCCTTCAGCTGCTTTGGATATTCTGGAAGAATTTGCTTTCAAAATTTCTTTCGAATCAAGAAAGCACGTTGGAGAAATTCTCATGGATGCACAATAGACTTCCTTCGCTAAACCCACTTCAGTTACGAGATGGCCAAAGAATACGTATGGAAGCCATATCTTCCACTGGGTCACCATCTTTCTACCAAAGAACAAAGGACTTGCCTGCTTATTCTGGCATCCCCTGACACTTGAAGGGCTCCACCGCTTTGCTTTTAAATATGTTTAATATCTTATGATTTAATATTATCAATGCATATTATACTTTAATGTGTTAAGGTTATTTTAATGCTTGAAATACTAATAATATTTTAATTGTGAGGCTGTTGTTGGAGGACACTTTGAGTATCATGATGTGGTAGGACAGATATTAAATCCTAATCAAGAAGTAGTCCTTTACTGATGTCTAATGGCCCCTGGGATTTTTTGCAGCCTATCTATGACAGAGCTGTATTAGTCGGCATTGCATGTGCAGCAAATATTGTAAAAATCAAAAGCCCTATAAATAATTTTTTATAGGAAGGTAAAAATTGATGGGAGGCAAAGGGCATCACCCAGGCAGTTACCTACATATATTCATGGACAAGGCCATCTGTGGATAAGCTGACCCTTAAATCCTTAATTAAAATACCATGAAAGATTTGCTATTTGTGGATAAGTGGACCATCGAAATTTTTGTATGTTTCAATGTTCACAACTGGCTTATCCACAACTGATGCATTTTTTTCATGGATTTTGGTTAAAATTTTAAAGACTGACTTACCTGCGCATGGGCTCATCCACAAGTTGTTTTGTTTTAATTTTTCCATCCAGGCAGTGTTGACTCCTGGCAACTGCCTGGCCAAGTCCCACAGTTTTCCTGGCTAGTTTTTTTTGGGGGGGAAGTGGTCTGCTACTGTCTGCTTCCTAGGGCTAAGAGGGAGGGACCTCTCCAGTGTCACCCAGCAAGCTAAGTACCTAAGGCAAGGGTCTTCAAACTTTTATGACTCATGTACTTCAGCTCCCAGAATTCCTCAGCCAGCATGCCTGACTGAGGAATTCTGGGAGCTGAAGTCCACGAGTCATAAAAGGGCCAAGTTTGAAGACCCCTGGCTTGAGGCAAGAATAGAACTCACAGTCTTCTGGTTTCTAGCTTGGTGCCTCAATGACTATAGCAAGTGTACATGGTCATTTTCAAAAAAGTATTATTTTTAATACATTTTGGCACCTGAAATTCTCAGCTTATCTGTGAGAGTATACACATAAGACAGTGTGTATTACTCTTTCTCATCATTCTCCTGGTCCTACCATTTCTGATGTGCACAATTATTTTAATAGTGCGTGGGAATGAGCTGATAAACTGTGCATTTTTCATGGATTTTGGTTAAAAAATCCAGGGTCTGATACATTAAATTTATGTCCCAAGCAGGAGAGGTGGCAAAAATATCTCAGAAGGGACCCTCCCTAATTTTCTGGAGAATAAAAGTGAGAGAGGGAAGGGTTTCTTTCAGACTTGCAAGATTCTGTTAATGTGAACTTACAATAAAGTCAGAACTGTTACTCCTGGTGATGCTTTTTTCTGGACTACTTCTCAAGGTTTCTCAAGATGACCAGTAGATGGCATCAAAGAGGTTTTGTTGTTGTTGTTAGTTGCGAAGTCGTGTCCGACCCATCGCGACCCTATGGACAATGTTCCTCCAGGCCTTCCTGTCCTCTACCATCTTCTGGAGTCCATCTAGGCTCAGGCCTACTGCTTCAGTGACTCCATCCAGCCACCTCATTCTCTGTCATCCCCTTCTTCTATTGCCCTCAATCTTTCCCAGCATTAGGCTCTTCTCCAGTGAGTCCTTCCTTCTCATTAGGTGGCCAAAGTATTTGAGTTTCAGCTTCAGGATCTGGCCTTCTAAAGAGCAGTCATGGTTGATCTCCTCTAGGACTGACCGGTTTGATCGCCTTGCAGTCCAAGGAACTCGCAGGAGTCTTCTCCAGCACAATAGTTAAAAGGCTTCAATTCTTTGGCGCTCAGCCTTTCTTATGGTCCAGCTTTCACTGCCATACATTGCAACTGGGAAGACCATAGCCTTGACTATACGCACTTTTGTTGACAGGGTGATGTCTCTGCTTTTTAGTGTGCTGTCTAGATTTGCCATGGCTTTCCTCTCAAGGAGCAAGCGTCTTTTAATTTCTTGGCTACAGTCCCCATCTGCAGTGATCCTGGAGCCCAGGAAAATAAAATCTGTCACTACCTCCATTTCTTCCCCATCTATTTGCCAGGAATTGAGAGGGCCAGATGCCATGATCTTGGTTTTCTTAATGTTTAGTTTCAACCCAAGTTTTGCACTCTCCTTCTTCACCCGCAACAAGAGGCTCTTTAGTTCTTCTTCACTTTCTGCCATTAGAGTGGTATCATCAGTGCTCGGCTGAGCTCCGCGAGCTCCAGCTGCTAGGCGTCCCTTGGGAGCCCCTCCCGAGCCTTCGGGCTTTCTGAGATGTGGATTGGGGGTTTATGGCATTTATGGCATTAGGCAGCAAGGCAATTAGGAGGTCGACGAAGCTGGCAGTGACCTACTTAGACTCTATCTACCGAGCTGCCCGTCTGCTGGCCCTGCTGTCCTCCGGCTGTTTCCTTTTCCTGTTGCCTTTTCCGGACCATTTGCAGCTGCTTGTGGCCGACGCCGACTGTTTTTTCTTGCTGTTCCTTTCCCGGACCGTCTGCAGCTGCTCGTGGCCGACGCCGGCGTTTCCTGCTGCTTTGGGCCGTTTTTGGGCCGCTTCTGACGTTCCCAGACTGGTTCCGGTCGGTGAGGAGGACGCCCGTGAGTCTGCTCGGGCGGCGGCGATGGCGGCGATGGTGTGGGCGTCGTCTCCGGTGCTGGTTGCGGTGGTCTTCGGGCCGCGCTGGGCGCCGGCGGCGGCCCGCACTCAGCGGCGGCGGCAGAGGCCCGCGTTCGGCGGCGACGGCGAAGGTGGTGTGTTCTGGCCGTTTTTGGCGGCCAACAGCTGGTGGGACGTTTCTGGGGCCTGCTTTCGGACTGCTTTCAGTGGCACCGGCGTTCCTGGGACTGTGTGCCCCGTTCGCGGTGGCTGGTGGCTGGCTTTGGCGCTTTTTGGGCTTTTGGCCCTCTCGCCGGCGGTGGGGTCCCCATGTTGCCCCAGGTCGCCTCGGGCCGCTTTCGGCGGCGGTGTCGCCCTCGGGCCGTTTTGGCGGTGGAGAGGGCGACTGTCAGTCAGCTTGGCGGCGACGGCGTCTTTGGGCCGTTTAGCGGCGGAGAAGACGACCGCGGGTCATCTTAATGGAGCAAAGATGACGTGGTTCCTGCACCGCTTTTGGACTGCTTCTGCAGCGATGACGGCGACTTCAGACCATCTCTACTATCCTGGCCTGCCTACCCTTTTTGCCTTGAACATACATATTTATCATCTTTCTGCCTACCCCCCCCTCTCCCCTTGGATTTTGGACACACCTGGGTACTGGCCACGGTGGGAGAGTGGCCTGGCTTTTCCATCTGCAGCCCCATAGAGGTGGGAGCTCTATGGGGTATGCCTACCCAGAGGATATCTGGACCACTCCCAGGAACAGAGTTGCAACCCGTCGTGAGAGGGCGGGGGGCGGCCTGTCTCTGGGAGCACCCAACTGAGTGGCAGTCAAGTTGGGTGCGGATCCAGATATTTGTCTCCATGTTTCAACCCTCCCATGGATATAACCAATGGGATGCCTATCCTGGACTTGCTGGACCCATATGCGACAATACACCAGCACGGACTTGCTCGCCCTCAGGGGTGCCCCCCTCTCCTGGGTGCGACCCGCCTCTTTAAATACTCTTAACCTCGATGAAGGGCCCGAGCCCTGGGACCCTGAGAGATGGCTGGGCAGGGGCAGGGGCTGTCAACACAAATTTAATAGGAGGCCCCTGATTACTTTTTTATCGAAATTTTTTATGGGGTTGGGGAGAGGGGTGGGAGATGTGGGTTGTTTGGCTATGGGGGGTTGCCAATCAACCATGGCTCAGGCCAGACTTGGGTCTGACCGCGCGGGGGGAGAACAGGGTGTGGTTGTCTCTGGGGTTCATGAGCGGGTCGTGGGATTACCGATTCCCATGACGGGGAATGGCAGCAGGTGGATAGACAGGGGGCCGTATCGTTACCGGGAGGGCCGTCTCCGCTATTTGCAAGTGGTGAGGCGCTCCGACCCTCTGCTTCTTCCCCGAGGTTCTGGGAGCGAGGATGTGCAGCCTCCTGAGCTCCGGCTGGTGTACCTGAATGCCAGGTCCGTGGTTAACAAAGCTCCCCTCGTTAGGGATTTAGTTGAGGGTGAGCATGCGGACCTGGCTTGCATCACGGAGACTTGGTTGGGCCCAGAGGGTGGGGTCCCTTTGGTTGACCTTTGCCCACCAGGCTTCCGGGTGCTACACCGGCCACGAGCTCAAGGTAGGGGTGGGGGTGTGGCGGTGATTATCAGGGAGACCTTATGTCCGCGGGAGACCACCGTTCTTCAGATAGTCGGGTGTGAGTCTCTCTTTGTGAGATTTGGTTCTGGGGCGCAGTTGGGCTTGCTGCTGGTGTACATTTCGTCTAGTCGCACAGCGGCAGCCCTGCCCGAGCTGCTCGATATCCTCTCGGGGTTGGTGGTTGAGTTCCCCAAACTTATAGTTTTGGGAGACTTCAACCTACCATCCCTGGGAGGCTCATCTGAGCTAGCTCGGGAGTTCATGGCTTCCATGACGGCCATGGACCTGACGCAAGTAATTTCTGAACCAACTCATGAGGGAGGCCACACCCTTGACCTGATTTTTTTATCTGGACGGTGGTTGGATGATCTTGGTGGGGGCTCTCCATTTATTATGCCCCTGTCATGGACCGATCATCACCTCCTGCGGCTGGTCTTCCGTTTTGCCACCCCCAGCCGTGGGGGTACGGAGCCAACTAGATGGTACCACCCCAGACGCTTAATGGATCCTGACAGATTCCAAGCGGCGCTGGGGCCCCCACCTGCCTCCATTGCTCACAACTCGGTGGATGCCTTAGTGGAAGCCTGGGAAAGGGCAGCCACTGAGGCACTTGACCGGGTTGTACCCTTGCGGCCCCTGACCCGGTGCAGATCCCAGCAAGCTCCATGGTTCTCCGCGGAGCTCCGGGAGATGAAGCGTCGGAAACGGGGCCTAGAGAGCTGCTGGAGGTCCAGCCGATCCGAATCCGACCGATTGCGGTTAAGAACCTATATTAGGTCTTATCTCGCAGCGATGAGGGCAGCGAGGTGTAATTACTTCTCTACCCTCATCGCGTCCGCAGATAATCGCCCGGCCGCCCTGTTTAGGGTGACTCGCTCCCTTCTTAATCAGGAGGTGAGGGAGGATCCCTTGCAGGGTCGTGCCGAGGAATTATATCAGCTTCCTTGAGTGAGGGTAATTTCCCCACCGTCTTGAAGGAGGCGGTGGTGAGACCTCTCCTCAAGAAGCCTGCCTTGGACCCAGCTGTATTGAACAACTTTCGTCCAGTCTCCAACCTTCGCTTTCTTGCGAAGGTTGTTGAGAGTGTGGTGGCGCATCAGCTCCCTCTGGTCCTGGATGAAGCGGATTATTTGGACCCGTACCAATCGGGTTTCAGGCCCGGGCACAGCACGGAGACGGCATTGGTCGCTCTGGTGAATGATCTCTGGAGGGCTCGGGATAGGGGATATTCCTCTGTCCTAGTCCTATTAGACCTCTCGGCGGCTTTCAATACCATAGACCATGGTATCTTGCTGCAGCGTCTCAGGGGATTGGGAGTGGGAGGCACAGTTCTTCAGTGGTTCTCCTCCTATCTCCTGGGACGCTCGCAGTCGGTGTTGGCAGGGGGGCAGAGATCGGCCCCTAGGTCTCTCGTTTGTGGAGTTCCTCAGGGGTCAGTTCTCTCGCCTCTCCTGTTCAACATCTATATGAAACTGCTGGGTGAGATCATTCGTGGTTTTGGAGTTGGGTATCATCAATACGCCGATGATACCCAACTTTTCATTTCGACCCCAAACCACCCCAGTGATGCCCTCGCTGTGATGTCCCATTGCCTGGAGGCGGTTCGGGTCTGGATGGGGAGGAACAGACTTCAACTCAACCCTGACAAGACTGAGTGGCTGTACATTCCAGCATCCCGGGACATTCAAAATGTTCCATCGCTGTCTATGGGGGGTGAGCTCTTACCCCCCGTGGATAGGGCTCGCAACTTGGGAGTCCTCCTAGATTCACGGCTTACCTTGGAAGATCATATAGTGGCCGTGACTAGGGGGGCTTTCGCCCAGGTTTGCCTGGTGCGCCAGTTGCGGCCCTATCTGGACCGGGATGCCCTGTGTACGGTCACTCATGCGCTCGTGACCTCTCGCCTTGACTACTGTAATGCTCTCTACATAGGGCTTCCCTTGAAGACCACTCGGAGGCTCCAACTGGTACAGAATGCGGCCACAAGAGTTGTCTTGGGAGTTTCCCGGTACTCCCATGTTACACCTTTGCTCCGCGAGCTGCATTGGCTACCAGTTGTCTTCCGGGTGAGGTTCAAGGTCCTGGTTATGATCTTTAAGTCCTTACATGGCATGGGTCCGGGTTACCTCGAGGACCACCTGCTGCCGGCGTCAACTTCCCTCCGCCCAGTGCGTGCCCACAGAGAGGGCCTCCTCAGGGTGCCTCCGGTCAGGGAATGTCGACTGGTGGCCCCCAGGGGGAGGGCCTTCTCTGTGGGTGCTCCGGCATTATGGAACCAACTGCCAGTTGAGCTCCGGATGGCATCAGACCTCCGATCCTTCCACTGCGGGTTGAAGACCCACTTGTTTGAATTGGCTGGTCTGGCCTGATGGGGGAATATGGGTTTTTAATTGGTTTTTTAGTATTTTATTATTGTTGTATTTTAATTGGGCACTGGTTTAATTTCCTTTTAACTTTTGTATCGTTATTTATATATGCCCTGTGAACCGCCCTGAGTCCCTTGGGAGAAGGGCGGTATAGAAATCGAATAAAATATAAATATATAAATATAAATATATATTAGGTTGTTGATGTTTCTTCCGGCAATCTTAATTCCAACTTTTGATTCATCTAACCCTGCCTTTCTCATGATGTGCTCTGCATATAAGTTAAATAGGCAAGGCGACAGTATACAGCCTTGCCGGACTCCTTTCCCAATTTTGAACCAATCAGTGGTTCCGTGTCCAGTTCTCACTGTTGCTTCTTGGCCTGCATATAGATTTCTCAAGAGACAAATAAGATGGTCTGGTATGCCCATCTCTTTAACGACTTGCCAGAGTTTGTTATGATCCACACAATCAAAGGCTTTAGCATAGTCAATGAAGCAGATGTTTTTCTGGAACTCTCTAGCTTTCTCCATGATCCAGCGTATGTTAGCAATTTGATCTCTAGTTCCACTGCCTCTTCGAAATCCTGCCTGTACTTCTGGTAGTTCTCGATCCACATACTGCTGGAGTCTAGCTTGTAGAATTTTAAGCATTACTTTACTAGAATGAGAAATGAGTGCAATGGTGCGATAGTTTGAACATTCTTTGGCACTGCCTTTCTTTGGAATTGGAATGTAAACTGATCTTTTCCAATCCTGTGGCCACTGTTGAGTTTTCCAAATTTGCTGGCAAATTGAGTGTAGCACTTTTACTGCATCGTCTTTTAAGATTTTGAATAGCTCAGCTGGAATACTGTCACCTCCACTAGCTTTGTTGTTGCTCAGCTTTTCTAAGGCCCACTTCACTTCACATTCTAGGATGTCTGGCTCGAGGTCAGTGACCACCTCATTGTGATTATCAGGGACGTTAAGCTCATTCTTGTATAGTTCTTCTGTGTAATTTTGCCACCTCTTCTTAATCTCTTCTGCCTCTGTTAGGTCCCTGCCATTTTGGTCCTTTATCATGCCCATTTTTGCATGAAACGTTCCTTTCATCTCTCCAATTTTCTTGAAAAGATCTCTGGTCCTCCCTATTCTATTGTTTTCTTCTATTTATTTGCATTGTTCATTTAAGAAGGCATTCTTATCTCTTCTAGCTATTCTTTGGAATTCTGCATTTAATTGGGCATATCTTTCTTTTTCTCCCTTGCCTTTCACTTCCCTCCTATCCTCAGCTATTTGCAAAGCTTCCTCAGACAGCCATTTTGCTTTCTTGCATTTCTTTTTCTTTGGGATGGTTTTGGTTGCTACCTGTTGTACAATGTTGCGAACCTCTGTCCATAGTTCTTCAGGCACTCTGTCTATCAGATCTAATTCCTTAAATCTATTTGTCACCTCTACTGTATATTCAACAGGGATATGATTTAATTCATACCTGACTGGCCTAGCGCTTTTCCCTACTTTCTTTAATTTAAGCCTAAACTTTGCAACAAGAAGCTCATGGTCTGAGCCACAGTCAGCTCCTGGTCTTGTTTTTACTGACTGTATAGAGCTTCTCCATCTTTGGCTGCAGAGCATATACGTAGTCAATCTGATTTCTGTGTTGACCATCTGGTGATGTCCATGTGTAAAGCCGTCTCTTGGGTTGTTGGAAAAGAGTGTTTGCTATGACCATCGTATTCTCTTGACAAAATTCTATCAGCCTGTGCCCTGCTTCATTTTGTACTCCAAGGCCAAACTTGCCTGTTATTCCAGTTATCTTTTGGCTTCCTACTTTAGCATTCCAATCCCCCATGATGATAAGGACATCATTTTTGGGTGTTAGTTCTAAGTTAGTTCAAAGAGGTAGTTTTCTGTAATTCTTCGCTGCCAACCTCAAGATGACCATTAGATGTCAACAAAGAGGTAGTTTTCTGTAATTCTTTCTCTAATTCTTTGTTGCCAGCCTGTGGTCATCCAAATTTTATGGACCAAATATGGTAGGCCTACATCTCCAGCACAAAACTAGAAATGTGAAATACAGACTTGAATCTTTTTGCCATTACAGCTAGCCCGTGGTGGGATTCAGCCAGTTCGCACCACTTTTGCAGAACCGGTAGCTAATTTTTTGTTGCCCAGGCCCAGAATGGACTTTTGGAAGCGGCATCCACACAGAAAACTGGTTGTTCACATGTTTGAATCCCACCACTGCAGCTAGCTATGATCTAATGAATGAATGAACCTTTATGAATGAACCTTTATTGTCAAAGGTGAGCTAATTGCAAAACACACCGGCCTCGCAAGTCAGTCATACATAAAATTATAAAATTATTTCCTGTTCAAGAGCCTAACAGCCCATGGATAAAAGCTGTTCTTCAGCCTGTTGGTATGGCTGGCTATACTCCTAAATCTCCTACCCGATGGTAGGAGAGAAAAGAGATACCGACCAGGGTGTGAGTCGTCCCTGAGAATTTTCCTCACTCTTCCAAGGCAGCGAGCCCTGGCGATGTCATCCAGTGGTGTCAGGGGCAGCCCACAATGTCTTGTGCTGTGCTCACCACCCTCTGTAATACTTTCCTATCCGTGGCTGTCAGACCAGCATACCAAACCACAATACAATACGAGAGGATGCTCTCTATAGTAGACCGGTAAAAGAGAGTCATTAGCCGTTGTTCTACCCTGTTCTTCTGCAAGACCCTGAGGAAGTGGAGTCTCTGTTGGGCCTTTCTGGCCACCTGGATTGTATTAACTTTCCAGGTAAGATCTTCACAGAGGTAGACTCCCAGAAATTTAAAGGTGGAAACTCTCTCCACACAGCCCCACCCCTGATGTAAAGTGGAGCAGGTTCCTCTTTTTTCTACGGAAGTCTAGCACCATCTCTTTCATCTTGCCGATGTTCAGGTGCAAGTTCTTCTTGGAACACCATATGGATAGTTTTTGTACCTCCCCCCTGTATGCTGTTTCATCTCCACCTGTAATAAGACCCACTACGGTGGTATCATCTGCGAACTTAATTATCACAGTAGATGGATCAGACGATACCCAATCATATGTGTACAATGAGTACAGGTAGGGGCCAATTAATGGCTAGCATCTTTTTCTTTTGGCAGGCCTATGCTGGGTGATAGAGTTGCAGAGGAATATTTGGGTCAGTCAAGGGAAAAATCCAAATATGAATTACAATTACTGTAACTGTTATTGGTATAGTACTGTAATTCTTGGGGTGGGGTGGGGAGATGTGATCATAAAAATTTGCTAGAACCAGTCTAGCCCTGTTTAGTGCTCTGTGTGTGTGTGTGTGTGTGTGTGTGTGTGTGTGTAGGTGTGCACGCCCACGTGCATATACATGTGGCTGTTTGTCCTTCAGTGAGAAGGTATTATAATGCCTAGTAATGCCAGGCTTAAATTCAGTGACAACAATAACTGGATAGCGTAATAAATAATGGAATTAATACTATTACAATCTTTTTCACTCTGTTGACTTCCGCATTGACGATATGGACCCTTGTACCTTTTTATTGTATTTTATTGCACTTCTATAGTGCCTAACTGCCAAAGTTTTCCTCAGTAGTTTACTAAATAACTAATTCAATACAATAAGGTACTATGGTAACCTGTTATTTAAAGTCTAAAATAATTTAAATCTGTTGAAGGGGAAAAAACTGGTCATAGCGAACAACTGTGATGCAAAGTACGAAAGGTTTTATCTAACAAGAGGAAAACCGGGGAGATGTCACTTATGGATATTGTCATATGTTCCCTTTTGCCTTTTTCAGACATGACTCAGGATCTCTGGCCTGTCTGACTGCCCCCAGCTGATTTGCTCCTTTCCTTTCTATCCCTGTTTCTTTGTTTCTCCTCCTTCTACACTCAAGTTTTTCTCTTCCTGTACAGCACAGTTTCAAAAATATCCTACGGCTCACCACCCTTTTGTTTTTCTCGTAGATGAAACTGCAATGGCAAAGGAAAGTAGACCTGCCATTTGATTTGTTGTTAGATGGCCTTTTCCTTCCTGCCTTGAAATTGGTATGAAAAAGCAACGCCAAAGAATCAGGCAAAATATTGGTTGCAAATGTACTGTGTTCCTCATGCAGTATTGTCAGACTGAATAATCAAGATAGAAGACAGAGTAGAAGACAGAAGAATCAAGGCCTTTTTATGAGCTAAGAATACCTTTTTCTTTTTCTTCCTTCTCAGATGCAAAACTATACAAAATTTCAAATATCTTAGTGTTTTAATAATTTGGAAATACAGCAGTTCTATGAAAGGTCATGTTATCCTCCAGATATGTTGGACTGCAGCTTCAATAATTCTCAGTCAGTCTGGCCAACATTCTTGCAAGTTTAGGGCATAAATGGAATTAAAATAAATAAATAAATAAATAAATAATTTAATGCATATGGAAGACATTGGATTAGGTTGTATGGAAGTAGCTGGAGAGAAAATTAGTCTTCTCAGCTTTGCTGCCACTGCTGCTGGCCAAATCACCTATGACAGATTGCCAAGAGGGCCCCATCTACATCATTCTTCTAGAACTGAGTTTTGACTCTTAACTGTTGACTCTTGCAACTGTTTTGAACACCAATATCCCTAAGAACAATTTAAAACTGCCTCATAAACACCGTGACTTGGGGATGGTTGTCAATGCAAGAAAAGAAAGGCTCTTTTGGTGGTGATTCCAGAGCAAAGGAAGGATGGTGAGTTTTGCCCAAAAGCCAAAAGCGAAAAGAAGGGTTTTTGTTGAGTTACACTCAACAGAGCATAGCTATGGAAAAGAATTTTTTAATTGACTTTGGATTAGTGCAGGAACCAGGTGTTGCTGAAGGAAAACTCTCAATAGACCCAACCAATATGACCAATGAAAAAATGCAGGGGACTGAAGTTCAGCAACATCTGGAGAAGCACAAGTTTGCACAGCTTCTACATTTTTTCCTTGCAACGGCCATTTGGAATACAGAGGGAAAGGACTATGGAGATGAGTGAAAGAAATGTGCAAGGAAGCTGGAACCCCTTCATTCTGCTAAATGTATTAGCTAGCTTTTATTAGGGTTCTATTTCTGCCAGTCTCTTCACTTCATTCCCTTTAATCTAATCCTGTGGTTCTCAAGGTATGTTCTGGGGACCTCTGGGGATCACTAAGATTGTTCCAGGCGGTCTGTGAAGTCAAATAAATAAATATTTTAAAATGTCTCAGTTTAAACTTTTAATACAGTAAATATAAATACATACAATCTACATAAACCAAAGCTCTTTGGGGTCTTCAATCATTTTTAAGAATGTGAAGGAGTCCTAAGACCAACATGTTTGAAAATTGCTGCTCTAATCCCTCACATTATTTTCCTAATTACGGTTTTAAAACCTGTGACCATCATCACATACAAATTTCCTTAATAAATACAACTTTATATTCATCTTCCTCTAATATATACTGGGTTTAATGCAGCTATTCCCACTATACACTTTTTAGATGAAAGTTTCTGTGCTTTGCATTATTTTTGCTTCTTTGTGGTCTTCTCCAATATATGTTTGTTTCCTATGCATCTCTCTTAAATATATGCTGTTCCGTGCAAAAAAAAATGCTATCTAAAAATGATGGATTCTAGACGACTCCATAGTTTATGGCCATCTGTGCCACAGTGGAATTCTTACTGGCAGATCATTCCAATTAATTCTAAAAGAAAATTGTGGCAAGTTTCTTCCATAATCTTGTCGAGTTGTGTTTTCAAGGCAGCTGCTGCAAGTCCGCTATCCATTTTGTCAGTATCAACCCAGGCCAAATCATGCATTTGTTTTCAAAACACTTCATCATTTGGGAAGCCTTCAGTTCAGGACTCATTGCCATCATGAATAAGTTATATTTCTCACGCAGAAATATAATTGCCAATATATATTTTTTCCTGCAGAAATATAACTGTCAAACTATAATAATAAAAATACTCTGAACTGGTCGTTAGCCCAGACTTTCTGCAACAAGTCACATCATATCATGGTTGATGATAGACTGGCTTTGTAAAAAAAATCCTGTGTTTTTGGTATGTTCTACCCATTCACCTTGTTATTTGCTTTTATCAGTCCTATCCTGTCTTTGATCAAATTGATATATTAAAAAGAAACCCTCATTAATGTGTGGGGGGGCTTTCTGAAAAAGAACCAAGAGAAAAAAGACAAATTGACAAGTTTCAGCTGCAACCAGAAAATGGAAGGCAGTAAATATGACATTATTCTAGGGAAGACATTTATAACAGTAGACAAAGAAAATAATCAGCAAGCTATTTTTTACCTTGGCCAAAGAGACAAACATTAAAATCTGTAAAATAGACAGGGGCCATCGTCCTAGTGCACAACTCCAAGTAAAAATAGGGCGTGAAAGGCAACAACAAGGACAACAAAAGCTTTAAGAACATCTGATTTTAGGTGAGACAAAGGTTGAAATGCAATCAAAGCCTTCCCCTAGAACCATCAAATAATGTTACAACTGCACAGTAGCACTATCAAAAATCTTGTTTCTATCTTTGACATATACAGACCAAAGCAAAATCTATACAGTATCTAAGATCTAAATCTAAGAATATTGACAGATCAGACCAGTGTAAATAGAGCACCACAGAAGAAAATCCTGCCTATGTTTGTTGGTGAAATAGTCCCAATCATATACATCTTACTCAATTTGACTTTGGCTTTTAAATGCTTTTAATTGGACAGATGCTCTTCAAAGGAGCAAGAAAAAGTACACAGATAAGCTTTTCTGCTCTATTTCCCCGTTATCACCTTGCAATCTTGGGAGAGCTGGGCAAGGAAAAAATTAAAAACTATGCAGTCTGTATTTAAGCTTGTGTACATATTTCTGAAGTCATATACCTTGACTGGGCTGAGGTTTGAAGGTCAAGACAACGTACTGTTCAAGTAGCCATTCTTACTTTATATTAAAAGGAGTAAATAAACAATTATTGCTAACTTGCATAAGTTAATTTATGTAAATGCATGGGATTTTTTTTTCTGCCAGTCAGATTGAATCCTTTAAAAAGTTACAAATTAAGGCACATTGTTTAAAATGTGCAGACATTGCAAGGGCTAACTGTATTGCAATTTCTGAATGGACTGACAAGTGTACGCCTGCCTGCACAGTCCTGCAATTTCAGAGGCAGATTATGAGAAGCACATCTCAAATTAGCAGCAAATAAAGGCTTTTACATTTGATCCAGTTGGTAACTGTCCCTAGCTGGTTATTCTTGGAGCGGTGTGTGATTCTACTGCATTGGGAAAGCAAAAGGGGGCAGATTTGTAAGGCTGAAGAACAGATGCAAAAGGTCATGCAGAAAGGAACTACAGGCAACGTGGTGCTTACTAGATTTTTTAGAAAACAGCCTTGAAGACCTGACTTTTCCCTCAGGTGTTGGGGCCAGGATGTGAGCGGAGCCTGTATATGTGTTTTGCTATATGCTCTCAGGCTGTTTATAAGGAGTCTCGATTATTGTTTAAATTTTGTTGTTGTTAGTTGCGATGTCGTGTCTGACCCATCATGACTCCATGGACAATGTTCCTCCAGGCCTTCCTGTCCTCTACCATCTTCTGGAGTCCATTTAAGCTCACACCTACTGCTTCAGTGACTCTATCCAGCCACCTCATTCTCTGTCGTCCCCTTCTTCTATTGCCCTCAATATTTCTCAGCATTAGTCTCTTCTCCAGTGAGTCCTTAGAGTTGCCTAATTTGGTTCCTATATTGTGTTTTTGTCTATGCTGTGTTAGCTGCCCAGAGTTATTTAATTAATGCGGGCAACCAAATAAATTTGCTAAATAAAGAAATAAACTCCGCTGAATCCTAGGCAGCAGTATCAATGCTGAGGAAATTCTGAGTCTGATAGCCCCCCCCCAAACCTAGAAGGCATTTAAGCTCTACCTTTGGGGATACTGACACTGGCCAACCACAGTGGCTTATAGGACAGGCCAGCAAGTTAATGCTTGTGAACCATTTTAATATTTTACTACATAAAGGAAAGGAGCAGTAGACGTTTCTACTACCACAGTAAATGTCGAAGCAGTAAAGAATTACAATTCTGTTTAAAAGTGACACTATAAAGCAGGTCTTAGACCATATGCAAAAATAAGTAAAATCTGACTTTATCCAAGGAACATCATGAAACTCTCTTCTATTAGCAAGGGAGGGTGTGGTATGGGTTGTTGGTTGTTTTTTTCCAGTTAACTGATGCAATGGTGTTACCATCAAACCAGAAATATTGTATGGATACCCCACAGGTTAGTGGCCCTTCCTGCAGGATCTCTGAAGTCAACAGATGGTCTGGACAGATTCCTAGGCTCCTAGTGTAAGTAAGCCCTATCTTTGGCCAGTGGCTTATAAGACAAGCAGGCACGTTAATGCTTCAGAACCATTTTAATATTTTACTACATAAAGGACAAGGAGCAGCAGAGGTTTCTACTATCACAGTATATGGAAAAGCAGTAAAGAATTACAGTTCAGCTTAAAAGTGACACTATAAAGCAAGAGCAGTTGGTTGTAATAATATCACAATATACTCTCACCTTATTAAAGAATGCATATGAATAGTGCCAGAGATCCTTCTGTTATAGGCCTGCCGAGTAGGTGTGTGGATCATGGTAGCAACAATTAAAGAAAACCATCTGGTAAAGCTATTATCTGTGTGGATCCAAATTCACTTTATAGGACATTCAGATAGAGTCATTGCCCATTATCAGTGACTGAGGGCAAACTACTAGACTTAGCCAAGTGTGACAGAAAAAAGGGAACTGGCCAATGTTCGGACTGCCAGGTTTTGCAGTGAGTTTTGTAAATGGGGAGGTTAATCCTAAGTAAAGCAGTCCTTCAGGCCCATGTCTTTACCTCTATCTTTTCCTGCCATCCCTATGGGAAGGGAAGTGGAGGAAGAGAAGGAGAAGAATTGGCCCACTGGTGTTAATTCTCCCAGCATCCAAAGGAGCTGCATGTCCCATGAAGTAGAGGCTGAAGAACCTTTTCTCCACCTCTCTTCACATGAAACTCTTCCTACAGGGAAACCACGGACAGCCTTATAGTGGAACTGAAGAGCCACAGTTCTTCTGTAGATGCCCCCAAGTAAGTCCAACACCCAATCATGGCTTAGGTGCTAGACGAGCAACTAAGCTGAGAGGACCTTTCTATACACGTGTCAAAAAACACCCACTTTCTACATCAGTACTTGGAATAGTATTGGGGAATGACCTTGGGGGAGAGGGGGACAAGCACAGCCAGGGGAATAATTGGCTAACAGGCAGATTAGTCAACAAAAGGATTGTGGTTGTATCTCAGAAGGGATCCTCCCCAATATCTTGAGCTGTAAACCTTGACACAGAGAAACGTATTTTCAGACTTGCAAGATTCTGTTAATGTAACCTGGCAATGAAGTACAATTAATTCATATAGGTGTGCTTCCTATCTGGATTACCTCACAAGGCTGATGGTGCCTCAGTCCCAAATCCTCAGGGGAACATTTGTGACATATGTCTAGTGGTCTTCCAGAAGAAGGCCCCTGCACTTATATGCTACAGCACCCAAGCCAGAGGGATGGGTGGTTGCTGTTTGAAGAGATGCTTCACTACCACTTTGCTTTCTTGTGGAATGTAATTGTAGAAAGTGGCTCTTTTAACTTCCACGTTATGGAGGGCAACAGATAATTTCAGTGCCAGGAAACCCGGTACCAAAAGGACAGACTTTTCTTCTCTCCCTCCTCCCTAATTCTCTTGCCCATGCATGGCAATAGGATAATAGAGATAGGACAGCTCTTTGATACCGGTCCTTTGATCCCTTTTGTTGTGATTCAGGGTCAGCCTGTGGGTTCGGCAGTTGGGTCAGATGACTCAAAGGAGGAGGAGGAGGGGGGTGTTGAAGATCTTGATGAGAGTCCTCAGCCAGGCCCCTCTCATCTGGTCACGACGCAGACCCAGCTGTGTGAGCCTGACAGCGTGGATGAAGATGACCCACAGCTGGCCCTGTTCAAGGACGCCCGACGCAGGAGGCAGTCAATCAAGAGTAAACAGAGGAAGGCAATGGGGCTCCTCGGAAGGAGGCAGAGAGAAGCCACGCCCTGAACTGTATTTAAGGGGGAATGCGTGGGAGGGCTGGTTTGCTGAAGGCAACCGCTTGAAAAGCTCCTGTTTCTTGGTTTGTGTCTTGTTCTTTTTGTTTTTGTAGCAATAAATTTGGCAGGCGTAATTCCAGCCTCTTGCCTTCTTGTAAAAGGGGTTGTCCCTGCCTTTTCTGCAGGGCCGGTAGCAGGCTGGTACAGAACACCTTTGCTCTGTAATTGGACACCTGACAGCAGAAGTTCCATGTCCTTCTTCTCCCTTCCATGATGGAAAATGGGTTTTGTAGTGGCAGGAGAACCACTTGCCCTTCTTTCTCTCTCCATTTCTACCATCCGTAGACCAGCAAGAGAAGTAGGACAAGATTTTTTTTGGCAGAGTGAGAGAGGCCTGAATGCCCCACTGCTAAAACCAAACAGCCTTTTTAAAAAATTATAATCAATTGCATAAAAATCAGTGGCATTGTGCCCATAGCTTCATAGAGCCAAAAAGGAAACAGAGATAACTTGACCCCTAACCTTATCTCAGGATGAATCACTTCAGAAATGGCTTGTGCTGGAAGAAGCTAGAAAATTCTTCTTTTGAATCAGAGTGAGAAACTGTGGCACCCAGTCTGATGTCGTGCTTAAGGTACCAGGCTAGAAACAAGACTGCGAATTCTAGTCCTGCTGTAGGCAAGAAGCCAGTTGGGTGACTCTGGAGTAACACTTTCCCTCATTCCTAGGAAGGAGGAAGTGGAAAACCACTTCCTAAAAAGCTTGCCAAGAAAATAGCAGAGACTAGTCCAGGCATAAGGGACGCGGTGGCTCAGTGGGTTAGGACGCTGAGCTTGTCGATCAGAAGGTCGGCAGTTTGGCGGGTCGAATCCCGAGAGCCGCGTAACAGAGTGAGCGCCTGTTACTCGTCCCAGCTTCTGCCAACCTAGCAGTTCGAAAGCACGTAAAAATGCAAGTAGAAAAATAGGGACCACTACGGTGGGAAGGTAACAGCGTTCCGTGCGCCTCTGGTGTCTAGTCATGCCGGCCACATGACCACGGAGATGTCCTCGGACAAGCACTGGCTCTTCGGCTTTGAAACAGAGATGAGCACTGGCCCCTAGAGCTGCCTAACCTTCTGCAGTGATCTAGGGATGGATGAAATGCAACGTGGGGCATTTACGTCCTCAGCACACACCATTAGTGGGGCATCTTTGTGTTATTCCAAGCAGGATATATCGATAAGACTTAAGACAAGCATTTTTGCCAATATGCTTTCTTCTATCTCCTGCTTTGTGCTACTGTTACAGCAGGAAGCAGTCACCAAGGAACTGTCTTTCCTGGAAGAGTCGTGTCTCTGTTTCCTTGGTGTTACTGACCTTCTAATATCCTTCTCAGAATTCCAGTTCCACAGCAAAGACCTTCCCAGAGGAAGCCTGCAATCAAACTGCTGAGTAGAACTGAAACGCATGAGGCTTTTTATGTTCGTGAATCAAATTCAAGAATTCATTTCCTTTGATGAACGCCCACGTTTTGAATCAAGGAAACCTTTGAGAATCTCCAAGAGAACGTCAAGGAATACTCTGACTTACCATTTGTGAGCTCACTTTTCATAATCTCTTATTTCTGTATTTATGTGCTACGTGGTTGACAGCCCACTTGCTTTGGCACTGAAGGAACACTCTGCAAAACAGAGTACATAAAGTAGATTGCAAAACAGGTGATGTTACACCTGAAAAACCTGCCACTGAGTTTTAGTGACAGAAACAAGAAATGCTGGGAAAAGTTACTTGCATTCCTTTAATGCAGTGCTTATCACGATATCTGAGAAAGCTTTATATGATCACGTGCAGTGATTTCATACAAGATAATGTTCTCTAGTCATTCTGCTTTCCTTTAAACATCAGTTCCTCAATATGTAGAAAACAAAACATGGTGCCAAGGCCCTAGTTATGTATATCCCCCCTTTTTTTAATCTATATCCAGGTTACATATAGTTCTCAATTTACGGCCACAGTTGTGCTCAGAATTCTTGTCATAAATCATTGCAGTCATTAAGCAGGTTACCAAGTGACCTGACGTGATTTTACAACCATTTTATTATGTTGTTAAGCAAGCCATCATGGCCTTTAAGTGAATCAAGTGGTCCTTAAGCAGATCCAGCATGTCCAATGAGCAAATAAATAAACTTTTGCCATTTTCTGAAAAACAGCAAAAGCTGCAAAACATGGTCTCAAATCATGGGACATTGCAACCAGTCATAAATGTGAGCCAGTTGCCAAGCACCAAAATGTAATCACAGGATGACAAAGGGGGGAATGCAGCAGTCATAACTTTGAAGCCTTTTCATGCATCACTTTTTTGAAGTCTGCCGTAACTTCAAATGGTCATTAATCAACCAGTCATTAAGCAAGGACTACCTATCAGGGGTGGCTCAGGAATTCTGGGAGTTGACGTCCATGAGTCATAAAAGAGCCAAAGTTGCCTACCCCTGACCTAGATAATCTACATCACAAGGGAGCTGATACCAACAGTCTGGGGAAACTTGTAACAATTGCCAAGGAAACCAAGAGGCTCTCTTCAAACAACATGGTTAAGCATGTCAAGGGAAGTTAGTCTGTCGGCATGGGAGATTCAAGGGGGCTGCCATCAAGAGAGATGAAACCCTGCAAAAATGAGCCGCTCTAGAAATTCTGTTGTTTTTGATTGCCTGTTCTTCAGCAGCCCCAAGTTGATCTGGTGATTTGAAACACAGGGGTCTGGTTACTTTTTATGAACATTACTGGAGCCTTTCCTCTGTATCCATTTCATTAAAAGTACGATCATTTGAGAAATGAGAAGGCATGCTCAGTAACAGCACTAAGGCTGTATAATCTCTTTCTGTTTGAAGCTTGGTCAGTTTCCCCCTTTTTAAGTGGATGGCCCAAGCTTTCTCATTAGGCTTTTGAGTTGTCTGAACTTTGTACCTTGCTGCTACAAATTGTTGTTTTCAGCAACACTTTCTTGAAAATAAATATTTAATATGCCACACACAATATATATGTGTCAGCATCTTAGATATAAAAGCTCTTGTCTTGAAATTACATTCATTTACAGTGGGTGAAATTGTATTATGTCCCATACCGACCATTCCTCCCACAGTCTTTGCTATTTTTATTTTTCGTATAGGAGCAGCCAGCCTGAAAAGCTACTCACTTTCAATCTTTAGGTAAAGCTTGATTTTCTTCTGGCTCCGACTGGGAAAATAAAATGATATATCTCTCTCCTACTGCTCTATATTAGATCAAGGTGAGGACATGGATGTATTTATTCTCATATATTTGAGGCAGGTAAATCCACCAGCAATATTGCTTCCTACAATCCCTGGGACTAATATCCTTGATTATTATAAAGGATTTTGTTTCTGCTGTTCTTTTCTTATGCAAAAATAACTCTGAGACTTTAGTTCCATGTAGAGTATATGGTGCTGGAGAAGACTCCTGCGAGTCCCTTGGACTGCAAGGCGATCAAACCGGTCAGTCCTAGAGGAGATCAACCCTGACTGCTCTTTAGAAGGCCAGATCCTGAAGTTGAAACTCAAATACTTTGGCCACCTAATGAGAAAGAAGGACTCACTGGAGAAGAGCCTAATGCTGGGAAAGATTGAGGGCAATAGAAGAAGGGGACGACAGAGAATGAGGTGGCTGGATGGAGTTACTGAAGGAGTAGGCGTGAGCTTAAATGGACTCCAGAAGATGGTAGAGGACAGGAAAGCCTGGAGGAACGTTGTCCATAGGGTCGCGATGGGTCGGACACGACTTCGCAACTAACAACAACAACAAGAGTATATGGCATGTAAATTGACTTTTCAATGTGCACTGTATAATTCCACAGGGGATAATTCCAGATGATGTCATCCTTTGGGTGTGAATCCGTGCTACGTATCATTTTCATCCATTTTTCCCGTTGATGGCAACATATCTTCCCTGGATATGGAAAGATCCAAAACAGAATAACAAAAATTGCAAAATTCCAACAGAAGAACAAATTTCCAGAGATGTGGGGGAGAAAGAGGACTGTAACGTTAATCCATTTCACACTAAAATGGTTTGCAGATATGCACCTTTTATAATAATTGTTTGATATCAGAATTCTTGAGTTTCAGATACACAAAGATTATTCTAAAATGAGTTTGTCTTTGCCTGTCGTTTTACATTTTTTGCTCACAAATTAGCATTTGAATATGTATGTACAGGTTGGAGATGTCAAGAAGCATTTTTATGTAAGAGTGATAGATATTTTTGTATGTAACTTCTATGATTCTGATGATGGGAAATGGGCATAGAGCCTTCACTAAGAGTGAAAACACTGCTCCCCATGGAAAGTTCCTTTGCTGATTAAATAGCAGTAACCTGGATTCTTGAGCATTTTGAAGCTAAAGATTTTGACATTTAAATAGCTTTTTTTCATGATTGCAAAGTAAAAGTTAAAATAATGTTTTCCTATATAGGAATAGTTTGTCTTTTCAAAATTCTGATGTAAAAAGTATCAACAGATGTACAAAACCCCTCTGCACAATCTCAAAACTACTGTTCCCTTCAAAAAGAAGAAAAAAGAATGTGGTAAAAGTGCTGAGTATATAAAGTCAAGGGTATTCCATCATAATCTGCCCACTAGTGCAAACTGATACAGCCCCTCAATATAGCTCCATTTAAGAGTCTCAATTGTATTGTGATATTATTTTATTTGTTTTTAATCTATCTTCTAACCTACTTTGGGAATCCATGTAGCCATAACCCAAGATGTAAACAATGAGAAAAGAAAGAAATTATTTTTCTTTGCTTCTCCTCAGACTCTATTATAATTAGTAAGAAATATAACTTCCATACTGATGCCTTTACCAATTACAGAAGCAGGCAGGAGCAAGCCAGGATCTACTGGCAGATTTCTTTGTGATTTGCAGTAGATCTCTAAGGTCCATGAATCTCAGGGCTTAGATGAAGGAAGTAAATGACAGCAGAAAGCAAAACTTGGGCTTCGCTATTTGATTTGCCTGTACTCAAAATTCCTTATGTGTAAATCAAGAATACTAAACTGAATGTTTCTGCACATGTTTTTGGGCAAATTGGCTGGCAAAGCTCGTAGAATCATAGAGTTGGAGCCATCAGATTCAACCCCATGCTTGGTTCAGGAATACAAATTAAAGCATCCCAGACAGATGGCTATCTAACTTTTAACACTTACAATGAAGAAATGCCCATCACCTCTACGGGTAATTTGGAAGAACTGCATTATAACAATCCATGTCGCCTGGAAACCTATAGCTAGATTTGTGTGTCTGCCAATCCCTGTGGCACAGTGGATAATTAACTCCACCTCCTAAGCCACCATGTTGGGTTTGAAGTCATCCACTATCCTACCACTGACACTGTTCGGGAAAACTTCTGTAAAGCAGCATGAAAGACTGATCTGTTTACGGCCTCCTCCTCCTCTTCATCATCAGAAACAGATGTGTAGAAGTTATGTACACAGATACAAAGATAGACGTTATAGACTCCTATACTGTGTGTTTCATATTTTCCAGGAGTGATATTCTATTTAAAAGTATAAACTTTCAAAGAGAGGTCTGATTGGATTCCCTTTCACCAAACTGATTATCCTAATCCTGTTTTTCTTTTTTCTTTTTTTGTGGATCGTGAATGTATAACACTGAAGCACATTTTGTCCATTTCTTTAACCTGTTGTCCTGCTCCAAAATTAACTCTGCCCCATTGTACGATGAAGCCCAAAAGGCAGAGAAGGGGAGACCTTGGATTTACAATTCTGAGTCCTTGAATCTTTGGAATCATGGACCTTTGTAATGATATCTTATTTTTTTGCCAGAGGGATGGGGACGATCTGCTGAAACTTTATCTTCTGTTATCAACCCCCCACACAGACACACTTTTCATTTTATTTTATTGTTGCTCCTGTCTTTCTCTCCACCCACCCTTCATCTCTCCTCCTCCTCCCCCCCCCCACTTCTTTCATTGGGTCTTGTAATGCAGATCCAGTTTTCAGGTCATGTTTTCAGTAATAACCTTTAATGCAGCTGGCTGGGGTCCAAATTGTTGCTATGGTGCCCTGCGTGTAACTGATCAGATGGACTATGAAGTGTTAAGCTGCCTCCGGGGTGCACTCCCACATAAAGCTATCATTAATTTCTCTGAATTACACCAATTCCGGGACATTCTTTATGGACAGATAGTGAGAGAGACAGTTATATGACAGGACTTGCTGTGCTAAGCAGATGTGCCTGCTTTTCTGCTATTCTATGAATACTAAATGACTGCTCTGGAGAGCCCACATTACTCCTTGCTTTATTGCCAGACAGGAAAATGGCCGACCACATGCCTCCTTGCCAAAGCGGTGGGGAGCGCAGGGCAACTTAGTGGATCCTCAGAAGTTGGCTGATTTGAAGTTGTCATTCCCTCCAACTTTTCCAAGACTCTCTGGGGTGGGGAAGTACAAAAGGAGGAAGCTCTCCCCCCCACACACACTTCTTTCCAATTTATGTATAAAACAATCTGGAGATATTTGCATATGTGAAGTCCCTGAAATTCAGGCAATTTTTTAAAAAAAAAATGTCTGGGGATGCCTGAAAGAAAAGAAAGGAGAATGGAAGGCAGAAAATCCAGTGCATAACCTATCACAGCAGTTGAAATGGCGGATACTAATTTTAGTCTGTTGATGTTCTTCCCTTGCTCTCTCACCCTTTTTTATGCTATTCTTCTTCTCCACAAGATAATTCCTCCATCCTTTTTCTGTTTTCCCATGTCCTCTTGAGTTCAGCAGCAAATATCGTCCAACTGGAAAGTTGATTCAACTTGAGCAATGGGTAGGAAACACATAGAGGACCAGCCAATGTAAAAGGACCATTGGGACAAACACAGATCTCTTCAAGGTTTTAACACCCCCACCCCACTTAATTGTGAAACCTGCGTGTTGATTCAAAGAGCAGTAAAACCATGGAAACTACATCAAGGTTTAAACATGAGTGGAAGTGTGAAAAATTTACTGAGATGGAGAGAAGAAATATGAGAAGGGGGCATACCTTGCTGTGACTGCTTTGTGGGTCAGTGCTTGAGAGTCCTCATTACTGCTTTAAGGCAGGGACCCTAAACATTTTGCCATCACACCTCCTAAAATCCAAACACCAAAACAACACAAATGAATAATGAAAACAATGCAACAAAGCTTTGAGAAAGGTGGAATTATTCACACTGCCCTGGACTCTGTCTGCACCCTCCAAGGGAGGAAACCTCACAGTTTTGGAAACTTTATGAGGTCCTGGATATTTAAGGGTTAGCTACAAATACTAGAGAGTAGTGGAGGGTGAGTTACATTGTCCCTGGATCCTCCTTTACAAAGGATAGACCTCTATTTAAAGATATCCTCATTTGAAAGGTTTTAATTTCCACAGTGCTATAAGTAAGATAATAGAGAAGCACCTTGAACATGATAGTACCACACAACAGCAGAATCAAAGGACACACAACACACAAGCAGAATCATAATCTATGCAAGTCAAATCATGTGATTATAGTCTTCCCCAAGATATTTCCACTTATGTTGCAGTAATTATTTCTAAATATCTGCCTCTGACAATCTACTGGAATGTGCTCATATCCATACAAATATTTGCCCTTATTTGTTCTCTTGGTGATAACATTTATTCTTTCTTCTTAAGATGGATAGGTGGTCATCCTAAAGCACGCAAATAAATCAAGCTGATTTATTGTTCTTCTAGCACCAAGTAATGGGAAGCCGACATTTCAAAAGCATTGGATGTTTCTTTTTCATTTTAGATCTTTAATTTATGAATAAAAGCATCTAAAAATACAACATCTGACTCAACAAAATCTGAAGTTGGCACTGTTTGGGGAGGAAGATACTATTAAGATGCCTGGATTAAGAAGACTGGACTGCTTTCTAGAAAGACTCTTAAAAATTCTTTGAATTTATTTTTTTGTAGTTCCGTTTATTTTTATTTTCATTCAGATTTAAAGAATAATACAATAATACATCCCTTTCTTCCTCTCCCAACTTTGCAGAGATACTATTTGATTTTCATTTAAAGCCAGCATTAATGGTAACTTGAGAATTCCTACAGTATTTAGGTAAAATGCTTCCCCTTTTGCTTGAGGAAAGCAAACAATATGTTAGCTATAACCAGTGGTAGGATTCAAATAGGTGAACAACCGGTTCTCGGTGTGGATGCTGCTTCCAGAAGTCCATTCTGGGCCTGGGTGACAAAAAAATTAGCTACCGGTTCTTCCGAACCAGTGTGAACCGGCTGAATTCCACCACTGGCTATAACTATGTATTTAATGCCAGTCCTTATACTGGGGAGAGTTTTGTCCCTGTTAGTTTCTGAAGTGGTTCAGAAAGATGGGCTTATTTTTATTTTAAAAATAAATGTTAAAGTTCTTTGTGCTTGCTAGCAAAAAACCCGAGCTCTTTTAAATGTGCCTATTTTGAAATATTTTTTTTCATAAGCAAATGATTATGGTTCGGTTATTTATTTTTGTGGAATTAAGGATCTGTCAAACCTGGGGGAGAGTTAAAAAAAAAAACCTACTTCAATGGATTCTCCGTATCAGTGGCCTACATATTCTGGGTCACTTTAATGAGCACTATTGAGGATTAATAGACTTTTGAAAAAAGCGGAGTAGAATTCTCGGGACTGAATCTTTTTTTGCTGGGACGTGGCCTTAAAGTTGTTTCCCATTTAATAGGTTCAGTATCCTATGTGTAATGGCATAGTAAAGACTATGTCCCCCAAATATACCTATTAATACTAAACATTCCATCTAGTTACAGTTAGTGGGTACACACACAGAGCGTATTAAAATCCTGAATGTACTCGGATTTGGGAAGAAGATTTTATGGTGCTTTGATAACATACTGATTTATGGCATTCAGGAGCAAAAATATGTGATTTGTACTGGACGGCAAATGTGCGTTTTGAAGTTTAGGCTTCTCAAAAACGATTCAAGGGGGATTGGCAGCTGCCAAATCCTATGGAAACAAGCTATTTACCCTGTTTGTAATCTCTATCCCATGACGTGGAGCTGCTCTTTAGATTTTAATCTTTTAACACAAGTAATGCGGGTTTTGTATTTTATTTAAGGACTTGGTCAGATACAACCTCGTTTTTAAACTTGGAGTGGCATACAAATAAAAAATAAACACTGCAGCAACACAAAGGGGGAAAGTGATAAAAGTAACACCATAAAACAGGATCATCACAATCCTATATCAAGAAGTACTGACTGAAACATACGCACGTGCGCACACACACAAACACACATACACAACTTCAAAACTGCCTATTGGATTGTAGTAGCTAAAGAAGCCCAATGAGCAAATGTTGATGGGCCAAATTTATTAATTTATCAAACTGATTGTTTTTGCAGCAAAATAATGCTTGGCTGGGTGATTAAAAATCTAGAATCAAAACCAGTTAAAAAAGCACATCACAAATGATTAAATAAACAATCTCCAATTGTTAAAAGCTATTTCGATAAGGATGATGTAACCACTCAAAGGTTGTCTGGAGCAAAACATCATGATCTCCCTGTGGTAAAACCAAGCCTAGGAACAGCCGTTCAGAAGACCCTGCCTCACCTTCTCATCAAACGGGCCTCATGTGAGCAGGCTTATTATGAGGAAGTACTTCCTAGTCAGTAGAGAGTTATAAACAACACTTGGAATTATTTTTAGAAAAATGAGCAAGCTTCAGTCCATTGTTTAGCTGAGTGCTGTGTATCAACTGATCTTTCTGAAGTATTCTGAAGTAGAGAAAGTTATACATCCAGCAATTTTCTTTTTATCATTTAACTTTTTAGAGAAGGAAGATAAACCAACACAAATAGAAAATAGAAAACAAAAAGAACAAAGCACAAATGAGTAAACAAATACCAAGGTTATATTTTTAAAAAGTATTCCATTACTAAATTATGAATGATTGAATATATCACTTTAAATTACTAAAAACTCTACATTAAACTTTAAGAAAAGTTAAATATTAAGAACCATGGTCAACACAGTATAAATCACCAAATAATATTGTAGCTATATAGACTGAGTCAACACTGAAAATCTATTCAGCATAAATAACCCATAAAATTGAAGTATGGATGCTGTAGACAAACAAAAAACAAATTTTCAGATGAAGTGGTCCAAAGAATCTCATTCTGAATTAAATGCTAAGTCAGATTTTCTTAAAGGTATAAAACTATTTTAAATGGCAAAGCATACACCACAACTTGGTTAACTGTTCTTTCAAAGAGGATCCAGTATACTTTTCCAGAACCATATAATATTGTTTCAAAGGTTAGAATATAAAAAACAAACTCAATATACCTAAAGATAATATATGGTTAATTAACTGTAATTAGATTATCACAGGCTGAAATGGGAATTCAACTTTAAAAATTTATTTAATTGTAGAATGAATCATTTTTCAGAATTACTGAGATTTACAACACTGTCACCAATTATGAAAATATTATCTGACTTATATGTAACATTGACTTCTATGTTACATTTCCAACTATAGTTAAAGAATGAATTATCTATTTCAGCAATAAAGACTACAGTGACATACTAAGGATAAAACATCTTGCACTGATTTTCTGTATGATATTTAGAATAAATTTAATTTTTTGCACCAAACATTCCATTGTTCCACCTCTCTTATTTCATTCAGTTTCCATTTAATCTTAAAGCCTTTAATTTGTGCAGATTTTGAACCATATTTAACAATTTACAAATTTGGTCCAACAAATGATCCAAATCATATGTTAGAAGAATTTTGAATTCAAGGCGAGTCTCTTGGTATTTCCCCTTGTTTCTGCTGTTATTTGAAGATACTGAAACTAAAAGTAAAAAATCTCAAAAGATCTCATCTTCGTCTAATTGATAACTCAATTTTGCAAAATAAATGAGCTATTAACCTTCCATTGAACAAATGTCTTAGTGTTTTCCTCTCCATAAAAGTAGACATTTAATAATTCAGTGAAGGGGGACAATCTGGATGTATTATCTTCCTATATTTCTCCCAGACATCCAATATATTACTTATTATTCTATGATCTCTCATAAATTGTTTGTTTCTGTATCAGTCCAGAGATATTTATGCACACCATCTGGAGGTCCTGACCCTACCATGGAAGTATCTGGGCTATAAAGAAATACAATTCTGAGATTCATGTTAATCCAGCATATTTCAGAAGATGAGATGAAGTTAAATCAGGGATGGGCAATTAATTTTCCCAAGGGAGCACATGAGAAACTGGGATTGTTGTGGAAGGCCATTGCTGCCAATGTCTCACCCTCCATTGATGCCCCACCCCTGATGATGCCCTGCCCCCTGACTCTGATGCCATGGGCCAGACAGGGACAGCTAAATGTCCAAGTCTAAACTTACCAGATTTTATTTTCCTGGGCTCCAAGATCACTGCAGATGGGGACTGTAGCCAAGAAATTAAAAGACGCTTGCTCCTTGGGAGGAAAGCCTTGGCAAATCTAGACAGCACACTAAAAAGCAGAGACATCACACTGTCAACAAAAGTGCGTATAGTCAAGGCTATGGTTTTCCCAGTTGCAATGTATGGCAGTGAAAGCTGGACCATAAGAAAGGCTGAGCGCCAAAGAATTGAAGCCTTTGAACTATGGTGCTGGAGAAGACTCCTGCGAGTTCCTTGGACTGCAAGGCGATCAAACCGGTCAGTCCTAGAGGAGATCAACCCTGACTGCTCTTTAGAAGGCCAGATCCTGAAGCTAAAACTCAAATACTTTGGCCACCTAATGAGAAGGAAGGACTCACTGGAGAAGAGCCTAATGCTGGGAAAGATTGAGGGCAATAGAAGAAGGGGACGACAGAGAATGAGGTGGCTGGATGGAGTCACTGAAGCAGTAGGCGTGAGCCTAGATGGACTCCAGAAGATGGTAGAGGACAGGAAGGCCTGGAGGAACATTGTCCATAGGGTCGCGATGGGTCGGACACGACTTCGCAACTAACAACAACAACAAACTTACCATCGTATTGCAAAACTGGGTTGGTGAGACTGTAGTTCCAAATTATGTGAAGTCTAGTTCCTGATCTGCCTTCTGAATGGCGAGAAATACCTCCATCTGGTCTGGATTTCTTGGATTTGGATAAAATAAAATAAATGTGAGGCATGAATGAAAAGCTTTTCCTTCTGTTGGAGAAGGGGCATCTCTGTACCATGTGATCTGCTGAGTGAAGTGAGAATGAGGCTTAGTGAATAAAATTCTGCTTTTAAAAAAACACCCTAGTACTGATTCACATATCCCGAAGACACCCAGAAGTTCTGTTCTGGGCCTGGAAAAGAACAATCAGCTGCTAGTTCAAGGGACACAAGATATGGCTCCACTCGGTTAAAATAATTTGATTCAGTGCAGCAGAGAAAAAGGAGATGGCAATAATAATGAAAACCATGGATACATTACCTTCTTTCCCATATTATTCTAGTAAATACGTAACTTCTCAACATCGTAGCTCCCAGACCAAGGGTAAGCAACCTCAGCTCTTTTATGACTCGTGGACTTCAACTCCCAGAATTCCTGAGTCAGCATAGCTAGGAGGAGCCATGAGGCGCCGGAGCGCCACAGCCAGAGCGTGACTTGATTGGCTGGGTCAGTGCTTGTGGTGTGGAAGCCGATGGTGGCGGTGGGAGACACATAAATATGGAAGCCATCTTTCATAAGAAGGTGAGCGAGGCTTTTGCCTTCCCTTACAGAAAATGGGGTGTGTGTGAGGTTAAAAAGAGGGTGAAGCGAGAGGAAAGAAAGGCGACTGGAGTGGAAGCTTGCCCGACAGCGAAACTTTGCTGTTTCGGTTCCTTGGGTAGTTCAAAGGCTGGGAGGTCAACGAAAATCTCTTTTTAGTCTTTTATACTTGATATTCAAGCTGCAGAGGGGAAGAATAAGAATAAAGCCAATGTCTTGTGATTTGGAGGTATTATTTATTTATTTATTTATTTATTTATTTATTTATTTATTTATTTATTTATTTATTTATTTATTTATTTATTTTTGGGACTTATATGCCGCCCTATCTCCCGAAGGACTCTGTTCTGAACCAGCCAACTACCGGCCTTGTAATAAGGCAAACCCCTGTTCAAGTAGTAGAGACTGGAGAGCGTCTGAGGCTGCAAAGCGTCTGCCAAGTTTAATTCACAAGCAAAACAACAGAACAAGAAACACAAGAACTTGAATCCTCAAGCGGAAGGGTTGCTTTCAGCAACCAGCCCCTCCCCAAACACTCCTTTTATTTAGAGTTCAGGGCGTGGTCTCCCTGTGCCTCCTCCCGAGGAGACCCGCAGCCTTTTTCTGCTTAGTCCTGCTCGACTGCCTCCTGCGTCGGGCGTCCTTGAACAGGGCCAGCTGTGGGTCATCATCCTCCGCACTATCGGGCTCACGCAGCTGAGAAGAGGGCCCCGGCTGGGAGCTCTGCCAAGCCTGCAAGCCATCATCAGCCGGTTCGTCTTCCACACCCTCCTCCTCCCCCTCATCTGAGTCATCCGATACATCCGAGCCGGCTGCCGGGCCCACAGGCTGGCCCTGAGTCACAACAGACTCAGGGTGGCTAACAACAATCAAAACAACAATACAAAAGTTAAAAGAAATTAAATAAACAGCCCCAATAAATAAGTTAAACTAAACAATTAAAAATTAAAACATTTTTTAAAACCCTGTCGTCAATCCAGGTCAGCCTGATGAAAAAGGAACACAGCAGCAAAAAGCAGTACTGTAATGTTATTCAGGGAAAGTGCCTCACTTGAATTTGCCAACAATATCACGTTGCCTCCCCAATTTGCAATGCTTTTCAATGCAATAAGCATGGCTGCTAAGCAGCCGGGAAACTTCCCCTCAGAGGAAATTACTGATTTTGCTTTGTTTTGCAAACAACTAGAAAAATAAATTAAGGTTGCATAGCTAATGGATGGGAGAGGGGTTCTGGCCATTTCTTATTTCTTTTTTGTTTAAAGGGGGAATTTTTTGTTTCTTTGGGATTATTAAAGCTCAGAGTAGGGTACTATTTGAATCATACTGATCAACTGGAAAAGTGCACTAATTGGCTGGTTTTTTTTTCTGAATGTTCTTAGTGTTCGGAGAGATGCAGAAGTAAAGCCAATTGTGGAACAGGTTCCAACTGCTCACTCAGAGACTGTGGACTAGAATAAGCAGTGGTATGAAAGTGAATTGAGTTAACAGAGGTATCTGTTATGTGTCATCACTCTCACTCAGCATTTCCTAGTTCTGCCCTGACAGTGAAACCAATAAAATGGAATGGGGGCAATAACATCACATCTTATGTCATCATTAAATAAGTGATGTAGATAACGTTGAAGACACAGGTCAAATGCCCATTTATTGTCATTTAAGATTGATGAAGATCCTCTGTATATTCTTTCTTGCAGGAATTGATAGAGAATTATCCCTCTTTCTTCCGTTAGTGAAAAGAAAAAAATATTTTTCTCTGAATATATTCTTGGCAGGAAGCAAGATTTACAACATAAATTGCATTTCTCCATTGCCGCCCATCTCACAACCCACCACCTATAAGCAAAATAATCAAAAATATGCTTGGGGGCAGTTAGTAAAGGAAAAAAATGGAAAAAACTTTCACCTGTATCCCTGCCTTGCCAGAATAAGACAGAAAACAATTAAAATTTCGTAAAAGAGGCTTAATGAGTCCCCAAGCTCTATTCAAAGTCATCAGGTCTATGCCACCAAAAGGCTGTGATGCACAGAGACGTGTATATATAGCTGGTAATTTACGTAAAGCAAGTCAGCAGATGGTTCGGCAATTTAGCAATTACCGGGTGTTAGAACATGTAGATCTTGGCTTTATGTAGAATTTTATTATTCCTAATTGTCTCACTTTTTTTCTTTGCCTTTTTTTTTAAAAAAAAAGAAAAGAAAAGAAAATCTAAAACAATATCTATGGCTTTCTTTCTCTCCGACTTGTTCTGTTTGAGGGTTGGCTGAAGGAAGCTCAAATCCCATCATCCTATTTCTAAGGCCCAAGAGAGAGGATCCTTGTTTGTCTGGATGCAGAGAAGGAGCCCTTAGTTACAAGGGTTTTTTTTCTTTCAATTTGTCCTTAAGGATAAGTCACGTTAAAGGTGTAATCGTAAAAAATAATTGCCAGGCATAAAGCTTTCGTGAAAATGTTGTGCCCATTACAAATTGTCATTGCTTTCATATTGGGCTCTAGTGACATCTTGTGCTAATGCATTCCACTAATTGCCTCGGGAGAGGCTGGGTTCAAATCCTAGGTAAGGTCACTCATGAAATGAGCTCTTGGGACCTCAACATTACAACCAGCATTGCTATAGTAGGGGCATTGGGATTTTGTCTTTAACAACTGGATGCCTGAGTAATTGAAGAGCGGTGGTGGTGGTGGTGGTGGTGGTGGTGGGTGGGTGGGACCTCATCTAAACCTGTGTTTTAGCCAAAGCAAGTAAAATCTCCAGAGAAGGGATGGTGAAAGCTGGAAGGAGAGATGTTGGACTAGCTTGTATAATGATCTTACACATAGTGGCTGACCCCAACCTAAGGAACACCTTTTACAGGTATTAATATGTCTTGTTTCAGACTCACAACAGAGGTATAGACCTGGCAAACTGGCACCACCACATTGAAGAATACTACTTTTATGTGTAAAAAAGGCTAGATCTAATCCCTAGTTATCTTCAGGTAGAGCTTTTGAAGACCCCCTGCCACCTGATAAATCTGTAGGGGGAATGAGGGAATGGCCTTGAGGGACAAGAGGAAGAAGCCATACCAAGACAATGATCAGATAAAAGAAACCTGTGTCCAAGACAGAACTGTAATCTGAGAAAATGTCTCAAACAACACCCTCCCTAATTCCCACAGAGATAAAGGGGAAAGCATATTCAGACTTGCAAGATTCTGTTACTATATCTTTATGATTAAAGTAATATTGACAAGCATGGGTTTGGTTTCCTTGTCTGGCCTTGAAGGGTGTCCAGAAAGCAGGTTATCAGTTACAGATAATAGTACCAAAGAAGATAGCCTCAGTTGTCCTATAGCACTTCCTGGGTACCTGAGGACTCCACAATTAGCACAACTTTATAACCACTGTTTGGGATGAAAAGCTATGCCAGTCTTAGTGACCCAGTTCTCAGACATTCCTATGTTCTTTCTTATCTTCCAATCTGCAAGTAAAAGCTGATTACTAATTACGGAAAGGAGGTGAGGGAGGCTCAAAGCAATTGCTCTCTCACTAATCAGCTGATAAGTAAATTCTAGCCTTTTGCCAATTTAGGAGTCATGCTGAAAGGTCATTTTCTTGGTTGTTCAGTTTGTGGATGATCCTTCTGGATTCTAGTATAGGGCACTGCCTAATTAAAAGCTTCCCAGTATTACACTGGTATCCAGCTTGCATAATTAGCCTGATTTTTAAATCGATAAGGGCTGCATAAATCAGTTCACAAATTAAAAGCCAACATACTCTTGCTGGTTGATTCTTTTGAACCACATACCTTGCGAGCGCATGAATGCCAGCTAAAACTCCCCAGAAGAAAGACTAGACAGAACATTTGATGACAATAATTTTGTAAATGTATTTATTCATTTATTTATTTATTTATTATTAATTTAATTTGTATACCGCCCTTCTCCCGAAGGACTCAGGGCGGTGAACAGGGCAATACATAATAAAAAACAAGATACAAAAATTAAAAAGTAATTAAACAGCAATGCCCGTAATAAATTAGTACAGATTAAAAAGTTAAGATCAATTTATAAAACCCAACCCCATCCCATCAGGCCAGGCCAGCTTGTGCATATCGGCATCTCGGGTTAACCAAGTTATTCCACCTCTAACGATGGGGGGTGAGGTGTTACCCCCCGTTGATAGGGCTCGCAACTTGGGCGTCCTCCTGGACTCACGGCTCAATTTTGAAGATCACATAGGAGCCGTGACCAGGGGGGCTTTTGCACAGGTTCGCCTGGTGCGCCAGTTGCGTCCCTATCTGGACCGAGACGCCCTACGCACAGTTACTCATGCGCTTGTGACCTCCCGTTTGGACTACTGTAACGCTCTCTACATGGGGCTGCCCTTGAAGACCACTCGGAGGCTTCAACTGGTGCAGAATGCGGCCGCGCGAGTTGTAATGGGGGTCTCCCGATACTCCCATGTAACACCTCTACTCCGCGAGCTGCATTGGCTTCCGGTTGCCCTCCGGGTGAAATTCAAGGTGCTGGTTATCACCTATAAAGCCCTACATGGCCTGGGTCCGGGGTATTTGAGGGAACACCTGCTGCCGTCATCAAACGCCCTTCGCCCAGTGCGCTCCCACAGGGAGGGTCTGCTCAGGGTCCCGCCGGTAAGAGATTGCCGGCGGGTGACACCCAGGGATAGGGCCTTCTCAGTGGGGGCGCCTGCCCTCTGGAACCAGCTGCCGGTGGAGCTGAGGACAGCTCCCGACCTCCGATCATTCCGCCGGGGCCTGAAGACCTGGCTCTTCGAGCTCTCGGGCCCAGACTGAGGAGAAATTTTAATTTAGGGTTCTTTTTAATCGACTACAGGGTCAATTTAATATTTTTTAATTTGGTTCTTAATTTTTGTATTTTGGATTTTTAATTCCCTGTAAACCGCCCTGAGTCCTCAGGGAATAGGGCGGTATATAAATATAACTAAATAAATATAACTAAATAAAAAGGTAGGTTTTAAGATCGCGCCGGAAGGAGCGGAGATCAGGCGCCATCCAGAGCTCGACCGGAAGATGGTTCCATAAATCCGGCGCGCCCACAGAGAATGCCCTCCCCCTGGGGGCCACCAGTCGGCATTCTTTGACCGGTGGCACCCTGAGGAGGCCCTCTCTGTGGGAGCATACTGGGCGGAGGGAAGTTGACGCCGGCCGCAGGTGCTCCCCAAGGTATTCCGGACCCATGCCATGTAGGGCTTTGTAGGTCATTACTAACACCTTGAATCTCACCCGGAAGACAACTGGAAGCCAATGCAGGTATACAAGTGTCTGTATACCACTTCAGTCAAAATAAATTTTGCATCTTACAAAAACTATATGCAGTAAATAACCATTCTGTTTATTTATTTGGCTGTCTATCTCTGTATCTTACAAAAATGTAACAATAGAAGGTGGGGGAGAAGGAAGAAGAAAGTAATCAAATTCAGTATCTCATTCTGAAGTCAGTCCAAAACTGTCTTGGATAAAGTATCTAAGAAGAATCCACCTGGGCTTTTAATGAAAAAAGCTGTCATAAAACCATCATAGTCAACCAAAATACACAGCAAAAACACTATCACAGGATGAACCGAGAAATTTCCTGACAGTTAGAACAATTAATCAGTGGAAAGTTGTTCCAACACTGGATGTTTTAAAGAAGAGATTGGACAACCATTTGTAGGGTTTCCTGCTTGAGCTGGGAGTTGGACTAGAGGACGCCCAAGGTCCCTTCCAACTCTGTTATTTTGCCCCCTTAACGAGCTCCTGATTCCATATATATGTTAAAAAGGGGGGGAACCAAATTTGATGTTGGTAAACATTTATTCAATGCCTGATTTATGGTTTGCGGTTGCCCAAGATCCAGGCTCATATTAGATTTCTTAACCAAAACATAATTGTTGAGAGCTGTAATTTTTGATTGGAGAAGCAGAAGGGAGGAGTGTTTAAACAGGCCACTTCCCCTGACAGAAACACACAAAGGCCCAGATCAAAAGTGTCCAACCTTGGCAACTTTAAGACTTGTGAACTTCAACTCCCAGAATTCCCCATGCACGCAATGCTATGCAATGGCTGGCTGGCTGGGGAATTCTGGAAGTTAAAAGTCCATAAGTCTAAAAGTTGCTAAAGCTGGACAACCCTGGCCTAGATCTATTTCTCCTCAGCAGAGGGGGAAACAGCATATTTTGACAACATACTCTCCTTCCCTCTGCTTACGAAAAATAGATCTAGATGTTTGTGGGATAGAAAATAATTAGGAGAAATCACTGCTCTGATCAAATTCCTAATAGGCTGAGGATGTTCTACATCAAGGGTAGGCAACCTTGGCTCTTTTATGACTCATGGACTTCAACTCCCAGAATTCCTGAGCCAGCTTGGCTGGCTCAGGAATTCTGGGAGTTGAAGTCCATGAGTCATAAAAGAGCCAAGGTTGCCTACCCCTGTTCTACATCATACCCAGTTTGGTCTGATTCTCAGCTACCCATGAGGCTCAGGGGGACTCAGGAGGCTGCATTAAAGGACAAGTCCCCTTTGGACCTTTACTCCTCCCCAGAGTTTATTCTATTTGGAAATCTGTGCTCTAACCTTCATAACAAGTGATGTGGGAGGAAGACATTGCAAGGACACTCCATCATGTCATTTCTGCAAATCAACATCCACGGAAGACTTTACAATGGGACAACCCTTCTGTGTAGATCAGGGTAAGCCAGGGATAGAAAATCTTTCTTATAATATAATTTGCTTTGGGGGGGGGGAAATAGATAACAAATGGCTAGCAAATTTAAATCAAATTTAGAAATGATACACTGTGCAATGTAAACCGTGTGGATTGAAGGTAATGTGCGGGGGGGGGGGTGTTTATTCAGAGATAGCTCTACACTGAATGCCATTCCTAGATATATGCCCATAGAATCATATATACATGTTTTTTTCAATATTTGATTATTCTTTTATTTGTAAGCTACAGTATTGCATGCCATCGCTTATATTTTGCATAATCTTTCCTTGACATCTTTAGTACACTTGGATACAATTTCAATTCAACAGCTGATAAAGAAAAATAGAATTTGTTTAGGAGGGAGGGAGAAGAATATTAATTCAGAAGCATTATTCAGTATGGGCGTCTTCTTGTGTGAAGAAGAACTTGTTGTACTACTTGTTTAAGCTGCTGGGTGAAACAAATGTGTTTCCCATCCCTAAATTGTTTCCGTGCTTACATTCAGGTCATAAGCACCAGGTTTCTTAAATCTCCCTGATTAGCTTGAGGAAACTTCTAGTTCACTCTTATGTGGCTGGAGATCAGTAGAAGATCTGCAGATGGATGAAGCCAATTCCATGACAGCAATTGCAGGTTGATGGCTTAAGCTCCACAGTCTCTGATCTTAATGGCAAAGAGGCAATTTCTGGCCAAGAGAAGCTAAATAGACAGAGCCAGCCACCTTTCTTCTCTGATTCAAGCTGGGGCAGCACCTAGAGCCCATGGGAGCTGCCAAGATGCCGCACTTTGCCCCTGTGGCGGATAGAAAAGAATTCTCCAAGACTGGCCGGCTAGTTGCCAGAATCTAAAAAAAAAAAAATGTCCTTCCTACAGATGGCATAGAGATGACAGCTGGGCCAGACTGAAAAACCTAATCTCAGATTGATTGTTCTTGGGGCAAGATTTCTCTCTCCACATACTCCTATCCTCTCTCCTGTCCCCAATTCAAGCTGCCAGGAAACTGGTGGTTTTCCTGGCCTTCCTCCGACAGACCGAACAGACCTTTTGGGGGAATGGTGCAATATTATTGTAACAAATACCGGAACATCCACCTGCCCCGACCCCTAATAATCCTATTCATGAAACAGTATCAAGCTGCTTTTGTCAAACTGCAGAAAGATTTGCGTAAGGAAATCTACAGCCTGTTCCATGTGAATGTAGGGACGGACTCTTTTCTCTTACGGTCTAACACAGATAATGACTTATAAAGGCATCCTCTCCAAATGGAACTGCCCATCTTTCTTCTCCCTCACCTCCATTATTCTCTTCCTCACCGCCTATCGTCAAATAGAGGTGATAGCCCTAATGGCAGGTGTGCAGCCATTTTCAAACGTCAAGTAGGAAATTGGAACCCTACAGTTCATATTTCTATCCCACCACTAACCACCTCACTGTCCCACACTTAGTTTATCCTGCTAGGCTTAAAAGCAGGCAGTAGCACAACACTGAAAAAGCAAGCATGGCTAGCCTTCATACGTGGCTAGACTCTTAGATCCTGTTGTCCATTTCAAGGTGTGCCAGCAAAACAGCCACCATCTGAATCCCTGTGATCATTCGCCATGATCTCTGAAGGCCGATCAGCTATCAAGGAGCAGGTTTGGTGATTGTTAAAGGAATGCAAATAGCGTTCTTCATCCCGTAGGCTAAACAAAATGGCCAAGCAACAACAACAGAGTCAACTTCGTATCTTTTATAAGACAAGCAAGCAACCTACTAAATTTAAATCAGAAATTGAAGACCAAAACTTTAAGCAGGGATGTAGTTAAGCGTTGAGCTATCCTAAGCAAGAGGCCTTAAATAATCCCTATCACCCGAGCATCAACAGGAAGTGGCAGTTGGTACATGTCTCTACTGTCTGTTCAGTGCTGGCAGTATCATGCCCACTTATTGTGCAACCAAAAGCCTATTATTCAACATGGATAAGATCTCTGGTACCTTGCGGCATAACACACCACCTGCTCATCCATGCACCCCATTTCTGCCAACACTGCAAATGAATAACAGTAAACCAACACTGTCTTATATGTTCCACATACATTATAAGGAAACACCTCTCATCCAGTGTCAGTGTCTAGGCTGGCTAGGGATGATGAGAACTGTAGTTGAAGCCCATTCCAGGGGCACCACACTAGACAGAGCTGGTTTCATTCCTCTTTGTACATTTTCCCCTAACAAACTGCATTCTGTTCAGTTCTACATAGCAGATTTTTCCTTCTTTTTAGAATGTGCCCTCAGATATGTCCTGCTCTTGAAAATGGCAGGGGGACTTACTTCTAAACCCACCATTTCTGTATTCAGAATTAAGGCCTGTTGTATCTAATAGGATTTGCTTACCAACAGGGTTGGCCCAAGACAAGTGGATGGCCTGAGGCACTTCGTTCTGTTCCATCTGCAGATGCCATTTGGTTGATAGTTGTGTCCTCCAACATGCCTGAAGGACACAGCTCTGTTTAGGAGGTGTAGGAAAGATTGTGTACCACATAAAACTCTCCCCTCCAAAAGAGGGAGATGTCCAAGGAACACAAGAAGACCACTGGGAAATTGCCATCACTGCACTAATCCTCTTCCTCAGACAGTTGCCACAACTGCTTACTATCAAGGCCTCACTAAAGCAATCTCAAGAGTATCCAAGGATGAATCTGTGAACATACCTCATGCAATTTGGTAGGACATTGGTGAATAAACTCAGGAAATTAAAGACTGTGACTTCTGCTTAAACCATCTCAGGAGAGCTTTGTCACAAGCTGGTCTTCAGTATCTAACCTGCCCGGTTAGAAGATCCTGAGGAACATTTCTCACTCCAGATAATTAGTATGTTCACTCAGCTGCAATGGAGTCATTACCTGCCACAATGGTTCTGCAATAACAGACTGAATCCCAGAGATAATAGCAGCCACTTGTGTGCTTTGCAATTATCCAGTCAGTGGTTTGCTTAATCATAACTGACCAAAAGTGCAGAAAGCAGTGGGGGCAAAGAAGACCTCTGAGGTTCTAGAATGATGAGAAGGAAACCTCCTGAGCATTGGATTCCATATTAAAGGGAGAAGTAAGCATGTATGTGATAGAGGTTCTTCAAGGTTGTGTCACATTTTTCTGGGAGGGTGATTTTTAGAATCATATCGATGCATCTAAACCTGACCAGATGGAGGCCACAATTGGAATATTCACAGCACTTTCATTCTTTACATATTTTTCCCCCACAGTGAGATTGGGATCTTTGGATATTCTGAATTTCAGACATCACTATTCCTCACTTTTATCACTGAACGTATCAGCTACAACCTCTTCAGAGCCATAACATGACCCCCCCCCCCAATGTAGAACATAGGCTGGGTTCCATATCTCAAGACTATTTTAACTGTTGGTTTTATAGAGTCACATTTCTGAGAAGTAGCCGCCATGTAAATTTAATGAATAAACAAATGTACAGTAGAAATGACCTACTTAAGGTCAAAGGACTGAATCAGTCCCAAATGTCTTTGGGCATGCCCTCCAGAAACTTCCCCCCAAAAAAATGTTAATAAAAGTTTATTAATGTATAACAGAAAGAGAAATCCTTAAATATAATAATTTAGAGGGTGATCATTTTAACTATGTTTGATTTTAAGATAATTAAATATCAAATTGCATCATTTTTGTCTGGCCCCATGTCCTATATTTTGAAGTACGGTCCTAGGCACAAGATTCAAAGGCTAAGTGCAGCCCTCATTTTAGAAGAAATATTTTTTTCCTATACCCCAATGGCCGGTAATTTCACACTGATAATGACATTTTTAATACAATATAATATAACAGGAAGACACAAGATGTTAGACCAGACTCACAGTCATAAACAGATTTACTCTACAACTGGGGTCCCCAACCCCCAGTCTGTGGACCAGTACCGAGCCGCGGCATGCCAGCAACCAGTCCACACAAACAAGGAAAGCCCCATTCGCAGGAGGCAGGCAGCATACAAAACCATGTACCTTCTGATCTGCAGAAAAACCTCTCTCCACATAACTGATCCTTGGTGCCCAAAAGGTTGGGGACCTTTGCTCTACAATCCAAATCCATTTTTTATTTATTTATCAAATTTATATGGCTGCCCATCTCACAAAAAAGTGAATATACATGGTGTACAACAATTAATTAAAATAATATAAAAGAAATTATTTAAAAGGTAAAAAAGACACAAGATAGAATAAATGTTAATCACAACAATTTGCCATAGTTTTCAATGTAACTATTTTTGAGTAAATTGGATATAACTATAAATGAGTACTACTTAAAGACCAGGCCTGCTTCACTTCTGCAACAGACCTGCATTGTATCATTCTCTGAGCTTTTTCCCCAATCCAGCTGTCTAGAGTCATGAGTCAATACAGACATAGGAGTTCATTCATATCATATGATTCAAGATCTATTTTAAACCAAAAACACTCTTAGGTTGTCATATTTTATTTAGTCGCGTGTTTATCCTGATTTATATCCCACTGAGACAAGCAGCTTTGAATAGTCTTTAAGTATCCAGATCCCTGAAAGAACACAAAATACGCCACATAAATTTATGCAGGAATGAAACAAAAGTGAGAGTAGCGGGATAAGAAAAGCCCCAGAAGTTTAAATGTTGACTCAGGGGAGAAAATAATGTATATTTCACTCCACTATGTTTATACGTTTTAATGAGAGCAGTCTGTGTACCTAGTCTAGTTTATTTAAAGCTCACATTAATTAAACAGCAGAAAAACTGGAAGTGAGGATCAGAGACCTTGCAAAGCTTATCTTGCTTTATCTAGTAAGATAATAGAATAAGAGAACTTGTAGAAAAGTGAATAAATAACATTTTGAGATACATGTTCTGAGAATAAGCATAGAAATGTTTGTCTAAACGCGTTAGATAGAATACATTTGTCATACTGTAATTACAAATAAAATCAAATGATCTTAAGGCTTACCTATCTGTATTAAGTATTGTTATGTATTAAGCATAAGTTATGGTCCTTTGCTTTATAAGAAAAAAGATTTTTTTAAAAAATCACTGTAATTTAAATGACGACCTCAACATAACAATGCAGGATATCAAGTAAAGAAACCCACTAATTTGATGTCCTTTCCCCACAGTTCAATTATTTGATTGTGTTATTTTGACTCTTATGATCTGAAATTCTTCCCAAGAAGAACTTCACATGAGACAGGAGCTTTGCAACAGGTACATACTATGTGCACACCCCTGGAGTTTACAGCCCATCTTGCCAGTTCGACCTCCATATAAAGCCTGATTTATGGCATGGATCCCATCTTCCTTTCACCATACTCACAGAGTCCAGCCAAAATGGGATGCCACAGGGCCGTCTGCTCAGACCAGCTGGGCCAAATGAGAAGACGCCAGCAAGTTTGGTATGGCAATGGAGCCTTTTGAATTTTAGCACAGATGCTTTCCATGAAACCAGCTGGAAACATCTCTGTGTGGCTCCAATTAAAGATAAAATCTCAGTGCCTGAAGTTTGAAGAGTATCTCTGTTGAAAGTTCAGGCCTTCCTAGCATCCAGAGGGAATGAACAGAAAGACAAAGAGATGGAAGCAATGAATCAAGTGACCCCATGAAATGAAGTCTGCTACTTGTGTTAAACTGTTTCCACCTCTATGTCTCCTATAAAATGGAAATAGCAGAGACTTCTACGGACAATGCTATTCTGGACATGCTGCTATCCCAACTTGAGCCTTTAGGAAGGCTACAAAGCAGAATGTTCCATTCTGAACCTCTGGCATGGGACTTCAGTAAAAAGCATCACTTTTTTTGGTCTTCATACTGAAGAAACACAGTGATCTACAACTATCCATATAACTGAGTATTGTCAGTGCCAAAAGCTACAGGTTTCAGGTAGACATTCCTTCTTCCAGCCATGCCATAAAGATATATGGCCTCTTGCAGGCAAAGCATCCGTTTTTTAACTGAACTCCACCCAGCACAATTTCACCTTGTTCCACAATATAGGTAGTCCTCCACAACTTACAACAGTTTTGTATAGTGACTGTTCGAAGTTATATCACAGAAAAAGTGACTTATGACCATTTTTCACACTTACAAGCATTGCAGGATCATGTGATCATGTGATCAAAATTCAGATGCTTGGGAACTGACTCACATTTGTGACGGTTGCAGTGTCCTGGGGTCATGTGATCACCTTTTGTGACTTTCCGACAAGCAAAGTCCATGGGGTAGCCGGTTTCACTTAACAACCGTGTTACTAACTTAACAACTGCAGTGTTTCACTTAGCAACTCTAGCAAGAAAGGTCGTAAAATGAGGCAAAACTCAATAAATGTCTCATTTAGCAGCAGAAATTTTGGGCTAAATTGTGGTCGTAAGTTGAGGACTACCTGTAATCTTAACAGAGAAGAGAATGAAATTCAGACCCTTATGTGACCTACTCATGGAACACCAGTACCTCATACCTAAAAAAGTACATTCCATTCTTCCCTCATATAAACTAGAGCAGGGGTCCCCAACCCCCAGGCAATGGACCGGACCCAGTCCGGGGCCTCTGAGGAACCAGGCTGCACAGCTGGAGGTGAGCAACGGGTGAATGAGCAAAGAAAGCTTCAGCTATATTTGCAGCCGCTCCCCAGTGCTAGCACACTGCCTCAGCTCCACCTCAAATCATCAGGCATTAGATTCTTATAGGAACATGATGAACTCTATTATAAACTCTGCATATGAGGGATCTAGGTTGCACATTTCTCCTCTCCCCCTTCATGAAACCAGTCCCTGGTGCCAAAAAGGTTGGGGACCAATGAATTAGAGAACAAGATTATTTTATTTTAACCTGATGACCTCTTAATGTGCTTCTTACTCAAGAGCTTAGTGATATAACATGTTTTTAATAAATTCAGATCATTTATGGCCTTCCAAACAGTTTGCTTTGGTCATTTTCACCCATGCGTTTCTCTAGTACTGTTTGGCTTCTGATCACAATGTCTGCAGAACCGAGGTGTTTGCAATGCAAATATGCAATTTGGCCAGTGTAAAATACAGACCCTGTGCACCGTTGGCAATTAACAACAGAGATAGAAACATAACACTCAGCTGTTGAAACCTTAATTGCTCAGTGTTGATTTAATCTTTTAAACCATCTCACGTATTAAACAAATAAATAAATGTGAATAGGGTAATAGATAAGAATCCACTAAATAAACTTTAAGTGCTGACTGAAACTAAGAGGGATTTAAAAAAAAAAAGAGGCATTGAAACACCAATAAGATGCCAGACAAATCTCCTGGGGCAATGAGTTATATAAGCAGGGTGTGCCCAAAAATTGTCTTGCACTGCAGCAAAATATAATACTGATACAGACAGGAGGATGCATACTATTCCTTTGTTAATCAAAGGACAGGCCAGTTTATTGAAGGTGGTGTCTTCGCTGATAGTCAATTTGAGCAAATTCCAGGGTGCTATCAGGCAACTTAGAGGAGGGACACCTCTCAGAATAATGAACAAGAGGGACCCTTGCACCCTTTGATTTGAGTGATTTCTGGGTTATAGCCAGTGGTGGGATTCAAATATGCGAACAACCGGTTCTCTTGTGTGGATGCCGCTTCCCGGAAGTCCATTCTGGGCCTGGGCAACAAAAAATTAGCTACCGGTTCTTCCGAACCGATGTGAACTAGCTGAATCCCACCACTGATTATAGTCAAAGTAGAAGGCCTGGCATTTTGAATGGACCAAATGACCATCAAAGGCAGGGAGTCTCCAATATTTTTGGACCAGAAGGTCCAGATATTTGGAGAGTATGTCCATTCACAAAATGTGCATGTAGCCAGTCATAGAATATCCGTTTATTCAAAAGGCAAACTGACAGCTACCACATCCTCTAACCATCTACAATACTCCCTTTTGTCTCCCCCCCCCTTTTTTTTTTCAGGATCACTGGGTACCTTCAGAAGCAAAACCAGGAGTACAACGATCTATTTTAATTTTCTAAAAACTCCTGCAAGGTTGATACAGAAATCAACAGCACTATGGAAACAAAGACAGTTCTCGGAGTGGCGTTCCTTTTTAATTTGGTTTAAAGCATCAACGTTTAAATAGCAAAATGAGGTCTGGAGGCCTGGTAAGGAAACTGTTCATGGCCAAGTGGTGCACTTGGGAGCCACGCTGGGGATTCCAGATGGTGAAAATGGGAGATAAATGGGCAGTTGCAACAGACCTGGCATCAAGAATTAGTTTCTAGTAGTTCACGTTATTGTATTTATTTTAAAACAAAGAACTGAACAGTACATATTCCCAAATAATACAGCACTGCTATTCATCGTCAATAATACTGAGCTACTCATACTCATTACTCGCTATTCTATTATGACCTCAGTAGAGAGAAAAACCGCTCACACCCCTTGCCTTCAGAGTCCTGGCTTAACCACTGTTGACTAAATATTTCTCTCACGTGTACTCAGAGAAACCAATATAGGGGAACCACTTTCTGCAGTTAGTTTAAGCCAGGCTGAAAGAGACAGAGTCATTTGCTTCAAGTAGGGTAAATCCCAATATCCTTGACCACTGCCCAAGAGAGCAGGTTAGCAGCATCACTCTAATAAAGATCTGAACGGCTCCCCATTTGCAAGATGGTATCAGTCAGGAATTTAGTAGTATCCCAGGGGATGGCATTGCCAAGCAACTTCCACAATGTTGCCAAAGAAATGACATGGCCATAAGGTCAGCAGGAATCCAGCACAAATCAAGGGGTTCATTTCAGATACAGCCTAGCACTCTTAGCCCCCACCCCACACTGGCCTCTCCTAGCCACAGCTAAGAGCTAAGAAGCAAGACCTTATCTTGCTAAGATGTAATGTTTACACCGTTTTGGGTTAGCGAGATGTGGCAGTCAAGTCATTTGGATTTGTAAAACACGATTATGAAAATTAAAGTCAACTGTAAATGCTTTCTAAATCATGATTCATGTTTGTATTCAGCCACTAATTCACTGAACTATGGTTCAAACATACTGTGTGTTCATGTAACAAATGAAGCATATGTGTGTGTGTGTGTGTGTGTACATATATACACATATATACATATACATACAGACATATATATGTTGGCTGCATTTGTTACATGAACCCATAGTTTCTTTGAATCATAATTCAATTATATATACCTGATCTGCACTATTGAGACTGTTGTGATTCAGGGTCAGCCTGTGGGTTTGGCAGTTGGGTCGGATGACTCAGAGGAGGAGGAGGGGGGCGTTGAAGATCTTGCTGATGAGAGCCCTCAGCCAGGCCCCTCCCACTTGGTCACCACGGAGACCCAGCTGTGTGAGCCTGACAGCGTGGATGAAGATGACCCACAGCTGGCCCTGTTCAAGGACGCCCGACGCAGGAGGCAGTCAATTAGGAGTAAACAAAGGAAGGCAATGGGGCTTCTCGGAAGGAGGCAGAGAGAAGCCACGCCCTGAACTCTATATAAGGGGAATGTGTGGGGAGGGCTGGTTTGCTGAAGGCAACCGCTTGGATAGTTCGTGTTTCTTAAAGCTCCTGTTTCTTGGTTCATGTCTTGTTTGTTTTTGTAGCTATAAATTTGGCAGGCGTAATTCCAGCCTCTTGCCGTTTGTAAAGGGGTTGTCCCTGCCTTTTCTGCAGGGCCGGTAGCAGGCTGGTACAGAACAGAGACTATAGAGATAGAGAAATAGATAGATAGATAGATAGATAGTCCCAACAGTGCACATCAGTTCTCTCATCAAGAGTGCTATCTCAGAATGAGTTTATTAGCTCAAGAGCTGAAAGATCAAAAACCTTTAATATATTGATATGAAAACTAAACCACTGAAAGTAAAATAGAGCTACTTGCAAAGAGAGACATTTCACTTTGGCTTCTTACTTGACAGTGTTTTCCACAAACCAGAACAGCAACATTAAGTTTCAGTAGTAGTTCTGATCATTTATCTATTTTTATTAAACACCTTAATTAGGATAATAATAATAATAATAATAATAATAATAATAATAATAATAATAATAATAATAATAATAATAATAATAATAATAATAATAATTTATTTGTATGTCGCCCTTCTCCCAAAGGACTCAGGGCGGTGAACAGGGCAATACATACTAAAATACAAGAATACAAAAATTAAAAATAGATTAAACAAGGTGCCCAAAAGCTTACAGCAGTAAGTTAAAACACATTAAAACAATAATAAAACCCAAACCCATCACCCATCAGGCCAGGCCGGCTTGTTCGAACAGGTAGGTCTTTAGATCGCGTCGGAAGGAGCAAAGGTCGGGCGCCATCCGGAGCTCAACCGGTAAACGGTTCCACAAATCCAGGGCACCCACAGAGAAGGCCCTCCCCCTGGGGGCCACCAGACGACATTCTCTGACCGGTGGCACCCTGAGGAGGCCCTCTCTGTGGGAGTGCACGGGGCGGAGGGAAGTTGACGCCGGCAGCAGGTGATCCCTAAGGTACTCCGGACCCAAGCCATGTAGGGCTTTAAAGACCATTACCAGCACCCAGTGGCGTAGCGCCCAGGGGGGGCGGCTGCACTGGGCGCAACATCTGGGGGGGCGCGCTCGCACTCGCAGCTCTCTGCCCCTGCCTGGCTCACTCACTCTCTCTCACTGCAGTGCTGGCTGTGCGAATCCGATCCGAGCCGCCGGGTCGCTGCCCACTGTGTGTGGGGGGTGCCAGGCGTGCGGTGCGGTGCGGAGAGAGAGCGAGGGACTATCTGGGGGAGGGACAGTGCAGCGGCCGGGTGCTTGCCCCGGGTGCTGACAACCCACGCTACGCCACTGCCAGCACCATTACCAGGATGATGCCATCTAGGAAATTCATGCAATTAAGAGGAGCCCAAATCCTGCTTTTCGGTTTCTTCTCACTCCTTGCCGAGCAGAGAAATCTTTCTGTCCTGGGTCTTTTTCTCATTTGCTTCTCACCCTGCCTAGCAGAGTCTTCCTTTCTTGCCATTGCCTAGCAGAGAAATTGTGTTTGCTTGTTCAATCTCATTTCCACTCTGGACTGCAGAAAAACCCTGGTGGTGGGGCAGCAGGACTTGGCCCTCTTGCTCAGCCACTGCCTCCTTCCCACAACCCACCCTGCAAGCACACCCAGCCGCCTGACCCGCCTTCCCAGACTAAGTTTCATTGTCAATACCTGGAGGGTCCAACCCAGGCAGGAGCACTCAGAGAGCAGCGTTTCTTGATGCAAGATGCTTCAGGACATTTAATGTGCAGCTACCAGCCAAGTTCCCTGATGTTGTCAAGAAAGCTACCAAGTCAGTGGGAGGCCACCTCTTCTAACTTTCTCCCTCTCCTAGAACATTTTCCATAGACCAACTTGGTTATCTACACAGCCCCCAGGTTTCACTAGGTCAGGGCTCTTCAAACCTGGCCCTTTTATGACTTGTGGACTTCAACTCCCAGAATTCCTCAGCCAGGCTGGCTGAGGAATTCTGGGAGTTGAAGTCCACAAGTCATAAAAGGGCCAGGTTTGAAGACCCCTGCACTAGGTAGTATCCTCAGGACCTGTAGAGTATTTTTACAGCCCATTAAAAAAGACATGGAAGCTATACGTGGCCACAACTTTGAGACCCCTGCTGTCAATGATGCTTAAAAAATTTAGCCCTGTTCCCAAGGCACTTATGATTAATACTTCAGCAGAGAGGGGGTGAACAAAGGAAGGATCTTTAAGGGAGACAGAGTCGAAAGGTTAACATAAACAAGATATAAAAAGAACCGTGATGTGAGTAACCTAAAGAGCAGAATCACACTTGGGCCATTTGCACTTGTTTTTAATGACAGATGAGAAAAACAACAAATCATCTGACTCTCAAATGGAAGTTACTGATGTGTGTGCGTATTTGCCAGCCAAATGTTCTTCTGATGAGCAGGTTCACTTTAGACCCACTGATTGGCAGGCAGGGGGAGAAGAAAAGCAGCCTGGCGCGACAAGGCGGGCTGGCACACAGTGCGGGGCTGGCCGCAGAATGCAGAGCCAACAGCCCCTTCTGTTCATTTTAATGCCAGGCCTGGCATCTGAGAGGCAGATAAGCCAGCCGATCGAAGGCTTAATTAGGTCCCTCTCAAGCAGTGGTCTCTGGTTTTTTTAGCACTGTGCAGTGTCACCATCCTCCAAATGGCTGCAGCAAGCTGGGGCACAGAAAACATTTTTATGCCCAAGCAACAATGCTCTCAGCCTACACACACTACACACACACACACTCTACAGGGCGCACACAGATCCGTGCATTCTTGCCACACATGCATTCATGCCACTGAGAAACTTGCTGACATGGGGCTCTGTGGGATCTTAAAAGCACGCTCTGAAGATATTTCAGCTCCTGTTTTAAATCAAATAAGACTCTCGCTGCTTTTTATGTTATGAAGCTCCAAGTAGCTGTAAAAGTGAAGGCTCGGCATAGCAGACATTGCCTCCTGTGCTTCCCTTCCACAGCACAAACCAGCATCATTCACACTGGCATGACTTAGATGGAGCATACCAAAGAAGGACATAAGAAGGCCTCTCATGAGCAGGTGGGTCCAAAATATTAGGCACCTCTCCAGTGGTGGGATTCAAATATGTGAACAACCGGTTCTCTGTGTGGGTGCCACTTCCAGAAGTCCATTCTGGGCCTGGGCAACAAAAAAAATTAGCTACCGGTTCTGCCGAAGTGGTGCGAACTGGCTGAATCCCATCACTGCCTCTCTGCCCCTCTCTCCCTCTCTCTGTTAGGGTTTTGTGCTCTATTACTTTCTCAGAATGTTACTATTAAACCTCATTTTGCAGGGAACAAAAGAGCTGTTCTAATGCTATGCTTGTACAGGTAACCCTCAACCTCACTATGCCACTGTAGTATGTTTAAAGAGGCCACCTTGGGCCTCTTTAAGAAACCAAGTACAATTTTGAAAAGTACCAATCGCTAACCAGAAATTGTTTTAAAGTCAATCATTTCGATTACTGGCCAATTTATGTAATTTGAAGCAGATGGCCAAAGCAAAGGATAGCTTGAAAGGCCTAAAAATAAAGTCAACACTTCAGTGCAGAGAAGCCCCTGGTAAATGCCAATCCTGTTAGCTTTTTGCAAGGCCTTGAAGGCTTGGATGTTTCCCAGCCATCTGAGTCAGGCAGGTAGACAAGCTGTCGTTAATGATGTGCATAGTTGACAAGTGGGATTTATTTATCTAAGAAAATTTATATGGCCGCCCACTCATCCACAGTGACTCTAAGAAGCTTGCCAAAAAGTGGGGTTATTGTTTATCCTTGGGTGCTGGGCATGTGTTAAGTCTTGTGAGGTACTCCAGACAAGAAACACACTCGGGGTATCAGCTCTATCTTTATTGTAAGGCTGCATTTGACAGAATCTGGCAGGCCTAAAATTACATCTCTCCATATTTGTCTTTATAGTCCAAGAAAGTACGAAGTCTCCATTCTAAGACCTTTGCCATGCCCTATTCATTCTACGTGCTCATCTGCCTCTGATCTGACCATTGCTAAGTCTGCCGCTCTTTCTCCTGCTTCGCAAAGTCACTCCCACATGCCGTTACCTTGAGGTGAGATGGGCAGTCCATAAATTTTATAAATAAATAAATTACAGGGTTATATGTGGTGGGTTTTCTATATTTTAATCTTTGTAAGTCACTTGTTTGAGATGGGTGGCTATATAAGCCACAAAAATAAATACATAAATAAAATCTGTTCCGCTCCCTTGATGCATACAATATAAAACAACAGTGCAACACGTGCAGGAGTGAGATGCTGGCTAGAAGCTGTACGCAGATCTGTTTCTTGCAAAGATGCAATCCTTTCTCCACCTCCCACTCCTTTATTTGACATGCTGTGTTTTGGCCTTTTTCAATCTGTCTACCCCCTTGATGTTTAAGTGACCAAGTTATTCTTCTTAGCGTAGAAATACTGTCATGCATCAAGCTTCAGCTGCCCAAATTCTGTTAATATGTCAGGCAGGTCCATTATTTCACTACCACCACCCCCAACAGAGGTGGAACAGTAACTTATCTATGCACTAGTCAGAGGACATGGGTGGGTTCATTTAAATGCTGAGGGGGCTTTTTTCTAACAGAATATATCAATCAATCGTGATGTCGGGTACAACTGTTATTTTTTAATATCCTGGCCAACAGGTGAGCAAGCTAATTAAAAGGTAACCCACTTGCCTGTGGCAGAGATTTCCAACAATTTGTCTGGAAATTGCTTTGGCAATACTCCAGAAAGAGAGAGGGTGCTTTTAGATGAGGCTTTTAATATCTAATCGCCCTCTCACATTCAGAGAATTTTATGGAGGCACAAATAGGGAAGAGGTGAGCTTTCATACAACGTTGTCCTGCTTTTTTAAAGTATTGGTTTAATCTTTTTGCCTTTCCTGAAAATCTGTTATGGAGGAAGAAAAAATGGAAAACAATACATTTTGGTTGAGACATTTGGTTGAGACAGTAATGGTGGCTCTGCTGGCATTCTCTCTCTCTCTCTCTCTCTCTCTCTCTCTCTCTCTCTCTCTCTCTCTCTCTCACACACACACACACACACACACACACACACACACACACACACACACACCGAACAAAAGAGAAACAATCCTGTTATCTCCACTCGAACCCATCTAGGCCACCCTGAACAGCAGCACTCGGCAGCAGCATAGATGCTGGGCATGAAGTAGAGGGCCAGGCCATGACTGCAGCCCGAGCACCACTGCTGCCATTCAAAAATGCTGCCACACAAACCTTTGGGAATGGTGCAATTATCCCCACAATCCAGCAGTCCCCAGGATCTGCCATGTGCCGCTTACCTTCAGGCGATGTTCTCTTTCTATTGACAGGCTCCCGAGACCTACTCAAGGCTGCTCCACACCACATGAGGCCTTCATTCTTGAACAGCTTTGGAGAATTCTCTTCTGCAGTCTCTGTAGCTTCTGGAAATCACTCAAAAACATACCCCATTTTTCCACAATTTTCAGAGGCTCCAAAGGCTGTATGCGCGCACTCCCTGTTCTCATCCAGCTTTTGCGGCCTCCAAAAATTGCACGAGAATAGGGTGTGCTTTCAAGAATACTTGTTGTCAGGTATTGGTGAACACTGGCACATCCCCTAAAATGTTGTGACATGTCCAGTGCTTTTTTTGTAAAAGAAAAAGGTGCCGGAACTCACACATGTCATACAAACCAGCTTGTCTACCCTACAAGGTTCCATCCAAAAAAGGTGCCGGAACTCCGTTCTGAGCGTTCTATGACGAAAAAAAGCCCTGGACATGTCACCTTTGACCCATGAGTCACAGGTTCTCCATCCCTGGCCTAGAATCTCTTAGAGAGCCAGTTCCTGGATGCAAGACAGAAATTGTTTTAGATACCACAGTTAACTAGAATGAACAATGAGAAAGGGCATTTTTTTTTTGGCAGATCTCTTCCTGTCTATAAATTAGTGCAAAGCTTTCAATTTATTCACTCTTAATTTTACCCATGAAATAAAACTAAGCCCTTTGGCAAACTGTTTTCATAAATGAATGCTATTACGTACATATTCCAGACAGCATCAATATTACATGCAAATTGCAAATGCGTGTTGCACACAAGCTAGTTTCAGTTTTTGGTGTGAAGATTCATTCCCTGTCCCGTCCTCTCTTAAATCCTTATCTTGTTATTTCGCTTTGATTCTGATGACAGTTTTACTGAACTTGTAGAAAACAGTACTAAGAGAATAGCTGAGCTGAAATCAAAAGTAGCACCGTACAAAATTAGCTCCTCCACCAACTGTTAAAAATAAGCCTGACAAAACATAAACCTCTACATCCAAGGAGTTCTTAACTTGTCCACCAGCTAATTTAGATAAACCTAAATAAAAAGTTGGCCCTTATAAGTGGAAGCTGATTGTCAAATCATGGCTGATTCAGAAAAAGGAGTGAAGGGATTTTATTATGCTTAAGGTTGATGTTAGTAATATTGATATTAGTAATGATACTGGGTAATCATCTTTATGTGCAAGCAGCTTTGTAGGTGCTTTATATTGGGAAATTAGTTGTATAAAAGCAAACGTTTCATGCTTTAGGTACAGGGGATTGCTTACATGAAAAAAGCATGGTAAGGGGAGGGGGGGAAAGGAGTTATGTGGAGTTGTGTATGAGTCATCATCTTGGAATTATTTTTCTTGTACCTTTGGGTTCCTAGTACCAAGACCAGATCTCATTGTTCTGAAGGGGTATAAAAGGTGGAAGACATCTTTCCTGGTTGTTGCCTTCATCTCTCTACTAGCCACGAAGAGAGATGTGGCCACCCAACTCTATTTTGATCAAAATAAAAGTTGTTTGCTTGCTGAAACCTCGGCTCAGGAGTTTCTTTTGGCTCTTTTAAATTCCTGAGTAATGCTGGGGAAATTGTGAGGCTAAGTGTAAAACATTACAGTAGGATCTGATCTAATTAGAATTCTGACAAAAGGACACCAGGAAATTTCATGTTGTGCAGTTGTAGGCAAACGTTTAGGCACCTAGAGTCAAACCATATATTTCATCCTTTCTGAAAAACTTTTTGACAGAAAAGAGAACATCCAAACATTTATGTAGCTGATGAAAAGTCTATATTTGCTTTTGTAGTTTTTCCACATTCTTCAATGTAGAAAGTTTCTTCTAACTCAAAAATAATCCTTTTTCTGTGCGTTGTATCATCCCATAGATTTTTCAGTAATACACAAAACTAGGGACCTTGTAGGCAATTTCAAAACATTTGTGTTCTTTAAGTTCTAAAAGCTTGTTTTGGAAGTCAGGTGGTTTTTTTTTCACTGACTGGAACTTTAACTCCTAGTATTAATTGACGCTTATTTGAATCCATCCTTAATTCCCTCTGGACAATATTTCCTGTGCCACTGGCACCACACGACCCCAAAGCTACCTATCTCTCCCTTTTTCCTCCAAATGTATTTTATGTTTGTTTCGTTACTCCAAATCACTTTATTCCAAAGCACTTGAGGCTTATTGTGTTTTCTTTTGCATATTTTAAACTTGTGACTTTTATGATACGGTTGGAGACAAGATTTTCTGTTGAGAACTCTCCCATCAAACCATTGTTCTATAAGCAATGTATACTGTGAGCCCATGGACAGCTGTTCAGCATCAGCCAAACTTTTCAGCAAGGCATTTATAGTTACTGTGGTGTAGAGGTGGCCAGTCTGAGGGCAGTATTAGCAGAGGCTTTACTTGGTCTTCATACCAATGTTCTACAGTCAGTGAAGAAACTGCCACGAAAAAGAGCTTGGATATTTAAGCAAAACAACAGTCTGATACCTTATCTCCAAATTACGCCATATTGACAGGAAAGAGAGAAAGGTTTTGGAATAGCATTCATAGTAAAGACTTCTTTTAATCATAGAGCCTTGGTGGAGCAGTGGGCTAATGCCTCCTTAAGTAACACCAGCTGCCTGCAATTAGTGCAGGTTCGCATCCCACCAGGCTCAAGGTTGACTCAGCCTTCCATCCTTCCGAGGTAGGTAAAATGAGGACCCAGATTGTTGGAGGCAATTAAGCTGACTTTGTAATAATGCCGCTTGGGGGGTGTGTGAAAGCCCTAATAAGCAGGCATATACATAGAATGAAGGCTACTGCTAAGCTTGTAAGCCGCCCTGAGTCTTCGGAGAAGGGCGGGATATAAATGGAATTAAAATAAATAAATAAAAATAATCGTAAAGTGCCACTGACGTGGTTAAAGGACACACTCTCCAGCAACACCAAGGTGTCTGTCTACCATATTTTCTAGCAGGAACAGCAGACCAGGACTGTAGAACTGTTAAGTGAGAAGGTTTGATAGATGGTTAAGCCCACAGGAGGCCCTCTGCTGATCTCTGGAGGACCTCAGTATGTTCACCCTCTACTAAGTCTGCACCACTTCCCTCTTCTTTTGTTTCATTCATCTCTTCTTGTTTTGAAATGTAAAAATTAGGAAAAGGGTTCCTGGTCACTCTGCAATGGACTTGCCTCTGCAGCCGTGTCCAGCAAAATATACAGAAAAAACATCCCTGAGTTTGCCCAGACAGACAGGGGAGGGGAAAAAAAAGGCCTCCTCCGTTTAAAAGCAAATGAAAAAAATGAAAAGAAAAAAAGAGGCACAGGAGAACTAAAACCAGTGAGTATCTATAGGATGATAGGATATGGTAGGAATTAAAGATACAATACGTTAGGAAACCAGCAGGCCAGGGAAAGCATGATCTTGCCAAAAATTGGCAAAACAATGGCATGTTACATCTTTAAACTAGCAAAACAGCATTCGAGCACACCACTAATGAAACACGCTGCCAGTTTCCAAGTTCTAATTATTAAATTTTCATCCAACAAAATGAGCATTGGAAACCCAGAGAGAGACTTCAGTCGCATTTTCGATGGCCATTTATGTTCACTGAAATACTAGTTTACCAGAGCTATGTAACAGAAACTAAGAATGCCCAATAAAGTATACACATGAGAATTTCAAATAAAATCACTTCAACCAGCCTTGGTAAAATAACTTCTCATTCTGCCTTTTTCTGAACTCTCTCTCTACAGTGAGAACAGGGCATAAACATGTGGACAGAAGAAGAACCAGAGACTGTGGCCTGGAGTAATGAAAGGCTGAAGACAAAGGCACAAAACACCGGTTGACCCACATCATGCCAATCCAAGTTCTTCCTGTCATCTCTTCAAAATAATTTGTACAATTCTAAGTCTTGGTTTAATTGTTTAAGGAAAAGATATTTGGCAGAAAAGGACACATTTTGTCCTTCACGTTGAGCTGTAGCAGTCCAGTCAGATTTGGGGCAATCTCTCATGCTGACCTCTAGTGAACTTTTACATCCCTTCTCCATTTTAGTACTGTTGTGTATGCAGGTGCAGGCATCTGCATAACAGCGGCCACTAGGGGGCGTTGGCCTGGACGGTTTGGCGGGAAACCTAGTTTCGGCGGGAAACCTAGGGCCAACCCCATTGGCTGGCCACCTACCTGGCCAGGTATTTAAGAAGGCCAGGTTGCCCTTGTTCGCCAGTACGGACCCCCCCACACACAATAAAGAGCTGAACACGTACTCCGGCTGGCGTCTCTTCCTTGCGTCAGACCCACTACATTACAAGTACTATAGCATTATTATTGTTGATGTTGTTAAGACTTTACAGACTGCCCAATGTCAGAATGACTCTGGGCCTCTTATGTTTAAAAATAGAATGCAGTCAAAAGAGCCCATGTGTTTGGACAAACCACACATTATACAGCATCGTAAACAATCAGCTGGGGCTCCACAAACACCCTACCCCGACACCTAGGAGAACAGCCAAGTTTAAAAGACTTCTGGAACTAATCAGAATGGAAATTACATTTAATTCTGGGGCAATAACATTCCGGAGGACAGGCACCACAACAGAGAAGCCATACTTCTTGAGTCTTGATACAGGGCATTGTTTAATTGACTAATATACAAAACTGGCACAACTATAAAGGGTCAGCTTTCACCATTAGACACTGTAGCTCTGCCCTCAGCCACATGATGCTGACTTCAAAGACCATATATGATTCCATGTGAGAACAGCAATAAATGAAGAATGCCAAATTGTTTCCAGAACGAAGCATCAAATACTTTGCAATGCAGTATGACCCCTCCACTCAATGGCCTGCTAAACCACTCACATCTAAAAACTCAATACTAGAACCAAAGCAACTGGATTGATAGACACAAAGGGCTACTTTACTTATTCTCAGATTTTCAGGAAAAAAGAATTATACTAACCATTGTTGAAGTAGAGAAATTAAGGAACTGCACAATTGTATGAACGATCAGAGTGCTTCCCTCACACAGGTTTTTGCCGTGAATGGTTGCATGTAGGGTTACAGGTAACAATCAGAAGAGGTAAGGAAACAAACTCTGGAAGAGACAGAATGTTAATATACAATATTGGCACAATTTATAGCAGGCTAACTACCACCCCTCTTCTGCTCTAGCTTCAGCCAAGTAATGCAGATTACAAGACCTGTATAGGCTTACATGTGGGAACTGAAAGCAAATAATCAGTGAAGCATATCAAATTGTTTGTAGGGCAATAATTGTGTCAGGACAGGGGAGACAATAAGGGGGACAACCTACACAAAACCCTGAAGAACTAACAAATCAGCTTCAGGAATAGCTAGGATTAAGATGAAATAAATGTCATCAGGCTATGACAATGAACAGGGGATGTCCATAATACCTTACAAAAAATAGTGGTGTACCGTTCCTCAAGATCCATTACTCAATTAATCTTAAATAAATATTGTCCTATCACCAACCTCTCCTGTTGGGAAAGGTTGTGAAGATAATACACAAGAATTAAGGGAGGCTCCAGGTGGAGTGGATAATCTTGGTCCTTGTCAGGTAGAAGGAATGAAGAAAAACACAAGGAGTTACTTCAGAGCTGTTTCTTTATTGTTGCTTGCCTATAGATAGGAATCTTGCCAAACTAAAGCACAAATCTGCATAACTATGAGGAATACCCCGTGAAAGGGTAGGAAGTGTCCTCTTTGGCTCTTTTCCTGCATATTGGAGATTCCATACTGAGCTGCCTCTTTGCTCCTTGGCGACTATACATTCTATTGCTGGCAATGGGGCAGGCGTGGTTTTAGCATGATGCATCCGGCCCGTGGGCCATCAGTTTGACACCCCTGCATTAGACCAAACTGGCTCTCATTAGATCATCAGATATTGCATAACTGTACTGGTTGCTGACAGGCTTCTGGGACTAATTCAAAGTACTAGTTGTTTCCTATAAAAACCTTTATGATGCTAGTCCTCACTACCTTTAGGACCATCTGCTCCAACTATAATCTGCCCGTAAAATATGTAGCGGCTAAGAGGACGTGTGCCACATTTCAACCCCCAGAGGTAAAGCAAGGACCTGGCTTTTTCTGGTACAGCCCTCTCACTATGAAACAGCTTGCCCCCAAGCTTAAAATGGCCTGTGTTGTTTTTCCTGAAAGCAGTACAACAGAGTAGTATAGTACTTGGATCTTTAACAATGGCAGCACCTAATTGAGAGAGTGGCTGCTGGGGTGGCTTACAGTATTTGATGTTTCATTATTGTCTGGATTGTGACTTTCTGGGTGATTTATTGCTGTAGTAGTATTAGGAGTTTGCAGCATATTTGTATAACTGAAATATTTAAAATATTCACATGGCTAGGGACAAGTAGAATGTTCTCTTGTACACAAAAATCTATGCTGTCTTGTTATTAAACCTGCAGTTGGACTTTTATAACAATGATGTAACAGAAAATACGAGATTTCCTCAATGTATTTGGCTTCTATTCATATGCATTCGAGATTGATTTCCTGACCTTGATGTTACTCACGGGAACATCTATGTAACCTATTTATCGGCACGATGACGATGCCCATGAATAATTCCCTATTTTTATCTTTGGATATTATCATTGTACACGACGTCTCCACATATTCATTGCCCTGTGTGTATATTCAAACGTTCGTGTGCGTTTTACAGCCCTGTTGTAGTCATCTCTGAGTTTTTATTATAGTTGTTGTTGTTGTTAGTTGCGAAGTCGTGTCCGACCCATCGCGACCCTATGGACAATGTTCCTCCAGGCCTTCCTGTCCTCTACTATCTTCTGGAGTCCATTTAAGCTCACGCCTACTGCTTCAGTGACTCCATCCAGCCACCTCATTCTCTGTCGTCCCCTTCTTCTAGTGCCCTCAATCTTTCCCAGCATTAGGCTCTTCTCCAGTGAGTCCTTCCTTCTCATTAGGTGGCCAAAGTATTTGAGTTTTAGCTTCAGGATCTGGCCTTCTAAAGAGCAGTCAGGGTTGATCTCCTCTAGGACTGACCGGTTTGATCGCCTTGCAGTCCAAGGAACTCGCAGGAGTCTTCTCCAGCACCATAGTTCAAAGGCTTCAATTCTTTGGCGCTCAGCCTTTCTTATGGTCCAGCTTTCACTGCCATACATTGCAACTGGGAAGACCATAGCCTTGACTATACGCACTTTTGTTGACAGGGTGATGTCTCTGCTTTTTAGTGTGCTGTCTAGATTTGCCATGGCTTTCCTCCCGAGGAGCAAGCGTCTTTTAATTTCTTGGCTACAGTCCCCATCTGCAGTGATCTTGGAGCCCAGGAAAATAAAATCTGTCACTACCTCCATTTCTTCCCCATCTATTTGCCAGGAATTGAGAGGGCCAGATGCCATGATCTTGGTTTTCTTAATGTTTAATTTCAATCCAAGTTTTGCACTCTCCTTCTTCACCCGCAACAAGAGGCTCTTTAGTTCTTCTTCACTTTCTGCCATTAGAGTGGTATCATCTGCATATCTTAGGTTGTTGATGTTTCTTCCGGCAATCTTAATTCCAACTTTTGATTCATCTAGCCCTGCCTTTCTCATGATGTGCTCTGCATATAAGTTAAACAGGCAAGGCGACAGTATACAGCCTTGCCGGACTCCTTTCCCAATTTTGAACCAATCAGTGGTTCCGTGTCCAGTTCTCACTGTTGCTTCTTGGCCCGCATATAGATTTCTCAAGAGACAAATAAGATGGTCTGGTATGCCCATCTCTTTAAGGACTTGCCAGAGTTTGTTATGATCCACACAATCAAAGGCTTTAGCATAGTCAATGAAGCAGAAGTAGATGTTTTTCTGGAACTCTCTAGCTTTCTCCATGATCCAGCGTAAGTTAGCAATTTGATCTCTAGTTCCTCTGCCTCTTCGAAATCCTGCCTGTACTTCTGGTAGTTCTCGATCCACATACTGCTGGAGTCTAGCTTGTAGGATTTTAAGCATAACTTTACTAGCATGAGAAATGAGTGCAATGGTGCGATAGTTTGAACATTCTTGAACATTTATTATAGTAGTTTTAGCCAATTCCCAGAGGTTTTTTTTGGGCGGGGGTTGCTCATAGTACTTAGGAAAATAACCTCAAAAAATATTCTGAGACGAACTCTCAGAATATTAGAGTTACCACCTTGGCAACTTCAATCCCTTCTAAATAATTTATTTTCTTTCCCCGTGAACTGCTTCCCATCTCCCCGAGACCAAAGTGCTTCCTGGAACTTGGAGTCCCAGTAGCACTATCTCCCCTTGTCTCGCTGGGCCTTCGGAACTACCAATCCCACAATCCCAGGCGTTCTCTCGGCTCTCCGTGACAACTTGAACCTCGCCTCTTCGCTCATCTTTTAATTTATGAGCAAGGAAAAAGAACTACAACTCCCGGCAGCACTTAGCGCTTCACCGGCCTCCGCCTCCCTCAGCTGGCTTGAAGGGTGTTATTGTTGTTACTAAAAAAGATTAGTGGACCAGCTGGTTGCTCTCTGGGTAAGAGACGTCTTCTGTACTGGGGAAAGGGCTTTTCAGTTTTCTCTCCTCCTTGCTTTTATCTTTGTTATTGCTCGGAAGCATCAGATTTGGGGTGTATTCGGGGAGGGGGACACCCCTCCCTTCCTCTCTCTTGAGTTCAGGAGTTTTTAATCAGCTGTACTTCCTGTCAGGACAGAAATCAAAATAAATAAAGGAGGCTGCGGTTACACAGGTTTTCACTTTTCCCTGCACGAAAGGGGAGAGAAAACGCACGAAAGGCTTCAGTGGGCCTTTTAACTCTGAACTTGCAGCCCAAAAAAGCAGGCAGTTGGGAAGAGCACTCGTTGAAAAAGGGATTTTCTAACCCGATTAGCTCGGAAACTCTCTTAACCTCTGTTTCACATCGATCTCCCCGTTTCCTTGATACATACACGAACTGTTCGGTGCTGGGACACCCCAAATCTTTTCTTCCTGTTTTAACTGCTGGAAAAAAAAAATCGCTGCCTGCGACCTTTCGCTCCTTTCTACTAATAATCTAACTTCGGGATCCATTTTGACGCCCAAAAGTCTCCCTCCTCCTCCCCCCCGCCGCCCTCCCCCCAAAAAAATTCCCCCTCCCCAAACCCTAAACGTAACTGCGAAGAAGCTTCGAGGCTCGCACGATGTTGGCGTTTACATGTGGGGGGAAGGCAGGACGCGATGAGACTTGTGGCTTCTTGCAAGCTACAGTCATTTTCCTTTTGTTTGGCTTGAAAGCTGCCCAAGGCTAAGCCGTGACGCCAGGAGGAACGGCGCCTTTGCAGCAGCAGAAGACTTACAGCTTTTTCCCCCAAAAAACAAGCCAAGGGGGGGAGGGGGGAAGGAGGAGGACGGGAACGAAGAGCCGCCTCCATTCCCTAAAAAGCCCATCAGAAACCGGGAAGGAAGGAGAGGCGGCGGCGGCGAGGGGGGGGTTGTCTTTGCGCAAAGCGCGCACCAGCACATCTTCCCACGCCTCCCGTCTCTTCCCATAAGCGGCTCGAATCGAAGAGTTTGTTTTGCTGGGCTCCTTCTCGCTCTCTGATTGGCTTTTGCTTTGGAGAAGCCCCGCCCCCGGGCTCTTAAGTTCTTCGCGAGGAAAAGGAATGTTAGCAAGCAGTGCCGGGAGCTGCCAGGCTGGCTTTCGTGGCCACGTGGCTTGTCTGGGTCACGCGGGGGGGAAAGCTGGTTTCCCTTGGTATGCGGTGGAGAGGAGCGAGTGCTTCGTGCGGGCAGGCCCGGCTCCACCTGGTTTCATAACAGGCCTTCTCTTGTGAGGAAGCTTTGCCACGTCCGAGCTTCCCTCTTTCCCCCCCCCTTGCTCCCTGTAGTTTACCCAAGAGGTCTTCAGAAGAACGCCCTTATGTATCTAAAAGAAGAAGAAGAAAAAACCCTTATATAAATAAAATAATAATAATTATTATTATTATTATTATTATTATTATTATTATTATTATTATTATTATTATTATTATTATTATTATTATTATTATTATTATTATTATTATTGATTCCTCCGCCCCACCACCACCACCACCAAAGGTTAGATAGAAAAATATATTCTTCCCCTCTTGTGGTATTCTCAGCCTGTAGTAAGATCGTCCCCTGTTGTAAATTTTATCTGCAAAAAAACGGGGCGATTGGTCTCTTCACTTGAATAATGCAGCTGAGGAGGTGAACTTAAACTCTTCCTTTGGCCGTTGAAACAATAATGCAAGAAGCTGAACATCGTCAGGTTGAGGAAAGGGAATAGAAAGAACCGCTACGGGCAGTAACTTGTGTTTCCCTGGTTAACCGGGAAGCGGGGCGTTGGGTTGTTGTCACAAGATGTCATGATACCTAGTAACTTGACAAGGCAGTTAAATTCAGGGAAGGTAATCTATGAGTAATTAGGAGAAACATCCTTCAGGCCCAGTTTAATGTTAACATTCAAGAAAGACAGCATAACAGTGAAATTGAGCCGCCCAGAGTCGCATATGTGAGATGGGCAGCTGTACAAATTAAATAGAACTGATAAAATGATCACTGGCTATAAGTCGCTGTAATATCATGCCATGATGAGTAAAATGGGAATTAAAAATGGATTTTACACTACGCATCTTGGGAGTTTAATAACGGAAATCCTCTAAAGGGAAGGCTGGATGGGAGTCTCAACAGAAAAGCCGTTGTTCTTGATGACCAATAAATGTCCATAAAACGCAACAGAACCAACAGCACATTATGTGATCATCATAACTATTAGGCAGAATTCTTTGGGAGAAAACAGTTATCCTGATAGGGCATACATATACAAATAACTTGAATATTCGTCGCTTTCAAAGCAAGGAGTATTATGCAAAGGCCAGAAAAGGAATAAGCTGCAAATCAAATAAATTAAAAACATGAGATAGCAAAGATAGCTAAATAACTCTCCATATCTCTCTATCTTACAAAGCATCTTTGTTTTTCCATACAATGCTTGCTTCATACAGTGTGTTTTGTTCTCTAAATCTCTTACCTCTCTTACCATACAAATAATGGCTTTCTGGGTCTTCCTCTTATCAGCTCATTCCTATATTAACTTTTAATTTGATTCACATCCATTCTTACTATACCACAATGTACTTCTTGCATACTAATCACTTTTGTATTTAATCTGCATACAGTCATCACCTGTTTATCGTGACCCCCTATCTTTTAGTCATGCTTTGCTATACTGTTATGTGGTTCTTCATTAAGTCATTCCCACAACATTCAACTTTTATTTTTCTCCTCACATGCCCTTCTCACTTTCTTGTTACTAAAACATTCCTATGCCTGCCATTTTGTCTGTCAGAAATTTTCTGCAAATCATTTGGGTCTAGTCAGCAAGATAGCATCATCTGCATACAAATCTATATTTACATTTTACATCCTCAACTAGCAGACTCCTGATGCCATCACATGCAATATTTATACATTTATCCACAGATGCAATCAACCATCTTTGCCTTAGCCTGTGCTCAATCTTGAATAAGTGTTTCATATATTCTTCCATATTATTAGATGTTTGTTTTACTTCATAATTGAAGCCCACTTATTATATCATCCACTTTCTCTAAATCACCCATAGACATTCTCACATTTTATTCTGTTTCAGACTTATACCACATATGCCTGGTTGATTTACAAGGAGTTTACTGGTAAGTAGTTCTGCAGTAAATTACAAAGGCATGATGTTATCCATGCAAGTGCATGCAATGCTCCAGAAAATATAGGGAAGCATGACCTTGCTGATGCCCGCTCTTAAATAGGCCAAATGCAGATTCCAATGCATCATGGAACTAAGTTTTATGCCAGGGTTTTGACCTTCATATCCTGACTTATTCAACACCTGTTTCCACTGATTTTCCTGCTGATTCAGCCATCGGTAGCTAATTCTCTGCTGACTTCTGAGGCTGGCACTCCAATGGCTGATACCTCTCTGCCCAAAACACATTCACACATTCTGAATGACCTAATCAAAGAGCAAACAATTGATCTGTATACTGTACCACCTGCCATGCATAAAGCTACACTGCATTTACAATTTTTTCTCAGTGACATTTCTCCTACCTTTTCATTTAGAATTTTACTAAATGCCTTCCCAGACACACTTTAACAACTTTTAACTCTTTGTAACCTTTCCCTTTATGTGGGGAAAAAATGGCATTCTTCCTATCATTGGGCAGATGCAGTCTTCACCTTTGTTAAATAATCGAGCCACAATAATATTTTAACATTTATTTATGAGATTTATTTACCACTACAATATGATATAAGTAAAAGATAATTATAAGTGAGTGATGAAAATAATAAAAAATAAAAAATAATCAATAAAAGCCCTGGCACAGATGACTTCACACATATCAGTTTGTATATGTTTTCTGAAAGAACAAGAGTTTTTAAAAGCGTCTAGAAAAGCATGAAATGTCTCCAGTTACAGTAAACTACCGCTGCAGCTTTTTCATTTTTCAACATTTTCTCAGTCTTACTTCTTTTCCCCCATTTTTTAACACTAACATATAGAGCATCTATATCAATTCAGTGCTGCAATGTATTACTATTTTCACTTAAGTCTCTCAAATATCCCTTCCAGCACTTTCTCCCTTCAGTTTCTTTCCAAATTAATTCATCAATTTTATTCTTAATCTCAGTCATTCAGTTGTAGGCCCTTTTGTTTAGCACTATTTACTCATTTTCAAAAGATATATTTTTCTATCAAAACTATTCTGCATTTCCTCTGACTCTTAACTGTGAATAGCTCTCTGTGGATATATTCTTTGCCATTATCTGATTTTCTACATATGCATTATTCAGCATATTTCTTTCATCTTCAGTTTTTGCAGCAATCGCTCTCTTATGCGAATTTTTCCCAAACACAACCTCCTTTTATGTCATAATTTTACCAGGCACTCTTCTTTATACTTCTAGTAGCATAACTCCACGTGCTTCCATGATGCAGTACTCAGTAACATATTTATTTTAAAGGACACTCCACATTCCTTATATTCACATTCTGTTCATTCTACTGGGAAATTAATCACTCTTCTAGTACTTTTTCATAATGACTGCTACATTCTCTTCCTGCTGTCTTATTTTCCACTCTTCTTTCCCATCTTTCATTGTGTTCCATATCTATTTTTCCTCAAAATCTACTTTTTTTCTACCAAAAAATTGACTGTCCCGCATTCTGAATCTCTCATCACCCTTGTATCCTTCACTAATTTTCTCTCAGTCCTTTAAGATTTATATTCCGTGTACGTATAAACACAGCTATGTTTAAAATTTGTGTTCAAAACAAGCCATGTATCCAAAGTGAATCTGCTTAGTCCTTTTTCTGAGCAGCCATTTACCAAGATCACCAATCTTCTCTGAATGGCACCATCCTTTTTTCTATATATTTTTTTCTTGTTCCTACCAAAACATTCATGTCACTTAACGGAAAACTTTCCCCCTTCATTACTTTCAATCTGAATATTGCACGAGTTTTCTTTAAATCTTTGGTTTGCTATTATCATAATTCATTGGAACATAATTAAAGTTTCACTTGCATCTGAAACCTGTAACATCCTAAATAGCACTATTTCATACTTTCTGACATACATTTTAGCTCTTTCATTCATAACCTACACTTTTGCATTTATTCATCAACTCCATTCCACAGACTACATCCTTATTCAGATCTATTGCATCCTTCCCCTTCCTTAGTTTCACCATACACTGTTCCTTCTTTTTTATCATTAATTCATGTTCCTTACCGTGTATTCCTTTACATTCCAAGTTACAGTCTTTCTTTCCCATTGCCACCACCAGATGAAATTGTAAGCTATGACTTCTGTCACTATGGCTTTGTACAACCATGACATTAACATATTTTTATTATATTTGACATATTTTTAGTAAATTTTACTTATATTCGTGCTATATGCAGCATCCTCTGCTAACAGTAATGACAGTATGGTACTAGTTAGTTTTGACACATTATGATTGTATCTTACAAACACAATCAGCATTTTTTTTAGCTCAAACATGCCAAGACTATTAGTACACACTCAAATCTCTAGTCCAGAGAGTACGTTGCAAACCAGCATATTGTTGTCCACATTTCACCAACTAAGTAGTACATGAAGTGTATTGATCTACAAACAGGATGCATTTTCAAGTGCCTTGTTTATTAATATTACATGGAAGGTTTCCCATTTTTTTGGCCTCCTGATTGCTAAAGCTACAACTCCCACCACTTTTAGCTAGCCTGACCTGCACTATTCTGGAACAGATAGGCCCAAAACATCTAGAGGCCAAAACAATAGCCTATATCAGGGGTAGGCAACCTTGGCTCTTTTATGACTCGTGGACTTCAACTCCCAGAATTCCTGAGCCAGCATGGCTCAGCTTGGAAACCTCTCCCTTTCCTCTCAGCATGGCTGGCTCAGGAATTCTGGGAGTTGAAGTCCAGGAGTCATAAAAGAGCCAAGGTTGCCTACCCCTGGCCTATATGTTGACCACAAACACCTGATATCTAGTCTGAATGCTAGTTGCCGGGAGTTACAGCTATCTTGCCACTACATGTTCTGCTTTTGGACTCCTTTCCAGCTTTTTTTTTTTTGCTTCAAATAGGGCAAAGTACGTGGCTGGTTTCATCCAGGATAGCTCCTCTTAATGCTCCAGATTTAATACAGAAAACCTAAACAGGTTCATGTCCACATAGTTGTGGCCACACAAACAGGAAAATTACATTCTTCTTTCCCCAGGCTGTAAATTCATTCCACTAACAATAGCATATTGTTCAAGTAAATAATCCCTAATCTACTTTATGAAGACAACCTGGAGAAGGCCAAGATTGTTATTCATGTTTCTACTTACAAACTTTTATGATGGGATACCTCTGGAAACTTGATGCATGAAACAAAAGGTCTCCTCATCTTTCAGTTCTTGAATTTTGTACCCCAAGGTTCACTGTTTATATACATGGATGTTCCAGTTTGTTTTATATGTTTAATCTTGTGATTTACCTACATTCCAAGTTTAATCTATAATCTTTAATCTGTCTGATGGTGGTGGGCAGTTTAGAAATGTAAAACACAAGTAAATAAATAAATCTCATCTGTTCCAGTCAGGATTTGCTGGCTGGGATGATGATGATGTATGCTGTTGCACGCCATTATGTTGTCTAGTAAAAATAATTTCACAAGTGGTTTTTGTTGGAGACCACAGTTGGGATTATGAGTGGATTAGTCATGAAAGCTACAGCTCGGTTTGGCTTTCCTGGAGTTCCAAATAGCCAGATATCTACCCAGTTGCTTAGTCTGTTAGCACATGCCCTAGCGGCCTAGCCCTGGTTTCCCACCTCAGGCAGAGAGTTGACTGGATGGCCTAAAATGAGGGTGAGCAGAAGGTAGATTTGGCTGTGCTAGTAGATCTCTTAACTTGAAGTAGAGTACCAAAAATTTCCAACTCCCAATTGGGCATCAGCAACAACAGAGAGTCTTCTGCTGGCACAAAGCCAGGCTGCTGAAAGAAAGGAAGTTGCATAGAAGCGGATTTTGTATAGGCAAAATTAGTTCTAATGTAGTAGTGTTCTGGACCTGGTGTGGTGCTAAGAAACATTTACTTTTGATTATTAGTTCAGGCCCATCCCCACCATCATTTTGCATTTCTAGTCAGTGGATTTGGGAATCTTGTAAAAAAATAAGTCCAATCTGTCTGAAATCTTATTTTTCTTACCACCTTCCTTATTCCTACTGATTTATAAAGCCAGTTATATATTACAAATGTACATGTCTTACAAACAAAGGTGTGTCCGTGGATGTGCGTGCTTGCTCCTAGATCTCCTGGACCGAAGGATTGTCTGACGCAGTTAAATCGTTGAGAAACCACGCTGGTTGCCATTACAGTTTCATGGCCAAACTTGTTAATACTTGCTGTGACCCTTCGCTTCTGCTGTAAATGCCAGAAACAAGCAGCTATTATCTAGGCTACATCCCATTGTGAGGGGGTGATCCCTTGCCTTGTTGATAGCAAACCTTTCTCATCCTGTCCTTGAAATATTATGGTGCTAAAATGCCAGGGCCACAGTTTGGTTGCCTTCAAACAGATCTGCCCTTCAGTGTGCAGTTCCATCAAAAAGTTTCATTTCCACTAAACACTACATTAAAAAAAGCCTTGAAATTACATTGCAAGTGTATATTGAAAGGCATAGGAAAAAAAGTCTTTTTAAAGCACTTTGTCAGGTTATGAACTGCTTGGGGGGAAGAAGAACAACATCCTCTCTTGCCATATTTTGGTTCTCTAAGAAAGGTTTTCACAGATTCAGGATGCCCTCTACAGCGAAGAAAAGTTTACCTCCGGGTGCCTCCTACTACATTTTTGATCCCAGGTAACAAACTTGAAGGAAGCTCTTTCATGCGGGCTATGTTCTGGTCCAGCCCAAGCTTAAATGTATTGCTAATGCCTTTATTTATTCACTTCCTAAGTTAGGGACGTGGTGGCTCAGTGGGTTAGGACACTGAGCTTGTCGATCAGAAGGTCGGCAGTTTGGCAGGTCGAATCCCGAGTGCCGCGTAACAGAATGAGCGCCTGTTACTCATCCCAGCTTCTGCCAACCTAGCAGTTCGAAAGCACGTAAAAATGCAAGTAGAAAAACAGGGACCACTACGGTGGGAAGGTAACAGCGTTCCGTGCGCCTTTGGCGTCTAGTCATGCCGGCCACATGACCACAGAGTCGTCCTCGGACAAGCGCTGGCTCTTCGGCTTTGAAACAGAGATGAGCACCGGCCCCTAGAGTTGGAAACGACTAGCACGCATATGCGGGGGAACCTTTACCTTTACCTTTAAGTCAGTTCAAGGTATTTCATTCACATTTCTTCAGGATTCCTTTTTTTTCCTGTTGATTTCTCTATGAAGGAAAGCCTTATGATTTCCCATAGTTTCCTTAGATCATGGTAGGTGCTGGTGGACTATTGGGTCTTGCTATCCCTCCTTTTGAAGCAGATGTTGTACAAAAGCAGCAGTAAGCAGCCTTTTGAGATGTGTTCATTTTCCTGAAGAGCCCAATGAACTTCTAACATATGCACACAAACCCAAAAAAATAATAAAAAAAAAACCAGATTGAAAAGTGCTGTATCCTTAGAGAATAGTTTTGAAAAGAAATTTAAAACCTTTTTTCAAGTATAAGCTGAGGCTACAGAACAAAGATGTTATCAGATTGCAGCTTTTTTTTTCATCATCCCTGCTCTTTGGCCATGCTCGCTGTGCTAGATGAGAGTTGTAATCCTGCATATCCAGGAGGCCCCAAGTTAAATGGAGACTGTTCTAATAGGACTTATTTTCCCCCCTTCTTCCTCTGCAACGAAATCCCGTAGCACAGCCTTTCTCAACTTAAGTGCTCCCCAAATTGGAGGACTTCTTTAGTTCCCCCAGATTCACTATCCATGATGCTGAGCATCAAGTCCACACATTGGTTGGATTTCCAGGCTTGGGGAAACTTGTCATAACAGCATCATTGCCTTCTACGCCCAGGCTTAGTGAGTAAAAAACGAGCAGCTGTATGTAGGATTTGGAGGAGGGAGCCAGTTACAGAATGTAAAAAGCCCAACATTTCATCTGTATTTGCTACTGGCATCAATTAAGCAAACTATAAGAAAACAAGCTCCACTGTATGAGGTTTTTCCTACTCAGTCCCAGCTGAGCAATGTGGTATATGCAGTACAGTGCAGTGAGCCATGTGCAGATCTGTACATTGGGGAAACTAAAACAACCACTTCATAAACACATGGTACAACATAGGAGGACATCAGGACAAGATTCAGCAGTCCATCTTCATTTAAAAGACAAAAGCCACTCTTTTGAAGACAGCAAAGTCCACATTTTGGACAGAGAGGACCGCTGGGTTTGAAAGAGGGGTCAAAGAGGCCACCTATGTCAAAACTAAACAGCCCTCTGTCAACAGGGGGAGGGATATGACATCACCTATCTCCAGTCTACGACACAGTCTTTTCAACAGTTCCAAGAAGGCTCCACACCCATTTGTTACTCATGTGACCCTGACGACACATAAATCTCCAGGTGGCCTCAATGACTCTCTAAAAAATGTAATTGACCAGCTGTCTGCAAGGAGTATAAATCCTTCCATTCTCCCACCATTCAGTCAGAGCTGAAGAAGTTTCTTGGATGAGAAGCGAAACGTCTTCAAAGAAACAACAAGAAAGTCCAGTTGCCTCGTGAAAAAGCATTTTTGGGACAACCCATGACCTGGACGACTGAGAATCTCCACAGACATTTTCCAGTCTCATATTTAAACCTGCCATCCTTGTTCTGCGAATGCCTCACTTAGCATCTGTTCACAATGACGATGGCAATAAAAGGTAACTTTGCGACCAATCCTCACAAGGCCTGTAAAGCAAAAGAAAGCTGAAGTAAGTCTGTAGTTTGAAGGACAGTTGTAGTTTCATTTAACAACCACTTCACTTAATGACAAAGTTGCCAGTCCCAATGGTGGCCGCAGAATGAGGACTGCCTGTAGTGAATTGCAGAAAAATAGTAAGAATTGGAAAGGCATCGAGAGACCTTGACAGTTCTAGTCTTTTTTTGTTCAGCCATGAAAGGCCATTGCCAGGGTAGGCAATGAGGTGTTTTTCAGTCCTGCACAAAAGAGATCCTTGAGAAAGAGTAATATCAGTAACTGATTGATAAAGGATTAATAAAAGGTGTGGTTTCTCATTCTCTTTCCACGTGGAGGTATAAATGTAGCCATTGGTTATAAATGGCCGTCGGTTTACAACCTCTTGTCTTTCCCTGGCCCTGCTACAAATAGGATTAGTCTGTCTCTATAGACAGCGACACGGTGGCTCTGGGTTAGGACGCTGAGCTTGTCGATAAGAAGGTCAGCAGTTTGGCGGGTCGAATCCTGAGTGCCGTGTAACAGAGTGAGCGCCTGTTACTCGTCCCAGCGTCTGCCAACCTAGCAGTTCAAAAGCACATAAAAATGCAAGTAGAAAAATAGGGACCACTACGGTGGGAAGGTAACAGTGTTCCGTGCGCCTTTGGCGTCTAGTCATGCCGGCCACATGACCACGGCGACGTCCTTGGACAAGCGCTGGCTCTTCGGCTTTGAAACGGAGATGAGCACCGGCCCCTAGAGTCAGAAACAACTAGCACGCATGTGCGGGGGAACCTTTACCTTTACCTTATAGATTCTGTACCTGCTTCCATAAATAGCAGGTAAATTGCCCAGAGTCCTTGATTGAGATGAGCGGCTATAGAAATGGAATAAAGAAATAAAATAAAATATAAATAAATAAGTTCACGTTGCTCCAGGATCGGCTCTGTGTTCCCTTGTGACCCCCCCCCCATAATGATGCTCCTTATTTAACAACTCGATGGCTCATTTCTGGCTCAAATGCAGAGCAGCTCAAAAACTGCGGGTCCAGTTTTATCCCTCTGAAATGAAGAGAGAAGAGGTGGACAGGAGAAGGATTTCTTTTTTTTCCCCTCATTGCTGGGTCCTCCTGATGCTTGTGCTGTCCCCAAATTTCATTTCCCTGGTCACGGATCAGTGAAATGGTGAGCAGAAGAACGCTGGTAGGGTGGCCCTTCCGTTTTATGAATTGTTGTGATGCTTTTGTAAAGCACCAAATCAGTAAATTTGTGTGTGTGTCTGTGTGTCTGTGTCTGTGTCTGCTGTTGCCATTTTTAATGCTCTCCTGTTGGAGGGAGGGAGCACTAGTTGCCTGTGGGGCTTCTCAGTGTCTTGTGGCAATAAGAATGATCACGGCTCAGTGTGAAAGTGTCCCTGAGGGCTTTGGGGAGCGAAAACGAGGACGGATCTATGTTCAGACTTTGTATGCAAATAAGAAAAAGAAGGTTTCCGAGCTTTTCTCTTCCAATATTATTCTCTTTCCGTCCCTTCTACATCCATCCTCTGAACCCTTGGCTCTCCTGCTACCTTTCCCTGAACTCTGCAGCAACACTCCCTTTGCTGAAATTAAGCCATTGTTCTTACAGCTCTGAACTGCGTTGGCTGACATTTTTTAAAACCCTTCCCCCCCCTTCTGCCGCTTCTTTCCATCATTAACTAGACTGTAAGCGCCTTTGGGGACAAAATTTTTCTTTTTTATGTACATACTGTATATATGCGCTGCAACGTACCACGTAAACTGATGGTGTGGTATAAATAAATCATTATAACAATCAATAATTAACCGAGGTATCCCAGTGATGGAAATACAATCTGCGAAGAATAAGAAGGTCATCCTGGCTCTGTCCTTTCCTCCTGGCTTCCACCCATGTTCCATTGCACATACACCGCCACTCCTAATGCTTATTCATATTTCCTTTCCTGTCAAAACAAAAACAAAAAACCTCTCCCGAATTGTTGAAAAAGCTTCTTGTTGTTGCAGAAAAAGCATATACTTTAGGATCAGGGCATATGAATTAAACTCATCCGTGTGCAGTAAGCAGATTAATGCAATTACATAATTTTAATTTGTGTCTCTCATCTGTGAGCAATAGCGTGCAAAAAAAAAAAGCTTGCAAATTTGAAGATAATGCCAGGGAAAATACTAAAATATATGACAAGTGGGCAGATATAGTAGACTCTGCCGTATTTACTTTTAGAGTATGCACATTCACACATACCCATCCTAGCCTTGCCTATGCCCAGCAGAAATGGAATTAATTCTGCAGGAATAATCAGAAATAATATGAATGTCAGCTTTTTCCTGATACTTTTTAAAATCTAAGACCGATTCCTTTTTCCTTTAACCCTGTATTTCTGCTCCAGTTAGCAGTGGCTGTCAAGGGTTTTCAGCAGAAAGCTTTCCTCCATTCTGCTACTGAAGATGGCGGGGCTTGAGTGGTGGCCTGTATTGGTGTATAAAGCTAGCCTTGATCATATTTCAGGTCATGTCCTGAAATGCATTTGCAGGGAAGCCAGTAGAGCAGGGGTCCTCAAACTTGTCCACTTTAAAACTTGTGGACTTCAACTCCCAGAATTCCCCAGCCATCAGTAGCGCAATACTTTGGGGCAGACATCTAGGTCTCCCACCTTCAAAGAAAGAGCAGAAGTAATTAATTAACCAAAGCAGGGCTGCCTGGTGACATCGTAAACTAAGTTAGGTAATACGCATTGCCACTCCTCATCTAAGGGCAGAATCTAAAACAATCCACCTGCACAACAAGATGTTTGCCCATTAAGTGCCCATCTGGTTGCTTCAGCACCAAATCATGTGCCGGCAAAACTGCAATATCCAGGAGATTTTCTCAGCTGTCTGAAAAAATCAACTACTTAACGTTTGCTTTAACAGCCCAAGTTACTGAAATGGAAGAGGCGCAGTCGCACCCCAGTGTACTTTTCCTGAATGTGGCCTCAAGTTACGTACCCCACACCAAGGTGGAGTGCCACTACAATCTGCCACCTGGCATGAAGCCATCGACCAGAGATTGGATTGGGATCTTTCAGGTACTTCAACTGGGGACAAGTGGGATGGTTATGTTTGAATGCATAGGGTCACATTCAGGAGTTTTGGAGAAATTGTAATCTAGTACACAGGTCCCCAACCTTTTGGGCACCAGGGACCGGTTACGTGGAGAGAGGTTTTTCCGTGGACCAGAGGGGGCGTGGTTTTGTGTGCTGCCTGCATCCTGCGGATGGGGCTTTGCTAGCTTGTGCAGACCGGTTGCTGGCATGCCGCAGACCGGTACTGGTCCACGGAGTTGGGGTTGGGGACCCCTGATCTAGTATATATGAACACCACACATTTTGTTACATATTATTTTTACTATTTGCAGTTCTGACAGCACTTGAGAACTGTACAGTAAAAAGCTGAGGTCTCATTCAAATCCAACTCGGCTTCTTGTAGCATCAGGGGATGGACATGTCTTTTTCTCAACAACAGCATTAAAGCAGGAAAATCCCACAGCTAAGGTTTTTTGATGGTCTCTCGTCCAAGTACCAAGCAAAATCTAAACCTGTGTAGCTTTCCAGAGTCAGCCAAAGCTGATTGGTGATGCCATCCAGCTAGGTCCTTCATGTTTACCAGGGGGAATACATCTTCCTTCCATTAAGAAGACGTATGTTCTTCTGCATAGAATCAAAATACCTGGCAAGTAGAAAGACAGCACAGCTCAGCTAGAACTTTGCATTTTCAACGTTCTGATTGGCGTCATCTTTGTGATTCATTAGGGATTTTATTTATTTATTAAATATATATGCTACCCATTTCATTATCACGCAACTGGGTGACTGTCAACAATAGAAAACATTTATAAACACTAGATAATTAAAATTAACAAGAGTTAGGTAGGATAGGAATTTTGTGCAAAGAGCAGCATTAAAAATTCCTCTCACACCCAAAGGTGGTTCCATTCACAATTGTTGGGCTTGCAATGGACCTTCGGGAAGAGTTACACAAGTACTACATCTCCTAATGCTACCTTCCCATTCCTTGCCTCAGGTGGATGCTTCTTCAGTACGTGACTATTATACCTTTGTGTGGGGCATGATGCCAGACGGTGGAGCTTGTGAAGGAACCTTTCATTGCAGTGTCCAGTTCCAAGGTAGGTTTGTTTCAAGTGATTCAGAGCAGATTCATCAAAGCGTATGCAGCTAAATGTTTTGAGAGACACTTGAACGACTTCCTGCCCAAGCAAAATGGTGACGCAAGATGAAGTAGATCAACTGGTCTTATTGAACTTAATTTCAGCAATCTATCCTGCCCTTTCAAAACGGCTGTTCAAAACAGCTTAGGGGGAAAAAAGTTCACAGGAAACAATAAAATGGTCCAGACTGCTCAAATCAATTCCTTTCGGTGCAGTGATACTGGGAGCAAAACTAAAAATGCCAATTTGTTCTAAAAGCAAAGCAAAAAGATCTTTAACCGTTCATTAAAAATTAAGAGAATGTTAAAACCGAGAACCTAACTTCCTACCTCTGGTTTTCCTTTTATCCATGACTCATTAGGAATCAAGCAATAAATAAAGCCTCATACTCAGAAGTCAAAAAAGTAATACAGTCAACACATTTGTCCTTTCACAGCCAGCTACTTGCCTAAGCCTGGTCCACAGCGATACCTCTTTCGTTATGTGGATCGCCACGGGGAGGTGCGTGGCCAAAGTTCTCCTTTCCAGTTCAGCGAACCCCATCCCATGGATGAGCTGGTCACTCTAGAGGAGGCCAGCGATGACGGAGGAGGAACTGACATGCTGCTGGTAGTTCCCAAGGCCACTCTACTGGAGGTAGGATATTCTAAGCAACCCTTGGTTCTCACTGTAAGCCAACATTCTTGACCCTAAACCCACAGCTATTCCCTTCCTTGAGTATAATTTTTTATGCCTTAATTACTTGCTGCCTGACTATAGCATTCAACTCAACCTCAGGAAATTCTAAATGCAAGCTTTCACTCAGCTATGAAATGCTCTAGATCAGACATGTCAAACTCGCGACGTCACGTGATGTTGCACAACATATCGGAGCCATTTCCCCATTGCCAGCAATGGGGTGGGCGCAGCTTCCGGATGATGCATCCGGCCTGCGGCCCGGCAGTTTGACACCCCTGATTTTAGGCCTGTTTACAATTTTTCAACCCAACCTATTTTGTCAGGTTATTGTAGACATTTTTAGTGCCCTCTAGAGAAGGGATGGATTAGAAAGAAACTGCAACAAACTCATGTTTGCTTATTTTAATTCTGTTTCCATATCATCTCTAATACAAAGGGAATGTCATCGTTTCCATATTAAATACACAGTATCTTCTGACATAATTAAAGGTTAAACAGTACCAGCAATGAGAGAAAGGCCCTAGCCTTCCCTGATGATTATGAGTAGTGGAAAATATACTAGTTGCTTCCTTTGAGTCCGCATCTTCACTTTCCATCTTCAAATTTGTAGGTACATCATGGCACAATTAAATTAAAGTCTTGGCCTATGACCTGAAGTTTTCCTCAGCATTGGTGTCAGAAATTGGTCATCTTAATGCTCTTGGGCTCCAACTTCCATCCACCTCAGCTAATTTGGCTAGCAGTCTAGGAAGTAGTCCCAACAACATCTTTATGGGCCCAGTCTCCCCTCCACAGGTGTCAAAATGAATGAGGTGGAGGAAGAGTTTTAAGATGTCCTGGACTATGCATCCAATATTAAATGGCTGACCTTCTGTTTTCATCAAGCCAAAAGAGCAGAGCTTTTCAGTCTTCTGGCACTATACCGGAACTACTAAGCTGTTACATTCCTTATTTGGGTGCGCTGTATAAAAAAATTAAGTATCTGAAGGCTGAGATAAATGCTTTTCCCTGGCATGTTGAGTTTTCTTTGTGCAAAGCCGTTTCGTAAAAGCAACGGAGCATACAAACAGCCTTGAAATATTTCAGCCTGGGAATATTATATCATGATTTAATTTTTAATCAGCTTTTAATCCTAGGATAGCAATAAAAGACAATAAAATTCAGCCACCGAATGAATGTGTCCCCTGACTTTGTACTTCGGCACCGTATCTCTCTCTACTTCCCCACAGACTCAGCTGGAAGAGAGTCGTCGGGAACAAGGAGCCCTGTTGCGTGAATCCTGCCGCCTGAAGGAAGAGGTTCAAGAATTGAGAAGCCGTGCAGCAGATCTAGAAGCGGCCCTTAGCTCCTTACGTGATGAGCATACCAAGCTGGCTGCACAATATAAGGCAAGGCAGAAAGCAAGGTTCTGCAGTAGGACTTGCCAGCAATTCCAGATCCCACCTCTTCCCAAGCTTCAGGAAAGGTGTTGTGTCCCATCATCTTACTAAGCACAAACTCAGGTGGTCACAAAACGTTGTGCAACATCTGACTCCAAGCCTGAAGCAAGATCTGAGTGTCCCTTCTGTAACAGAGGGATGCCACTCTGCCTTAACGTTTGCATCAAATTAGTTCAATTCTTTATAAGTATGCATGCAGCGATTATTAAAACGTCTGTAAAGCATGCTCCCATTCACCAGTTTCAGGAGAACATTAGTAGGAAAGGAGTATGTCCTTTCAGCTCATACCTGATTGGGCATTGTGAGAAATACACATTCTGGATCAAAGTGAGCTGCACCTTCCACCAGTGAGGTTATTCATATGTTGTTGTGTTCATTTTGTCATCAAAGCTAGCTGCTGGATTTTCAGGCTTGATCCAAATGCTCTAGGCATCACTCACTTTTCTTCCTCTCTACCCTTAACCAGGAACTGTCAAATTCTTACACAGAAATCTCCAAGCAGAGAGAGACTCTAAACGTTCAAGAAACTGAGCACTTGGCCCGAATCCAGGAACTGGAGGGCGATATCCAAGCAATGGGAGAGAAGATGCTTCAGAGGGAGACGGAATTAGACAGGTCAAGGCCATGTCCAAGAGAGCACCTCAAGTACAGTAAAAAGGAAGAGGGATGGTGGGAGGAGGAAAAGGAAGGAAGGAGAAAGAGGAAGAGAGAGGGAGGGAGGGAGGGAGGGAGGGAGGGAGGGAGGGAGGGAGGGAGGAAAAGAGATGGGGGGGAGGCAATATCTTCTAAGCTACCGATAGGCAATCAGAGTCCTGTTGATGTTCTGATTAGAACGCCTATTAACTCAGAGTATTAAAAGTTTCTAGGAGCAACACAACTGGCTGGGCTGGGCTGGGCTGAATTATATTTTCTCTCAAGCTAAAGTCAGAATCATCATGAAACCAGTCCTTTGTGCCCTTCTAATTCAATTTCAAAGAGTTGTCCTAGGATTTAATGTACTTTGTCTTAGTTTCTATTTTCCTGAACCATCTTTAAGCCTGTAGGGATTCCTTCTTATCTTTGGTCTGATCAGAGGAGGTCAGCTACCATTCAGACCATGAATTAAACGTAGGTGGAGGAAGTACAAGAATGAAGGACGTTTAGAGATCAGTATTGATTTTTACATTTGTTTGTAACAAGCCCACTCCGTGGTTTGTAACAAGCCCACGCTCAGTGAATTAGATTACGTTGGGGAATGTTTTTTCATACAGAGAAGCTGATCTATTTAATAGCCTAGTGATGCCTTGAAATTAATGGGTTGTGGCCAAAGTCTCATCTTGGAACTAGGCTGCTGGGCTAAGTGGATGCTCATGTTATATTGAGGAAGATGCAAAGATGGAACAAAAGGGTGGTTTCTAGATAGGTAGGTAGGTAGGTAGGTAGGAGGTAGGCAGGCAGGCAGGCAGGCAGTCCTTTTTTAGAGATGCCCCTGAGTAGAAAGAGCACAGTGGATATTCCTCACTTGTGCATATCCTCTTTGGATCTTTTCTGCTGCAGGGTAAAAGGCACCGTGAAGTCACTTCTGAGGGAGCAGGAACACATCCACCATCAGCTCAAAGAAGAGAATGCTGAGAAAGAGCAGTACCAGGTGAGGGTGGAACAACAGGTTCGAAAAGAGGGACAGGAAGGGAAGCAGGAAAACCAGAGCTGGCATCCTTAGCCAAGCAGCTGCCATGTCGGATACACCTCTCCTCTCCTCTCCTCTCCAGGTCAAGCTGCAGGCTTCCAAGGAGGAGAGCCGTAGCCTGGCCTCCGACTTGCAAGAAGCCAAGTCTCGTCATGGTGAGAAAATCTCCCAAGCTCTCATGCTGCAGGAGGATATTCAGAAGTTGCAGCAGAAGCTGGCAGCTGCTAACTGCCGCACAGTAAGTACATGATGACAGGAAGCCTATAGGGATATTAAAAAATAAGGCTTATCAAGTCCAGCACGCTGTCTGTCTCTGATGGTGTCTCTAATGAGATGATCTTGGTGTTCTCCCAGAACTTCTCGAAGAGGAGAAGGCAGACAGACACCCAATCTTGATAACCTATCTCCAGCGCCTGGTAATTTCTGTCTTTATGTAGGGCCCCCCTTTTTTGCCCATCCTCTAAATGCAAGTAGCCATGTCATTTCCTTGAGTAGCCATCCAGTGGATATCTCTAATCCAGTGGTCTATGCTTTTTCCATTACCGAAAGAAAGGTAGTAGTTTACAACAAGGAGGAATCCAGGATTTCAGAATGATCTTTTAGACTCTGATAAAATGCAAGGTTGGACAAGCCAAGCACAGATCAGGACATGTCATAGGCAAAACATCTAAGGTGATGTTGCTTAAGGCCCAACCTTTTTTCTCCAAATGGGTATTTTGTGGAAGAAGATTCATACACAAAATGGCACCAGGTTCTACCAGCCACTTCATGAATGGGTTCTTAAAAAAATTCCAGGAGAAATAAAAATATTTAATTATGGGGGAAGTCCCCCAAACCCATGGACTTTTGTTTTGTAAATAGTCTTGGAACAAAGTTACAACCAACAGAGTTGGCTTCATGTTAGAGAACAAGAAAGAACTGACAAACACCAGCCAGCCCCGATCTAGGCAAAACCACTTGTTCTGTCAGGACTTGCAGGGCAGAGGAGTGGATTGGTGGGAACCAGAATCCAGGGATTTATTCTTGGCCCAGGGAAAGAAACTAAATCAAAATATCTCTCTCTTTCTTTGTGAAAAATCAGAAAAGGTTTTTTTTTTGGGGGGGGGGGGTTTCAAGAATTAGGTTACAAGAATTTTGGTTTACAAGAATTACATCAAGTATTGGAAGACACTCCCATCATTCATAATCAATGCTCGTACTTGCTGGGACAGGTTCCAGGATTAGAAAGGATGGCTAGCATTATAGACCGCTTATTTCCTTCCTAGGGCGGGTTATTCCCAGGGGAAGGGCATTCTCTGTGGGTGCGCCTGCCCTATGGAACCAACTACCCACAGAACCTAGGACTGCCCCCGACCTTCACTCATTTCGCCGGGACCTGAAAACTTGGCTCTTCGATCTGTTTGGTCCAGACTGTGGGCTTGTTAATTTAACTGGGTTTTAGATTTACTCTTGGGGCTTGAATTTAATTTAATTGTTTTAATTGTTTTTAATTTTTTGTATTCATGGTTTTAACTGCCCTGTAAACCGCCCTGAGTCCTACGGGAATAGGGCGGTATATAAATCCAAATAAATAAATAAATAAATAAATAAATAAATAAATAAATAAATAGTGCCATGAAGGTTGGACATGGCCTCTCCACCATCTCTTGTGCCTCTTCCTCTCAGTCCTCTCTCTTTCCAGGCACAGATGGAGTCCTTGTGCGAACAGTTGCGTACCACACAGGACATTCTGGCTGCCAGTCAGCAGAAAGTGGCACTCTTAGGGGAAGAGCTAGCCAGTGTGGCCTCCATCCGAGACCGCACAATCTCTGACCTCCACAAGAGCCGCCTCGAGGTGGCCGAGATCAACATCAAGCTTGCTGACATGACCCTCAAGTGGAAAGAAGGCAAAGGCCAATGGTGGAAGGAGAAAGCCATGCTGCTGCAGAATGTAGAGGTATGGGGGTACACTTGTGCATTTGATCCACTAAGTCAGCTGAGGAAACTTTTTTTTCCCCTTCATCGTTTATATTCCATCTGTCTTGTGGGAAGTCTGAAGCAGGCATGAGGAAGCCTCATCTCATTTAGCTTCTCAACAATCCAGGGCTGAGATTCAGACTGAGAGGCAGCAAATGGTCTAGAATTATGTTCCACGAAATCTATAATCCAGTGCAATTTTGACACCAGGTCTCCTTCACCCTGGGCCAGGGATAGGCAACCTTGGCTCTTTTATGACTCGTGGACTTCAACTCCCAGAATTCCTGAGCCAGCATGGCTCAGCTTGGAAACCTCTCCTCAGCATGGCTGGCTCACAGTGGCGTAGCGTGGGTTGTCAGCACCCGGGGCAATTTGCGCCCCCTAACCCGGTGACGTCATGGCACCGCCGAAAAGACGCGCCCCGCAGCGGCGTAGACTTTCCAAGAAGAGTCGCGCGCATGCGGGATGCTTCCGGGTCCCTCTCGAGGGCGGTTGGGCGGGGCTCCGACCTGCACGAGCCTCTGCATTCAAGCTCGCACGTGAGCCCCGCTAAATAAAGCCACGCATGCGCACGAAGCTAGGCCAGCCGGCCGGCGGGTCCGTCTTCGCTCGGCCAAGCCTGCCGGGGCGCCTGCGGGGCGCTTGCGGTTGGCCTGAGCCTGGGCGGAGAGTTGGGCGCTTCTATTTATTTTATTCAGTTTATGTGGCCGCCCATCTCACCTGCCGGACTCGTTTCGCTTTGCAAGAAAGAGCAGCTCGAGAGCGGAGCCAAGCCGACTCTGTGTAGCCCTTGGGGCTCCCTGAGCAGCTCAGTGCGAGCGCGCCCCCCCAGATGTTGCGCCCGGTGCGGCCGGCCCCCCCTGCACCCCCCACGCTACGCCACTGCTGGCTCAGGAATTCTGGGAGTTGAAGTCCACGAGTCATAAAAGAGCCAAGGTTGCCTACCCCTGCCCTAGGCCAATATTTTCAGCACTATACATAATACTACCTTCCCCAATCCACATACAAATGGCCTACAGGTAGTCTTCGAGTTATAACCGCCCTGGGTCCTACGGGAGAAGGGCGGTATATAAGTTTAATAAATAAATAAATAAATAAATAAATAACTGTAACACAGTCTGCCAACTACGGTAGTGGCCAAAATTGTGGAAACCTTTTGGGAAAAGTGTACAGTAGAAATGCCAGCTTTGGTTAAGTTTCCACCAATTTTTCTTCTAATTTCTTTATAACTGTAGCCTTGTTCACTTAATAATACTATTTTACATCGCTTTCTGGGCAACCAGTCAACTCTGCACCATTATTTTAATTTTATTACATTTTACAAGCTCACTAAATGAAAGAACACAAAAAACCCAACCAACTTGATAGCGTTCACATAACACACTGACAAATGTCCTCCTCTCAGCTTCAATAAGCAGGCATATACATAGAATGAAGGCTACTGCTAAGCTTGTAAGCCGCCCTGAGTCTTCGGAGAAGGGCGGGATATAAATGGAATTTAAAAAAAATACATGACATCAATAACTGAATCCTACTGTGATCTGATTGGCTCATTGCCAAAAAAAGATGACACCTGATTGGCTCTCTAAACACTGATGCTCATTGGCTACAATCAGATGAAGGAAAGCTACCTGATATCAATCTAAGCAAGTTGTGCTTCCTTTTTCTGGTTATTTGGCTATAATGTTTCATAGAATACAGTACAGATAATTGAACAAACTATGTTGCATTACATTCCTGATTAAATTATCTTTTCATTGATATATAATTTTATGGTACTACAAAAAAAAAACCTGTTGTTATTAGCCATCAAACCTCAAAACTTAACTTTTCCCAAAAGGTTTCCACAATTTTGGTCACTACTGTACATTCGTAACCCGAAGATTTGTTGGAGTGAATCATGAAAAATGAGTGTGAACATTGCCTACTTTCGCCCATGCATTCACTAATCGAATGCACTGGTTGTTAAAAGTGCATATTGTCAAACGTTCAAATGCTCTGAAATCAGCCATATTTCTTCGCTTTTTGGTTGCCATAGCAATGGGAGGGGGGAAGATGCATTCTTATAGTTTAGTCAAAACAATAACTTCCTTGTGGGAACCAAGGTCAAGCAGAGCTTTAATGTTTGGCGGGCTGGAGCTACCGTTAGGGAGCCTGCCACACAGTAAGGGGTGGGGAGTTCAACTTTTACTTTGCGACCTTTTGGCGAGGTAACTTTCAGTCTTGGTTTCGCCTTTGTTGGTGCTGATGTTATGTAGCCATTAAAAGTGTTCTTTGAGGAAAGCAATTGCCTCAGAGTTCTTATTTCTGCTAGTCCCATCTATCCATGACACATATGAGGTATCTCAAGGTGGGGAAGGCCATGGGGTGGGCCTAGTGCAGGGACAAGACTACTGCGTCCAGCCACCAAAGACCTCCCCCCACCCTTGAGAGATCCCATGCTTCTCTTCCCACCCCTTGGGGTCCCAAGCTGGTTGGACCTTTTCTCCCCATCCCATCACCAACCACTTAATTTACCTTTGGCGCCACGTTTGAGAGCCCTGTGCTTCCCACGCTCTCCTCCTGTGCGGCCTTGGGTGCCGGACCCCTTGTCCAGCCAGGCAGAGGCACCGGGCTGGTCTCTCCCCTTCCCCGCCGAGCCCCAGCCTCTTGTCCCGAGCGGGCGCGGCCCTGCCTGGCCACTTGCTGGAGTGCAAAACCCACCCGGATTTCACAAATTGCGACGCTGCGGCGTTAGCTTGGCATACCAGCACCCAGCTCTCCTCGCTTGCCGAAAAGACTCCTTCTCTAAATTGCAAGAGGGGGCTCCTAAACAAACCTGTTTTCCAGCTCCGTCGCGCTTCTCTCCGCAGCTCAAGATGCTCTTCTTTTGCCGGAGAAACAGCAAAACATAGAAGTTCACGGAACTAAAAATAATAATAAAAAAAATTCAGTCAGACCTTCCAACTTCTCGCAAAAAAAAAAAGATCTCACGAAGTTGGAAGGTCTGATTGAACTTTTATTATTATTATTATTTTAGTTCCATGAACGTCTTTGGTTTTCTTGCACATTTCTTATGCTTGCAACCCAGCTTTACCCATTTCTCCAGTGAAAGAAGAGCGTCTTGAGCTGCTGGGAGAAACGCGACAGAGCTGGAAAGCAGGTTTGTTTAGGATCCCCTCTTGCAATTTAGAGGAGTCCTTTTGGCAAGCGAGGGGAGCCAGGCGGTGGAGTGCCAAGTTCTCCAGCTCTGCGGTGGCGCAATTTGTGAAACTCGGCTGGGTTCGGCACTCCAGCAAGTGGCCGGGCAGGGCCGTGGCCAATGGTGAGAGAGGCTTGGGCTTGGCAGGGAAGAAGAGGAACCAATCCTGCACTTCTACGCCTGGTTGGACAAGGGCTTTGGCACTCAAGACTGCGCAGGAGGTGAGCGTGGGCAGTTTGGGGCTCTCAGGTGTGGCACCAAAGTAGCACGTTGCAGCGTCTCTGCAGTTGTTCGTAAGTGCGAAGGGCCGCTGTGATGTTGCAACATATGTAACTTTGGGACCCGGTCATAAGTACTTTTGGCAGGGATGTCGTAACTTTGAACATTCGCTAAGTGAACGTTCGTAACTTGAGGACTACTGGTGTTGTGGGTTTTTTGTAGTGGGGAGGGAATAAAGCAAAAGGATCCTGACATGCATTGATATAATCATTGATCTTTTGTTGTGGATTGAAATTAAACTCTGGGGAAGTTTTTAAACCAGTTTTGTATATGCAGAAAGAACAAAATCCCCAAGCAGTTGAATGCCAAGATTTAATGTTTGGGAGATACAAAAGAAAAAGAACAGTATGGCTTTGGAACTAAATTAGTCTGTATTTTAAAGGGATAAAATAGAATATTTGTAGCTCAGGGTTGACCTGTGGGGTCCTTGGTGCTCTCTGAGCTTGGTTGTTTTCTTGCAGACATTTCGTTATCAAAATAGGTAACAGCCTTAGTGCTGATAATGTTACCTAACATGGTAATGAAACATCTTCAAGAACACAACCAACTTACTTTTTTCTTTCTTTCTTTCTTTCTTTCTTTCTTTCTTTCTTTCTTTCTTTCTTTCTTTCTTTCTTTCTTTCTTTCTTTCTTTCTTTCTTTTCACTTCCCACAGTTAAGACAGGGACAAAATTGCTGGGATAACTAAATCTATGGACAAATCTACAGATGACTCCTCCCTAACCAAGTTGCTGTCAACTTTAGAACTATAGATGCCACTGAACTGTAACTTTTTCTAGCTCTGTCAACGTGGTCATTGCTGAGGAGCTGTTGGGTTTATTTATTTATTGAATTTATATTTATATAGCTGGCCATCTCACTTGGACATGACTCGGGGCAGCATACACAATAAAAACAAACTTTACAAAGTTTACATAATTTATCAAAACCAATTAAGAACCGTAATAAGAACCATTACTGCAGTTCAGTAACATCTAGACATCCTTGGATTCTCCAGCCCTGCATATTGCATAAAAAATCTGACTTTGTCTGCTTCTTTAAGAGCTTTCCGTAGAGCAATTGGGGGGGCGAGGAGTAATCTCATCCTGCACCGTGACCGTTCCTTTCAAATTTATGTTTCGTTAGGCAGAGAAAGATAAGATCCTGAAGCTGAGTGCTGAGGTTCTCCGTCTTGAAAACAGCTTGCAGGAAGAACGGGCACAGCGCCAGGTGTTACGTATGGAGCTGGCACAGGAACGGGATGCCAGTCTGGTAAACTATCTCCCCTGGAAAAAAAGGATTCCATTGTTCAAGGCGGGAGGGAAGATAGAGACTTTGGGCAATGATTTCTGCCCTCTCACAAAGTAGTTAAGCCATTCACAGATTAAGATTGCCAAACTCCCAGGAAGAGGTTTAGCTCTCTTGCCGGCTATGTAGATGGGGTTGCAAGACGTCTTTATCTTGCAAGGATCACCTGCCGAGAAACTTTTGAAAAGAGCTCTTGGTTCCCCTCCCTTCCTTTGCAGGATACATGATTTTTTTTTTCCTGTGGCCTTTTGAAGCATTGACTAAAGATTTAAGAGAGCCCATCATTCCATTTCATTTCTCTTCTCTCTTTCGATTTGCCAGTCACTACCCCCTGTTGTCACTGGCTGTTCTTAGTCCTCACTGAGAAATTTCTGGGCTGACCTTCACGGTCCTGTGAACACCCAATTATTTGGCAAGATGCAAAATTCGGAATAGTTCTTCCTAACTTGGGTGCTCTCTAGCATTAGGGTGACTGCAGCTCCTTTAGACCATCTGGCCAGGAGGTCAAAGAATTGCTGTCTCACTGTTATCAGGAGAGCGCCTAGTTAGGGAAGGATTAAATGGATCAAACATCTCAGTTCTCTCAGTCTGGATAAAGCTTTGCTGGCACAAACTCTTTAACGCAAGCCTGGACCGCATATGGTCCATGAACAACGCGAGGCTCATCAAGCATCCCTGCGTGGTTTGATGCTGCTTATTAAAAAGTCATTAAATTCACACACACACACACACACAAAATAAGGGGTGCTGCTGAGCACCTGCAGGCCTCCTTGCTGCTCCTAGCTCGAGCGCTGCCTCCTCACTACTTAGCAGCTGATTGGCCCGCCAGGTATTCCTTTGCGGCCCACAATTACTTTTAATTCATCGGTGTGGCCCTTTCCCCTCTCCAGGTTACGCAGGCCTGCTCTAAGAGGTGAGTGCAATGTGACAATAGATCTGCAAAAAAAAAAGAAGCCTTAAAGAGCCTTTAGGACAGAGGTCCCCAGCCTTTTGGACACCAGGGACCGGTTACATGGCGAGAGGTTTTTCTTCAGACCGAAGGGGTCGTGGAGTCGTGTGCTGCCTGCATCCTGCAGTTGGGGCTTTGCTTGTTTGTGTGGCCCGGTTGCTGGCATGCTGCGGCCCGGTACCGGTCCACGGACTGTGGGTTGGGGACCTCCGCTTTAGGGAATGCAGATGGCCAATGATGAAGGGGAGGCTCTGCCCCATGAATAAAACAGAGGCCCTAGAAAATGGAGAGAGCTTTCCAGAAGTGAAAGGAGCTGTCTTAAAATCCCAGCACTGGGCATGAGCATTAACTACAGGTAATCCTCGAGTTACGACCACAATTGAGCCCCGAATTTATGTCGCTAAGTGAAACATTTGCTAAGTGAGTTTTGCCCCATTTTACGACTTTTCTTCCCACATTTTTTAAGTGAATCACTGCAGTTGTTAAGTTAGTAACACGGTTGTTCAGTGAATAGGGCTTCCTCATTGACTTTACTTGTCAGAAGGTTGCAAAAGCTGATCGCCTGACCCTGGGACACTGCAACCGTCATAAATGTGAACCAGTTAGTTGCCAAAGCGTCTGATTTTTTGATCACGGGACTCTGGGGATGCTGCAATGGTCGTGTGAAAAACGGTTGTAAGTCACTTTTTTCAGAGCCGTTGTAACTTTGAATGGTCACTAAAGGAACTGTTGTTAAGTCGAGGACTACCTGTGTTTAGTTCCATGGTGGGCTTCACAACTCTCTAAACCTTGTGATTCTAAAATTCTGCTCTGGCAAACGTCGCTGTCGCCCTCATCAGGTTCAAGTCTCTGAGAGCCGCCGGGAGCTACGGGAACTGCGCGCTGCCTTGCAGGTGGCCCAGAAGGAGAAAGAGCAACTGCAGTCCGAAAAACAGGTTGGTGTGGCATCCAAATGGGGAGGGAAGAAAGGCTGGCCATAGCCTGAATTTAGTATGAGAAGAAGCTACGAAGTGGCAAGAGGAATCCATTCCATTCAGGCCTTAAATGCTGATATGCGTCGCCCATTCTCTGCCTTCAGGAGTTGCTGGTGTACATACGCCGCCTTGAAGAACGTTTGGAGAAAGTGGCAGATGAGAAATGGAGTGAGTCAGTTCTGATTGATGAAGAGGAGACAGCTCTGGATACCCCTGGTTAGTCCCGCCACCATCACCTGGCCGCCCGATCAATTATATTTAGTGACTCTGGTCCATGCTATCAGTGACAAAGGCAAAATAATAATAATAATAATAATAATAATAATAATAATAATAATAATAATAATAATAATAATAATAATAATAATAATATAATGATGATGATATAATGACGATGATGATGATGATGATGATCATCATCATCATCATCATCATCATCTAGGGATCAACAAACTCTGTTGAGTTCTGTGAAAGTAGCCTTGTGAATCTAAATGTTCAGGCATCCTTAAGCTCATCCAGAACAAAAGGGGCAGGGATCTTAATGGCGTTTACCTTGAGACTGAAACCGCTTCTCCAGAAATTTGTTTAGCCAAATTTTTTCTTCCCGTATTTAATCTGAGATGGGCAATGCATTGCCCTCTAGGGTTGATGGATTTCAATGGGCCGATGGTGAGGAACGATGGGAATTGCACTGCAGCAACATCTGGTTATTAAATGTTTACTACCCTGGGTAGGGCCATAGCCAGTGCTTTTTTTGTAAAAGAAAAAGGTGCCGGAACTCACACACGTCATACAACCCACCTTGCCTACCCTTACAAGGTTCCATCTGAAAAAGGTGCCGGAACTCCGTTCTTGGTGTTCTATGATGAAAAAAAGCCCTGGCCATAGCTGAGAGAAAAACTCTCTGTCAGTGCCCCTTTATGATGCTTCCATTCTTTTCCCACTCTGCGGGAACTCTTATGGCGTATTCCGTAAAGTCAGACTTTAGATATTGGGAGATATTTTTTTCTGGGTGGACGGAACATCAGTTTCCTAGGAACTTTCAACAGGAGAGCCTTTTGCTTCCCTTCCCCCAAATCCACACCAAGCACATTAGGAAATGTTTACTCTCCTCCTTTTTCTTTTTCTTTCCCTTTCTTGCCTTCAAATCAGCGTTGACTCCCGGGGACGTCCGGCCAAGTCCCTACAGTTTTCTTGGCCAGGTTTTTCAGAAGTGATTATCTCCTTCCTAGGACTTAGAAAGAAGGACTGGCCCAAGGACACCCAGCTTCTGTGTCTAACGCAGGACTAGAACTCATGATTTATTTATTTTTAATCCCATTTATATCCCGCCCTTCTCCGAAGTCTCAGGGCAGCTTACAATCTAAGAAGCACAAACCAATGTGCTTAGCAATAGCCTTCATTCTATGTATATGCCTGCTTATTAGGGCTTTCTCCCCCCCCCCCAAGCAGCATTATTACAAAGTCAGCTTAATTGCCCCCAACAATCTGGGTCCTCATTTTACCTACCTCGGAAGGATGGGAGGCTGAGTCAACCTTGAGCCTGGTGGGACTCGAACCTGCACTAATGGCAGGCAGCTGGTGTTACTTAAGGAGGCATTAGCCCACTGCTCCACCAAGGCTCTTTTTCCCGGTTTCTAGCCTGATTTCCTAAACATTACACTAGACTGGTTCACTTTCTTCTTATCTGAAATTAATTAAATTCTGTTGACAAGAAGATAAAGCAGGAAATGTCAGATAAATTCCTGGGATCAGGACAAGTCCCGGTGTGAAGAGGTAGAGGAAGGGGAGGGTGGTGATGAAACAAGAAAGGGCCAGTATGCAGACCCCCAACAATAACAGTGTGAAAGGCTCTTATTTTTTCAAGCTTTTCAAGGATTCTAGTCTTCTTCTAATGAAGGGAAGGACGAAGGGGGACATAATAGCAGGGTTCCAGTATCTCAGGGTCTGCCACAAAGAAGAGGGAGTCAAGCTATTCTCCAAAGCGCCCGAAGGCAGGACAAGAAGCAATGGATAGAAACTAGTCAAGGAGAGAAGCAACCTAGAACTAAGGAGAAACTTCCTGACAGTTAGAACAATTAACCAGCGGAACAACCTGCCTCCAGAAGCTGTGAATGCTCCAACACTGGAAGTTTTCAAGAAGAGACTGGACAACCATTTTTTCTGAAATGGTATAGGGTTTCCTGCCAGAGCAGGGGGGTGGACTAGATGACCTCCAAGGTACCTTATTATTATTATTGTTCTTTGGAGCACCTTGCCTTTAAGCTCCTTTTGTAGGGCAGGAACTTGCAAATATCCCACCCAGCAACCCTGGATTAACCATTAGCAAAATAAGCAGGTGCTTGGAGCACCAATGGAAGGGAGGGGAGATTTATCTCCTGGACAGACATCCAGTTTCAGGTTCACACTGGGAGGCTAACTAGAGCAATGTTTTTCTCTGCAAGGTCAGTCTCTGCTGGGAGCATCATTGCTTCCTGGGAGAGATTTGATTACACACACACAGGGACACACACGCAGGGACACACACGCACCTAACGCCATCTTCATTTTCATCTTCCAGGCTCCCTGGACTCCCCGCTGTCTGATTCCGAGGACGAGTGCCCCGAGGACATGCGCCTGCCTGCTCGGTTCAGTCCTTACAGCCTGTGTGACACCCAGGCAGTAACCACCACTTCTCCCTGCGCCCATGGGCCATCCCACACAGTGGTGATCAGCCAGCCTGCTCCTATTGCTAGCCAGATCAAGCAGCCGCCCGAGGATTCCAGTTCTGACTCGGTGAGGCCCTGAGAAGCGGGGAAGGGCCCAGCCCAGCCTACGTACAGCTGTCCAAGGCAAAGGGCGAAAGAGTTGCTTTGGGGACCCAGGCAAAGAGGTGATCTAGCCCAGGGACAGGGCAGCTGAAAGCGTGCTGTGAGTGCCTTCGTGCAATGGAATCCTCAGAGGAGGCCGGGTGCTTTCACAAAAGGTTTACTGTTGGGGCCCAATCACTAGGAAGACAACGTGTTAAAAATGCTCCCCATCAACTCGCTAGCCTCTCCTAAAGCAGGGCTTTTCAACCAGTGGTACGGGCACCACCTGTGGTACACTGGCACCTGGCAGGTGGTACACGACCATCCTAGAAAAATGGTAGCAGGGGAGGGGAATGAACTGAACCGGTGGCCGCACCGCACAAGCCTGAGTGAGAGAGACGGCTGGAG